>NC_133666.1:419727138-420046122 GCF_037893015.1 Macrotis lagotis | reverse complement strand
GGGGGATGTGTTGGAGCTGGAATCAGGAATACCAAAGTTCAATTTTATTTCAGACAGTAGCTGTGTGACATTGGGCAAATCACTCAACCTTGTTTGATTTCAGCTGAAAAATGTGGCTAATAAGAACACCTACCTCCCAAGATTATTGTGAGGATCAAATAAGTAACACATTGCCTGGAACATAGCAGGCACCACATAAATGCTAGCTATTATTGTTATTATTATCATCTGAAGAACAATTTTTTAAAAAATCTGACAATTTACATTTTGTTATCATTCTATAAAAAGTATTGTATAAATAGCAATATGTTACCATATGCAAATCAAGCCAGAAGTTGTAAATTTTTGCAAGTTTCAAAAAAAGTTTCTATAGCTTTTGAGAGAATATTCCCTACCTGAAAAAAATTCAGTCCTTATACTTATTAAGATGTTGGTCTTTGTTCTCAAACTCTACAAGTAATGATAATGTTATATAGCAGGGTTGAAATATAGATAACAATCTCCATCAAAATTGAACTGTGAGCATATATTTCTTTCCCCAGGCTGTCTTAAGAGAAGTATTTTTTTTTCTTTTGCTAACAGTTAAGATAGCACTATTATTTCTTGAAGCTACACCCTGCCCACTTTAATCTAGATGTCAGTATGGCATAGGAGTGTAGAGCACTAACCTTTTAATTTCAAAGACCTGTGTTTGAATCCTCCCTCAGAGGAGTGTGAATCTTGTGATTAGGCAAGTCACTTAATCCATTTTAATTTCAATGTTGTTATCTATAAAGGGAAATACTAAGAAAATTTTTTTTAAAAACAAATAAAGGTGAATAGCTCAATGAATTAATATTGGGATCAAGTAAGAGATGTAATGAGCTTTTACAAGCCTTACATTCCTATAAAATGTTCGCTATTATCTATTTTGAGGAAGGAAAAGCTTCAACCTGAAATGTAAGTAAATTCTACATTTAACTATGAATCTTAAATAAGTGCTATGCAGATAAAATCACAAATCTGTGAAAATTTCAATATATTCAGACATGATATGTACTCATTTTTCTTGCAATATTGCATGAGTGATTTTTCAGGTTCCTAGGAAATTTCCATAGAGCAAGGTTATGAACTTTTTTGTGCCATGGACCCCTTTGTCTAATGAAGTCTAATGAAATCTAGGAGCCTCTTCTTATAATGTAAATATCCAAATGCATATATGTTGGTGTTGTCGTTGTTCATAATTTATAATCATATCCAACTCTTCCTAATCCCACTTGAGATCTTCTTGGCAAAAATACTAGAGTGCTATATCATTTCCTTCTCTGGCTCCTTTTATAGATAAGAAAACTTTGGTAATGGAGGTTAAGTGACTTTCTCATTGTCATACAGCTAGTATAATGTCCTATTTGAACTCAGAAAAATGAGTTTTCTTGACTCCAGGCCTAGCACTATATCCATTGAACCATCTACCCCATGCATATACACTGATATTTATATAAGTATAAATGCATATACACACAGATTTATATATATATACACATATATATAATGTGTCTATATATAGAGTGTGTGTGTCTCTCTCTCTCTCTCTCTCTCTCTCTATATATATATATATATATATATATCCTATGCATATACACACATTTGAATGTATACACATATGCATTTACATTCATTTTGTCTATTCCATATATACATATATAAAAAAGGGAATCCAAGAAAAGACACTTCTGTATTCATGAATCCTATTCATAAAGGAATTGCCTCCGCTTGGATTCCCTTTTCTTTAGTGTCCTTTAACTCTGATATCTTTTAAAAGTGAGTCTTGGCTGTCCTTTTATTTTCCCTCGATACTCATTCACTCCTACGGTTTCAATTGCCATCTGGTTCAGGCTGAGTATGAAATATTCATATCTTGCTTTGCTTTCTTATTCTGTCTTCATTATCTTCTACTAGATTATCCAGCTAGATGACCCATTAGCAATTAAAAGTGAAATTGTAAAAATTCTATAATCTGTCAATTCTCACTTTCTCCTTAAAAATTACTCTTACTAAATTCCTTATTATTCATTCATTATGTCATGTTCACCCTTTCCATCTCTAAATAATTTCAAACTTTTATTACTAAATATAATGTAAATAATTATGTTTTGTAACTCCTCCCAAACCCCTAGATTTAGCACTTACTTTCTGTTTTTCACCTTATACTAGACAATATAATGGTTTCTTTGTCATTCTTCTATTTCAGACCATACAACAAAAATCTTTTATAATAATCCAACTAAATCATATAGGTTTGATTCAATCCTATTGGCTAACATATTTGATCTAAACATATTCATTCATTTTCATGAAACCTTCCCTGAACACTTTACCAAGACCATGGACCTTTCATTCCAGTAACACTATTTGATTTTTGGTTCCATTTTGTCAATCATCTCATCTGTTTTTTTTTTATTTTTGATGCCTTCATTTCTTGGAATATTTTAATATAAAAACTCAAACTTGAACCTTTCATAATTCACTGAGAATTGGGGATTCAACCTACCACTGGATCATGGCTTTGGAAGGGTATAGCTTTTTCTAAAGGAAGAGGGTAAAGAAAGAGTCTGAGAGTGCAGATGAGAAGGGAGAAAAATTGTATATTAAGAAGATATTATTCTATGAGTAAGACCAGGAACTAGAGGAAGCAGTATGTTGGAGTATGCAATGGTGAAGATGAGTAGAGGTTTAAACAGAAAGGATAATGTTATTAGGATATACTATAGATCACTTAAACCGAAGCAAGAAATTAATGAGATCTTTTTTGGAGACAGAGTTCAAGCCTTAAGCAAAAGTATACTACAATAGTGATAGACTAACTACACATCTAACATCTGGAATTTGTTCTCTGCCCAGACACAAATAATTTCTTCACTTCCTTTAATAATTATTTAATCCCTAAAATGATGGAGAAATCATTGAGAGAAATTTCTCCTTTTTCTGAATTTGTATAATGGAAATGGAAACGTTGGAAGGAAGTGATTACTTTTCTTAATTTGTAATTGAGAAGAAAACTAGACATAGACCAATTAGGCACAGTCTGACTAGGTTTTTTGAAAAACAAATTTCAAAGTGCCCTTCAAAAGGAAGGGTAGGATCACATGTGATTTTCAGAAAGAATCATCCTAGAGAAAAATGGGAAATCTGAAATAATAAAATTTTGAAGACACACAAGGAACAATTCCAATGAATAGGAGAAAGGAAATTGTCAAAAGAAATATGCTCTTCACCTTTCTAATATATTTAATCATGTAACAATATGCAGTATAATTATATATATATATTATAGGTAGAGATAGTATACATTTTCATTTTATTAAATTATTTTAAATAATTTATTAATTTTCATTTTTTCATGTGTAAGACATTAGAAATAGACTAATTCATTAGGTTATTGGAGGATTAAGCAGTGTAAATGTGTGAGCCAGCATTGCCATGATCATCCCTAAACTTTCTCTCCTAGCAAGTCATTCTTCATAGAGTAATTGTATAATAAAACTTTCTTCCATGAATGAGTAATGAAAAAATAAATGAAATTTATGACATTACTTAATTTTTAATTGAAAATACTTTTTCCCCTCATTTCAAATGTATCTATATTTTCTACATCTTGTCTTTTGATACTTTGTGCACAAAAGACCTTTAATAAATATTAATTGAATAACAACTAACTTTATAGAACTTTAAGGTTTGTAAAATTTGACATGTATTTATAAAGTAGTATATTAATATAAGATATACATAAGTATGTATTTGTATGTATGCACATACATATTATATATATATTCAAATCTCATTTGATTCTCACAATACGCTTATGTTGTATTGGTATCTTTACTCCCATTTTACAGATGAGAAAACCAGAGATTTAGAGACTTGCCCAAGGTCCCTTAGCTAGTATGTCTGAGGGAGGATTCAAATTCAGATCTTCTTGACTCACAGTTTAACAGTTTATTTACTGTGCCAACTAATTGCTCAGTTGAACGTTGAATGAGGGAAAATAAGAATTACAAACTTTTTAAGGCTACACAACATTTATTTTCCTTTATAGTGGTTCTCAAAAAACACTGGGACATCATTAGTATATAGTGTATTCAAACAAAAAAATTATATCTTTTAAACAATAGTTGAATTTGTTTTTAGATTTTCAGAGGTTTAAGATCACTTTCCATTGGTAGGACTAAGATTATGTCTTGGATTTATGTTTTCCAAGGCAATGGAGTTCAGTGACTTGCCAAAGACCACACAGCTAGGCAATTATTAAGTGTCTGAGGTCACATTTGAACTTAGGTCCTCCTGTCTCCAGGGTCGGTGCTCTATTCACTGAACCATCTAGCTGCCCCCATATCTTGGGTTTTTGAGCATATTTGGATGCCCATTTGTGCTTGCTCTTTGGATAGCAATATTATATATGACAGGCCAAGTTTTATAAAATTATTTTCAAAACAATACTAGTAAAATGATTTCTTTTTTCATTTTTTGTAAAGTTTAAGTTTAAATGTTTGGTGGTAATTAAATATATCAGTTTTATTTTAGTGTTTAACTCTAGACTAGAATCATTTTATTTTGACTTTTAACAATGAGCTATATAGTTCATGAAGCATTGGAGGAAAAAAAAGATATCAAATAACTATCCAAGTTGGAGCCCAGAGTTTGCTATAAATATCAAAGCTGAATTTGTCATAAAGCTCTAGATTTAGCACAAAAAATATCCTTGTGCCATAAGTATACATAAACTATTATGTTATTGTATTACACATGTACTAAACTACTTTTAGTAGCAAATTATATTTAGAAAGGGTTGTAAGCTTTCTATCCTAAATATCAAGAACTAAATACCTCTCTTTAACTATGGCTTATAGCACTATTAGGTTAGAATAACATTCTAGTTTTAGACTCAAATTTTTATGATTATCTTAGGAAGGAAACTTCATGCATTCTTTCAATAAATGGTAGGAAGAATTCTACATATAGGCTATACAAGATGTATGTTAACTTAGAGGTGCTACTGTAGATGCTTATCTAATTACCTAATGGATTAATAACTGGCCATGCTCTCCTTTGGCTAGAGCACATTCCATGGGAGAATATATGGAGCTGAACTGATATTCTGGCTACTTAAGAACAAAGTGAAAGGCAATTAGGATGCTCATGAAATTCTTTGGTTTTCTGGGATAACAGCAGAGAAAAGCAACAAGGGTTTGCTGAAGGCAGTTTGAATATTTTGGGGAGCCTATTTTAAAGTCTTCAGTGTGAGCATTTGCCCTTCAGAAATCTGCAAATACTACAAATCATCTTGATGTATTGTTTTGTTGATTATCCAGATTTATAAAAGTGCTAGAGAAAATGCTAGCAAATTTTAAAATGTGTGATATATGCAGGTGTTGTTTTAGAGAACTGACTGCTAAACATTTACCAGAGGTAGCTAGGTGGTCAAATGGATAGGGCACCAGTCCTGGAATCAGGAGGAACTGAGTTCAAATCTAGACTCAGACACTTAATAATTGCCTAGCTGTGTGACCTTGGGAAGTCACTTAACCCCATTGCCTTACATAAATAAAAAAATATTTACCAGAACCTCCTGGGTCTGGTAAATAAGTAATATTGGCCACTGAGTCAGTCAGGAAGAGCAACTCATTTAGTAGACATTGAATGGATAACACTTGCCCTTTGGCATTATTTTGCTTTCTCACTCTCTACTGTGTAGGAACTCTGAGAAGACTCACTCAGACTTCCCTATCACGGCGACCCATCTTTCCACCAATCTTACCTACTGTGACTGTGATTCATGCCTATAGGATTATGGATTTTTAGAGCTAACAGGTACTTTAGAGCTTGTTTAATCCAAGCTCTCCATTTTGCAGAGATCCAGAAAAGATGAAATAAATGGTTGTTTCTTGCCCTTCATTATTGAAGAAGATCAAAATGACATCACTATGTTTGAGACAAATTACAGTGGGTCTGACTGACTGATCAGAATAATGCGAACTCAGAATGCACTACTGCAGGTTAGGCACAAATAGTCCATGTGAACATGGGTGGGTCCTCTAAATTTATGAATGTCAGGTTTCCTTTGAGCTGCTTCAATTCTGCCTTCCTCATAGAGTGCAACATTCTCACTGATGAGGGCACACCATGCTGGACTGTCTTATGCCAGTGTCTTCCATGATGTACAATCAGTTCTAAAGTTCTTCAATGAGACTTTCAGGGTGTCTTGGTATCACTTCTTATGACCCCCTTCTGACCCCAGAATCTTCCTAAGACAATTTAAATGGAAGCAATTCAGTTTCCTACATGACACTGCTAGACTGTTCAGGTTTCACAGGTATATATAATAATGAGGTCAACACAACAGCTCTGTAGACCTTCAGTTTGGAAGTCAGTCTAATACCTCTTCTCTCTCACACTTTCTTTCAAAGCCTCCCAAATACTGAGCTAGCTCTGGAAATGCATGTGTAAATCTCATTGTCAATGTGTACCTCCTTAGGAAGAGCTGCCAAGATAAATGAATTTGTCCACAGTACTCAAAAGTTCTCTTTTTGCTGTAATCAATGGTTCCACATATAGATGTTGTGGTGCTGGTTGATGGAGCACCTGTGCTTTCTTTGTTAATTATTAGACCAAAATTAGCACAAGCAGCAGAGAATAGATCCATACTTTATTTCATCTCAGCTTCAGTGGCTGCATTGAGTGGACAATCATCTGCAAACACAAGATGGTGCACCAACATTCCCTTCACTTTGGTCTTGGTAGTCTTTTCAAGTTGCCAGCAGTGAGGTAACTGACCTTGAAGCCATGTTCATCCTCAGTGAAGGGGTTTAATAACAAGGCTGAAAACATCATTCTAAAAAGTGTGAGAGCAAGGACACATCTTTGTCGTACTCCTTTGCTGACTGGGAAATCTTTAGAGCATTGTCCACTATCCAGAACCCAGGCATGCATGAAACTGATGTACAATTATGATGAACCTTTCCAGGCAACCAAATTTTGACATAATTTTCCATAAATATTCACAACTGATGGTATTAAAGGTCTTGGTCATATCTAAAATGTATACAAACCTCTGGTCTGTTCCTGGCATTTTTCCTGGAGATGTTAGGCAGTAAACATCATTTCAAACTGTTCCTCCACCCTTTCTTAAGTCACACTGACTCTCAGGGTGAAGGATCAGACTATTGAGAAGCACTGTGACAAGAATCTCACCAGCAATGACTAAAAGAGAAATACCCCTGTGATTGTCAGAGAACAATATATTCCATTTACCTTTATAGAGATAGACAATGGAGGCATCCTTGAATTCTTGGGGGATAACCTCTTCATGCTATAAAACCTGGAAAATTTCAGTCAGTCTTTGGATGAGCAGTAAACCCCCCAGCTTGAATAGAATCAGCACCAGGTGCTTTGCCACTTGAAAGTAGCCTAATGGTATTGAAAATGTCTTCTTCAGTTGGAATTCAGCTAATGTCTGATTGACTTTAACTTGAGAAATATCGTCAATGACTTCTGCATTGATTAACGATGGTCTATTAAGAAACTGTGGAAGTGTTCAACACTTCTCGCTGGATTCACTGTTAATCAATGTGATTTCATCGGCACTGAGGAGTAGAGATACAACATATGTCTTTGGCCCATAAATAGCCTTCAGGGTATCATAAAGGCATTTTGGTTTTTTTTCTGTCTACATAAAATTGAATTTCATTTGCCTTCTTACTGAGCCAAGAGTCCTGCATCTTTCTAAGCTTCATTTGTACTTTACTTTTGATGGAATTAAATGATGCCTTCTTAGAAATGAATGAACTATCCTTCTGGTAAACCTTATGGAGGTGTTGTTTTTCATTTAGCATTTTCTGTATTTCCCCATCATTTTACTCAAAACCAGTTTTGGAGTTTGTGAGTGTTCTGGTCCAGAGTAGCAAAGGTAGTGCTGTACCCTAGAACTCTGAAAGCTGCCCACTCTTTTTCTGCTCCATTATTGCCAACTGTGAGTTGGCTCAGTTTTCCCTCAAGGTTAGCAACAAATTGTCCTGGTTCAGAAGACACTATAATTTCTTAACATTAATTTTCTAATATTCATTTTGCCTTGGGTCAACCACTTTGGTTGAATGAGAAGATTTTGCTTAGAGAGGATGAGTCTGGTCAATCCATGCATTACCTTTGTCACTCTCACACCCCGTCTGTCTTCTCCTTTTTTGTTTTTTGTTTTTGCAAGGCAATGGCCTAAAGTGACTTGCTCAAGGTCACACAGCTAGGCAATTATTAAGTGTCTGAGGCCAGATTTGAACTCAGGTATTCCTGAGGCCTGACTCCAGGCTGCCCCCATCTCTTCTCCTTACAAAATATTAGATGCCAATGTGTGCTATGAGGGTGCATCCACAAATTTTTCTTGAGTGTAGGTAAATGAAACACAGTGCTTGTGATGAGAAGGTCATGAGATGTGCAAGTCCTCAGGTGATCATTGCTGTTGTTGTTTCTAACCCCATTCCTCCCAAGGATTCCCTGTCACTTTTGGTAATCTGAGGACACTTTGGTATTAAAGTCACCCAGGATTATAAGCTTGTCCTCTTCTGGTACATTTATGATAAGGGTCTCTAGGCCTCCATAAAATTTTTCTTTAACTTCATCAGTGTTTGTCATGGTGGGATTACAGGCACTGATGATGGTGACATGTTGTTTTTGTGGAAATGGCAATCTCATTTTCATAAGCCTGCCATTCATCCTTTTGGTAGGCATTCAACAATGTTGACTAGATTACTTTTGCTTACAAAATCCACCTCAGCTTCTCTGCATTCCCATTCATTAGGTCCACTCCAGAAAAATGTGTATCCAGCTTGAACTTCAGTAAGCTGGCCTTCATTTTCCAGCCTTGTTTCACTCAGGGCTGCTATTTGGATACCATACCTGCTGAGTTCTCTCACAAGAGCTGTTCATCTTTCAGCTCTATTGGATTTTGTGTTGTCTATGAGTGTACACATGTTCCATACATCTATGGTGACTGGAATCTTTTTTAAAGAAGTTTTTGTAGATTTTTTTGTTTTCTCTACCACACTGTGGGATCCACACCTGACATGGTAATCAGACCAGGGTTGCATAATCAGACAATTTGGGGAGATCTTTTTCTAGGCCCTTCCTCAAATCAGAAGATGCACAGTGCAGTACTTAAAAGGGCTGCTCAGTCACCCGGGGGGTTGTCAAATCCCACTGCTGCTTTCAGTGGGGAAATGACCCTATGACCTAGGTCGTTTGTTTGCAGAGTTATGACTATATCTGAACCTGTTGCTTTGTCATTTGCCTTTTGCCACAGGATTTTGAGAAATGGTAATGAGTGATATTTTTTGTTGTCTGTGTAAATTTTATTTAAGCGAGGTAGAGTTGGGAAGTCATGGGAAGTCATCTACCTCACTCTCTCTTCCAAAGTCATCATGATCCAACATATCAAGACAGAGTCAAGACACTGGTGATGCCTCTAGATGCAGTGGATAACCTTGGCATCTTTGATGTCTAACCAAAATCTAAGTGGTCTACAATACCTGCTTCAGTTGGGTTCATGGCATTTGGAATGAATTGTTCTTCTCTGCCCATTCCACCAATAGAAGACTTCACATGCTTGGGGCAGACATCCCCCACTACTCACTGATGAGCTTGAGGCTCCCTCAGTTACCACCAACCTGGTTTAGCTCACCTGCCAAAATGGTTTACCTGAGTGTGGTGGCTATGTTTGTAGCAACTTCTTGGAGCCAGGTGAGAGTTGGATGGTTCAGGTGGACATCAAAGGTGGAAAACAGCCTTGAAAAGGGCTTAGCAGCCCTCACTCTAAGGTACAATTCTTCCTTGAATACACCCTACATGATGGAAAGAACAAGAAACCAGCCTTTCTCATCCTCCCTCCATTGCTCTTTGCAGGTTTATTCTATAAAATACACTACCTGATCTGATGCTTCAAAACAAGAAAGTCAGGGCATTATCTATCTATCTAGATATCTATCTAGCTATCTATTTATTTATTTTTAATGAATAGAATTATTATCTGATTACCATTCTTACATCAACTTTCTTGAAGAATAAACCCACTGGATACTACATAAAGTTAAAATGATCCTCTTTGGGTATTTCTGAGGACATGTGTTTAGCAGAGTAGGTTATCATTGTTCCAATAAATTACACAGCATATATCACAAAGTCAGCTATCTCTTTTTAGAATGTAAAGTCCTTGCATCATTTTTGTGTTTTTGTTGCCATCACCTAGCAGAATACAGTGCCTGATTCTTAATAAATGTTGAATAGATGCTTGCTGATTGATTTTCATATATTAAACAATTCCAACCTAAATATTGATACTTTAATACAAAAAAGTGTTCAAAATAAATATCAAAAATATGATCCCTTGTCATATGCAATGTTGAAGACAAAGAAAATACTTGGATGTGCTTCTCAGTATAAATGTGATGGGTATCATATAGAACGAATGAGCAAGTGATCTTAATTGAATAGTATTACCAGAAATAATGCTTATAAGATTTCCATCAAAAACATGCTTTCAAAATATGTTTTCATTTCATACTACACTTAGGACTGTGATAGCTAGAACTATCAGGTAATCAAACTTTTCTTCTAAAAAACCAAACATGACAAAAATACCTTTTTGGGGGGTTTGGGGTTTTTTTTTTAGGTTTTTGCAAGGCAAATGGGGTTAAATGGCTTGCCCAAGGCCACACAGCTAGGTAATTATTAAGTGTCTGAGACTGGATTTGAACCCAGGTACTCCTGACTCCAAGGCCAGTGCTTTATCCACTACACCACCTAGCCACCCAAAACTACTTTGTTTTTCACTAAAAGTTTTATTCTATAGAGAACAAAAATCATATCAAAAGAGAAAGAGAACATCGTTAAAAAAAACATAACAAATGTTTTTGTTTGTTTTGTATTTTTTTTTAGCCAGTCAAGGACACATCAGAAGTTTCAGGTCTTACTCTTGAGGATTGTCCAGTCAGAAATAGGAAATTGTAACCAACATGGGAATCGGAGGAGAATGTATTTTCATATAATCTCAGACAAGAGAATATAAATATGGAACATGCTTAAATCCAGATGATAATAATGTAAACTATAAGACTCTTTTCATCTTCTTTCCCTTAAATACATCTATCATTTTAAGTAAGTAAATATATGTATGTATATATATTTATATATATATACAAAGACATACATTCATATATATATATATATATATATATATATATATATATATCAAATAGAAATGTATAAATTTGAGTCTGGGGATGGAGATGGGATTGGGAAGGGATTAGAAATTTTTTTTAAAAAATAGGGTTGAGACTGTCCCTTGCCTCTGAATAATGTTTCTTACTGATCCCAGTTTGATGTGCTAGGTAGCTTTGGAGGCAAACTTCATCCCCAAATGCTTGTTGGGGCTTTTGCTCCTTGTGCTTTCCCATTTCTTCCAAAAAGGCCCTTTTGCCTCCCAGTAGCATGGATGATGCTTGTCCCTGGACAGTGAGGTAATGCTTCAGGATGCAAGTGGGTGATAAGGATGTAGTTCCTGGTCTCCTGGGGTGCTGTTCTGCTTCTCTGAACTTGGGAGTAGCCACTGCTCATTTTTCTTTCTTCTGGCTCCCTTTCTCTACCCCCACACATGTCCCTTTGTGTGACCCCTTTACCTTTACCCAAGGAATTAATGTTTTAAAATGCTGACTTTAAATGGAAATAAAAAAGTGATCTAAGAAAAAAAATTGGGTTGAAATAATTTCATTCCTGCTATAATGTCTGCTTTATTCTCTGCCTAATCTCTTAGGTAAATTGTTGCCTTATCTAGAAAGTTAATAAGGTTTGATAGTAATTCTAAATGTCAGAGATTTGACATGGATGTGGTAAGGATTGTACAATCTTTGAGTTCTAAACTCTCTAATTAATCTGGCTTTATATCTTATTAAATGCTATTTGTTTCATAAAGTTGTGAGCACTGGCAAATGATATCTCCTAGATGACAGATAATCATGTTTATTTTAGGTTTTTGTTTTGTTTTGTTTTGTTGCAAGGCAATGGGTTTAAGTGGCTTGCCCAAGGCAATTATTAAGTGTCTGAGGATACATTTGAACTGGGGTACTCCTGACTCCAGGGCTCTTTCCACTGCGCCACCTAGCTGCCCAGTATTTTAAAAGATATTGATGCAGCCCTTTAGTGTCAAACAACGGCCCATGAGTATATATCTGCCTGGCCTTACAAGATTTTCATTTATGTCATGAGCTGAAATGATCTGTTGATATCAAGAATCAAACTGAAAATATATAAGAATAGAATGAATTTTATCCCACACAGTAGCTGAATTTCTTTACCTGGAAAAACTAAAAGTATATTCTTGAGGGAAAAATATCAAATTTAGAAATAATTTTTCATTATGCCTATCATATGAGGAATGCTTAGATAATGGTGGTGCTTTTCATGTAATTGAATATTACTCTGTGGTAAGAAATAAAGCATATGAAGACTGTAGAGAAGAATGAGAAGATGTAGACAAATATGCAAAGTAATCAGAAACAGGAAAACACTATACACAATGAATACAACAATGAAAATGCAAACAATAGCAACAAAACTTTTGAAATAGAATGCTATGAAATTATCTATGGTCTCCAAGAAGATATGAGAAGGTACTTGCATCTCTTCTTTGCAGGGGGAACTATAGGAGCAGAATACTGTACAAATGTCTGAATTTGATATATTGGTTAGTTTTGTTGAACTTTTCTTCCTTTCTTTTAGACATTATAAGAAACGACTGTGAGAGGGAATATAAAGAAAGAATGTGGAAAATATAGGTTATATAACATCAAAAGATATCAGTAAAATTTATCTGAAATTAAAAAAAAATTTTAAAAAAAGACATTTTCAGTTCACATTCTTTATTAACCACGTTATAAATCTTGTATATGGGAAATGTATGGGTCTGCTAAACATACTACTCATAAATTAAAAATCTTCAATATAAAGAACAAAATGCAAACATTTAAAAATAGTCAGCCTGTTAAAAATGTAATTATGACCATGCATCAATATCAAGTGTAGCACAATAAGAATAATTAATAGTTCATCTTGTTATGTTTCTACCTCTCTTATTGAAGTTGTCAGAAGCACAAATTTGGGTTAAGGGTTTCTCCCAATTCACTCCTGAACAGTAAAGATATCTTGTCACTCTGCTCAAACTTGCTTCATTTTCTTCCATTAAGAGTGATGAGAAGACTTATTTATTTTACTCAAATTTGGCTTACATCAAAGTTTACAAAAATAGATCACAATTTTCTGCTGGTGAAAAACATTGTTTGTCAAATAGGATGTTCCATATTGAATCTGACTCCTATTTAATTAAATTGTTACTCATTCTTTGGTGAACCATTCTGAGTGAAAAATCAGGCACATTGCGAGGTTTAAGTAAGTACTTATTGAATGATTGTATCTTCATAATGCACCTGATCAATGAATTCTGCCAGGACAAAGTGATGTGTGTAGGGAAGATCAGGGCAGATTTCTTGATTAATATAATGACAATAGTAAAATGATTCCTCTCTTTCTCCACCAATCTTCGGCAGAATGGAATCTTTTTTTTTCTCAGTTGCACTCAAATTGTATTCAAATAGTCATAAAAATAAACATTTGTATGGAACTAAACTAATTTTATTTCCAGAAGAAATGAAAATCTATCTATACACAAAGGAAAATAATGTTGAAAATGGGCTTAAAAGTTATCATATTACTTTGCTTTTACCAACCCTTTAATGTGCTATGTGAATAAGAAGGGATTCTGAATATTTAAGAGAATTGTATTTTTGCATTTTGTAAAGATTATGGGAGTGAGGAAATTTTTTCCTTTATCTTTTAAAAAATATTCTATTTATTTGTTTTTCCAACTATAAGCAATGGTAGTTTTTACAATTCCTTCCTCTCTTTCCTCCCCTCTGTCTCCCTGACAAAAAAATCAACTTGATATAGACTCTAAATTTATAGCCATGCTAAACATAGATACATATTGATCATGAGAAGAATCAGGTTCAAACAGAAGAAAAAAAAATTAGAGAGAAAAAAATGACACAATAAGACAAATTTTAAAAACTGAAGGTAACAAGCTTTGATCTTCATTTAAAGACCACAGTTCCCTCTCTGGATATAGATGGCATTTTCCATCACAAGTCTTAAAATTGTCTTTGATTATTGTACTGCTGAAATGAACAAGTCCATCATGGTTGATCATGTTGTTGTTATACATATAATGTTCTTCTGGTTCTACTCATTTCACTCACCATTAATTCATGCAAATATTTCCAGGCTTTTCTGAAATCCTGTCCCTCATTATTTTTTATAGAAAAATAATGTTCCATCACACACACACACACACACACACACACACATATATATATATATATATATATATATATATATATATATATATATATATGAATATATCACAATTTTTTCAGTCATTCCCTAATCTATGGGAATTCCTTCAATTTCCAATTCTTTGTCATCACATAAAGAGCTGCTATGAATATTTTTGCACAAGTGATGTTTTTACCCTTTTTCATAATACCCAGTAGTGGTATTACTGGATCAAAGAGTATTTGACCTTTGGAATATTTCCAAATTGCTCTCCAGAAAGGGTGAATCAGTTTACAACTCCACCAACAATGCAATAATGTGCCAATTTTCTCACATCCCCTCCAACATTGATCATTTTCCTTTCTAATCATATTGGCCAATCTAAGAGGTGTGAGATAGTAAAGAGGAAATTTCTGATAGACCAATGGATTTGGAGTCGGAACACCTGGAACACCTGGGTACAAATTCAGACTCTTACTTGTCATTAATTGCATTATCTGAGTTGAAATGAATAATCTTTATGGAGCTCAATTTCCTTACTTATAAAAATAAGGGTCTGAATAAATGTCTTCCCAGAAGACTGCAAACAATATGATTTTAGGTTGGAGTTGAGATATTTGAATTTTGATATCCTGATGGCAACATAAAAGAGGATTCAATTCAATAATCATTTAATTATCTCCATTTCATGAGAAGGCCCCATCATGGTGTTCGTTTTCTAATAAAAGCTCACTCTCCAGTATGCTTCACTTCTAAAGTAACTGCCTGGCACTCTGGGAACAATAATTTGCCTAAGCTTATTCTTCCATGGTTACCATACTCTGACTCTTGAGTCTGTCCCTTAACCTAGGGGGGTTCTGAATTCCTGGCTATCTGTGCACAGCCCTCATTGACTAGCCCTCACTGACAACTCCTTAATTCCCATTATCTTTAAACCAACCCTAAAAATTCCCTGTCTAGATCTTCCCACTCTTTTCCCTTGTGTTTCCTGGAATATTGATGTTTACTGCCTAGTATCTATTATCTTATAGCCTTTATTTTCTCAGTCCTTCTATTTCTTGCATTTGCTTGACAAAATTTCACTGGAAATTTCCATGTCCGAATTCTGTTATGATTATTCAATAAACTCTCCACCTGTTAGGAATATTCAAATTATGTTTTATCCTTCAATTAAGACTACGGTAATGCTATCTACATACCTCTAGGATGTTCTCCCTCTTTCTTCAATAGGTTCATACAATGGTTTTTCTTTTCTACCCAACTCCCATGTAATGAGACTCCAACACTTTTATCGATAGTCTACAGAACATTAAATTTCCAATTTCTGAATTTTCTTACTTGTTATGATTACTCCTTCACTCTCTAACAGATATACAACTTGATAGTCATATCCTTGCTATTACCTTCAACCACATGTTCCACTTTTATACTCATTAAAACTGAAATTCTATTATCTGATCCATTTTTATCATTTCTTTGTCACCTTATACACTCGTTCTTTTTTCTCATCTTGACCTACATTCCCAGATCATCATTGTTGCACAATCTATACTCTTCTGCCTTCATAAGCATGACCTCTTGACAAGAACTAATTCAGCTCTAGATTACCCTGTGCTCTTAAGTTTCTTATACTATCCCTAATCTTTTCTTGACAGACCCTAGCTTTGGATCATGTCTACCATCCATTGCTTCTGTTTCTATTCCTATACTGCTGAATGAAACCAAAGAGGAGACTAAGTTCACTACATATTTCTGTTACATGATCAAAATGATATCCTTATTGCATCAAGAAACTCTCTTTACAGCTTCTTAAGTCATTCAATATTCCATATGCCTTAGCAGTTTTCCACGTTTTTTTACCCCTTGATTGAGTGATGTTCACCTTCCTTTCAACTGAAAAATCTTTCTTCATATTTATTTTATTGAAAAAATGAGATTCTAGAGGTTTTTTTCTCTCTTCCTCACCTCACATAATCTAGATGTTTTCCCTCCACTGTCTTCTTTCATCATACCTCACATGAAGAGATGGGTATCACTGAATGCCCAAGTGATCACTTTTCATTCCTTCTTCTCCATCATATAATATCTTTACCTCTTTTTTATCTTTATATCTCCTTATAGCTTCTATTAGAATGTCTTATAAAACATATTTGCTATGCTTGTCATGTGATTCGTTCTAGATGAAATAACTTCCAGAGATTAGGTTCTTTAAGTTTCTTTCTTTTTGGTTTTATTCTATATAATAGTATAGTTTAATTAGACACCTTATATTGTGGAGGTAATGCTGAATTTTTAAAAACTTTGACAGAAGAGTGCAAGTTCTTATGAACATTGCCAGTCTGGAAAGGTTTTGAGTACAAGCCTGGTGATTGATTGCATGCATACAGTCTGAGGAGTTTTAAATATCAGGTGATAAGTTTTTTTTTTTTTTCCTGGCACTGTAGCTCATTAAACTGTCTACTAAGGAATGAAGGCTTTTTGATTTGCAGTGGTAAAGGTAGTAGCCACATCAATGAAATCAGGAGAATCTTTGGGTTCTGACACCTCCTGCTTTTATCTACTCAAAGAAGATGTTCATATAAATTTCTCCCATGTTGTCAATCTATTAAAGCTATGAATGCCATTATCTTGTGCAAAGGAAGAGATATTATTGAACATATAAAGTTTCTCTGTAGAATTTTGAAAGGAAAGCATTATTTATATGTTTTTATTATGGAAGTCTTGTGCTCATATATGTTAAGTATACAATGATTTAGGAGAATTAATGTGTGCATGTTATAATATTTTTTGCATATGTATGAACACTATTCAAAAGATATTAATATAAAAATAGACCCATTTGGACTACTGTGCTCAATTTATAAAATGTCATTTTCCACAAATGTTTTAAACTCAGCTTACATAAGCATTATGCTATCTATAATGGTAAGAAATGTTTTTCCTCAGAGAATTCCTCAAAGAAACTTTAATATCTGTATCTCTGCTTTTTTACATTTCATTTCAGAAATCTTGGCTGAATACCATACTTTCCTAGTGACTTACAATGCTTAAATTTTCTCAAGTGAGTCTATAACTTTACCAAGGCCACAATCCAATTTCTCATAAAATGGTCTTTGTTATGAAAAGAAAAATGTCCTCATTTCTGTCTGTGGAAAAAGACACACTAAAAATAAACCGAGGTTTTTTGTTACTTTTCCACCTTCTTAAGCTTATCTCTTCTCCTGGTGATTGGTAGTCATAATGTGAGTTTCTTTCTCTGCCTTTAGAGATTTCTTTGTTGTTATTTACAGATATATCTAACATGATAAATTTTCTTTTTTAATTTTTTATTGGTGGTTTTGCCTGGAATTACATCTGAGTCTAACCCCCTTCTTAGATTTTTTTTGTCCATCAACTGACTAAAAAAATGAACACAACATGCTTCTCTGTTTATAATAAAAGCTTTGGTATATAGCAATATGGACTGGATGATAGGAAGGTTATAGGAATTTTACTTGAATTCAAAGGCTTGACCCAAAGTAAGTTTCCTCTGTAGGGATTTACATTTTTAAAGGATTTATCTAAATCACTGACACAGCTCTGCACTTAAAAATGGAGATTGTTTCTGGTCCATTTATTTTAAAAGATAGGCAAGATGACTGTAAGCATGTACAAGGTCCAAAATAATTGCCAGAGGATTACAATCTTAGAAAGCAACATAGATATGGATACACTTAAATTGGAGTATTTTGTCAAATTCAGAAAAATAACGATGGTTTTTGTTTTTTTTTCTTTCTGGGGAAATAAAATGGCATTTAAACGCTTTTACCTTCTTGCTTTAACTTCTTGAGTTTTAACTAGACTTTTGTAATGTGTAGTTCCAAAAGTGCAAGTTCCTCAGATTGAAATAAAGTTCATTATGTTTCTATCAAAAACAGTTCTTCTTCTAGAATTTTATATGGCTATTAATGATATTCTTCTTCCTTGAAACCTTGTTCATCCTTTTATATTCTGTCCCAGTCTCATTTAAATACAATCAGTTTACCAAATTTCATAAATAATTGCTTATGTCTACAGGTTTATGTGCCATGGGTTCCCTGTGATCTAATCACTCAGGAATGGGTCTGGCTCCAAAAGGGCAATTGTTACATCTTCCCTCAGTATTCTAGGAATCCATGATGACCTGTATGATAATTTTTCTAACACTACTGCTCATGAGACCCCACTTGTACACTTTCCCAAAGATGATGACTTTATATCAATTAGCCAGATTTTTAATTAACTTTTAGAAATTATATATGCTATATGGTATGACAGGAAAAAAATAGGGCAAAGCATTTCTATCCCCTCTCCCACCCCCAACCCCTGCCCCAGTATCTGGGACATGCTCTTCTGCAGTATATTAAGAACCTAGGTAAAAGTAGGCTTATGCTTCAAGAGGAATTTAGGTAAAACGGTAAACATTTAGCTCATTATTGGAAATTTGGGGTATTTTGGTCTCTCCCCATCTCCCCTCACTTTTATTTCTTTGGAACATCATCCTGCAAGATTGATTCAGGTTTGGTTTTTGGGGTCCCATCAGAGTATCCTCCCCACCTCTGCTTAAAGGGCAAATTGAAGAACTTCTCCCAAAGGAGAGCTCCAAGGTCAGATATTGGTTCATTTCTCACCTACTTGTTTTCTTTGGACTTCAGTGGGTACCTTTCCTTCCTCTTACCAAACCTTTTGCTCTTCCTTTGTGTTGTCTTCTAACTTTAGATTGCATGCTCTTTGAAGGCAAAGACTGACTTCCTTTTTTCTGTGTTAGTATCCTCAGAGTTCAGTGTAGTGCCTAAGATGTAGTAGACATTTAATAAATATTGATTGATTATTGACTGACTTTTGTGAAGTCATCTTGAAGTTTCCGTGAGAATATAGTTTCCCTATTAGCTTTTAGTAGAGGCCTAAAGCTGGGTTTCCTTAGGGTTCTAGTTTGACATTAGCTCCTGATACAAACACTACTGTAATCTGCTACTGCTCTGATGGGGGTCACTACTAGGAGCCAAAAAAAATATAAATTCTCTAACCTTTTGAAATTCCCTGTTCTTCCTCTGGTGACAGAGGGACATGTAGCAGAACTTCTTCTCTTCTCCCCACAAACAATTCCCTCCCTGGGGCATGGCTAAAATGAAATTTTCCTGACTTGCCCCTAAGAATGGTCAAATCTGGAATGATAGAATCATCTTGTTATATTTTATGAACTGACTGGACCTGAGTCAATCTCTTCAATTAGTTCTAACAAATTTTCTGTGAAACATCATCTTTATTTCATCCAGTGACTGAAAGATTCTATTCCTTTATAGCTTGATTAATTAGATTTTTAGGGTTTAGTTCAATGTCTTTTGATTGATTGATTGAATAAATGGGATCTTACCCAATACAGATATGAAATAGCATCTTTTTAGTTACTTCAATTGAGTTGGAGCAATTCAACAGTGGATTCAATTAACCCTTACTCTAACACATGGATTGTCTCAAATAGTCTCCCCTTTCTAATCTCTCTTATATATTGCTGCTAAATTCAGGTTCTTAAACTATTTTTTTCACATTACCATCATGCTTATAAATCTTCAATGAGAGTCCATTAATTAAGGGATAATAGTTGCACATAATCTTGGCTCTACCTACTGTGGCAATCTTAATCTTCATACTTCTTTACCAAATCATTTACACTAGACAAATTGAGGACACTTCTCTGAATTTGGAATTGAAAACAATGACTTCCTGCCCTGACTCTGGCCTTAATCAGTGGCACTGTGAAATGATGTATTGTACAGTCAGATTCAGGAGATAATGGTTCAAATTCTGCCCCTGAAATTTACAAGCTGTGATACTTCAGGAAAGGTACATCACCTTTTTGAGTCTCTTTTTTTCATTTTTAAGAATATAATACCTATAGTATTGACCTAGAAATTTCTTTTTTTTTTAATTCAGATTTGTGATTTCACTGGAGAGTGACACATACTTATCAGCAAGTACTTTGCACTTTGATATCTAAGAAATTGCCTGAGACACTCTAGTTTAAGTGAGTTGCCCAGGTCAGGATGGTGTTTGAAAGTCAGTCAAAAAGTCAGGTCTTGAATTCAACTCCTTCTAATTCTGAAGCAAGCTCCCTCTTCATACTAAGCCATTCTGAAGCTTATAAGGCTCATGTGATGAAATCATACATACAAAATATCTTGCAAACTTTAAAAGAACTATGTGTATGTTAGCATTTGTTATCCATTGACTGAGTTCTTAACTCTCAGTTGGACCTTAATTTCTTGCCCTTCAATATAAGGACATTAAAATAACTCATGATCTCTACTTTTCAATTACATATTCTTTTTTTAACCCAAGTACTGCTTTCATTTCCTGCTCTGCACATTTGTTCTCATTGTTCTCTCAGCTTGGAAAGCTCCTTCCTTTATACTGTATCTCAGTCCAGGTCCTCTTTCAAGGTCAAAAGCATTGACTTCTCTCTAGGAGACAACACATTTAGCCTCAGAGATCATTCACTCTTCCTCTAGTTCTTATTGTCTAAAATACCAATCTGACAAAATAACTATCTATTTTCATTATTCATCTTTTTTGGTATGTTTCTTTCTCCAAATAGATTGTAAACTGTTTGATGACAGAAGCAATATCTCAGATATCACATTATATTTATAGCAGTGCCATACAACAGTAGATTCTAAATTGCCAAGCATTTATTAAGAGCCTACAATGTGCCAGGTACTATGGTAGGTACTAAATAGACAAAAAGCCAACTTATGGCACAAGAAAAGAGCACACGGTGTGGAGTCATGAAGCTTTGTCTCCCTGAGATCAAATCTGGCCACAGACAATGACTAGATGTGTGATTATGGGCAAGTTACTTAACTCTCTTTGACTCAAAAATTGTCCATCTGAAAAATGAGCTGGAAAAGGAAATGGCAAACCACTCCAACAAATTTAGTGCTCCTACAATCTGAAATTGGCACAGATTTTCAATACTTCTGCTTTCAGATATACCATAAAAAAATTACCATTCTTAGGAAAGTTGTTATTATATCGTTACAGGAAATGAGGCATTTCAGATTTTTTTAAACAGCATTGACTGTTCAACCATATCTCCATTCATAATTTGCACTACAATATCCAGTAAGTCATCCAGATTTCTAACAAGGCAAAACATTGCACTTATGAAAAGTTCTAATTGTAAAGAATACATAACCATGTTCCCATGAGCTTTCAATCCTCATCCAACCATACACCCCAAAATACACATGCATAAACACACATAGCAAACCTAAATTTGTTTCTTTTCAACTTCTATCCATTTCTTTTGGTTCTGTCATCAGGATTTAAGACAGAATAGAATTTTAAAAAGTCTTCCATCTTGTGAACCCTCAAATACTAGAATCTTCATACTACCTACAGAAATTTTTCTTCTCCAAACTAAACCTTCATAGTTCCTTCAAATGATATCAATTCTAAACCTTTAACTATTTTGTTACCCTCCTTCAGTTACTCTCAAGTTTAACAACATCCTTCTTAAATTGTGGTACCCCAAAGCAAATGAGCCTGACCCAGGAGGAGTGTAGAAGGGACCTCTTCTTGTTGTTTGTCCTTCCATCTTGAAGAGGATCATGACATCCAAAGAGGTGATACCATGGCATAGAAATGAATTGGTTTAAAGTGAAGGTCTGTGAAAAGTCATCAGCTTCAGTTTCTCCTCTGTAGCCATCTGTGTACAATGGAAAGATATAGATTAGGATGAATGGAAATGGTCCTGGGTGTGATGACAGCCCTTGACCTTCTAAAATTAAGATCTTTAATGTATATTTGACCTTAATCACCATTTAGTGATTAAGACTAAGTAAGAGATGAGGCAAAAAAATGATGCCTTTTACCTAATGAAAAAAATCAATATGGGAGGGGGAAGACCCTCAGGGGATCCAGCAAAAATAGAAACAATTGCTATTTACATTCAGTCTGAGTCATCCAAGGTCCAATAAATGAACAAGTAGGATGTATTCTGGTAATATTGATGGTCAATTATTAGTCAATCAATGTGAACCAGAGTGATTTGGATTTGAGGCATGGTCCCTAAGAAAGAAATTTATCTGGTAAACTCCAAGATATCTTGAGGGATTTTGCTGATCAAAATGTTTACTTGTTTGGGCAGAGAACCCAAAGTTAAGGATACAATAAACCAGGAAGTTGTGCCTCACCATACAGCATGCTAAAATTGGATTAGTTTATTGATTACATCAGATTGCTGACATATTGATATTGAAGTCTACTAAAAATCCAAGGTCTTTTTTGGACAAATTAGTTTCTAATCAACCTCCCTCCCATCCTAAATATGTAAAGTAGCACATGCATGTAAAAAAATAGAAAGGCCACTAATTTAAGCTAGAATTGTGAGTTGTGACTGCATGAAGTGAATGAACCATCACACATTTTTAAAATGCATTTTAATGGTTTTTCAGTGCACATACAAATGATTTTGCAGTTCACATATAAGTTGTTTAAACTATAGTGTAGTCTATTAAGTATGGAATATTATGTCTAAAAGTGATATATATATCTTAATTTAAAAAATACTTTATTTCTAAAATATGTTAAACATTATTTGAGTTTTCTGTGAGTCATAATCTTTTTTGTTTAAAATAAAACAACAATAAAATCTTCCCGATCTATTGAGTCTTCCTTTTTCTTGTAGGGTTATTAATCAGTCTTATTTCAATATTGCTATATCTCAGGCAATAGAAAGACTTGAAGTAAGCAAGCAAGACAGGAGAATTGGTGGGTGGAGCAGTTAGAAAATTCTTAACATTTATCTATGACTTGCTATCTTATATAAGCTTGGCTTATGACCCCCTAAAATAATTACAATGGTAATTATGTAGAGAATTATGAATGTATAAAATTATAATCAGAAACAAGTGCTATATTTTTTAAATGCTGTTAAATCTGGGAATCTTGTTAAGGGTGTGGAAGGATCTTTGCTCTTGAGATGTAAACTGACTTCTATTGTTTCATTGTTTAATGTCAAATTTTCATCTTGTCTCCTCAATTTTGATGCCTTGTCTTCAACCCTCTACCGGGTTTCAGTCAGGTATTGGGGGAGGGATTTCTCTTTTGCCTCCAGTGCCCAGATAAAGAGCAAGGCTATAAAAACCTGGGTTGGACTTCCACTCCAGGCTTGCTTTCTCTCTCTTCTCTTCTCTTCTCTTCTCTTCTCTTCTCTTCTCTTCTCTTCTCTTCTCTTCTCTTCTCTTCTCTTCTCTTCTCTTCTCTTCTCTTCTCTCTCTCTCTCTCTCTCTCTCTCTCTCTCTCTCTCTCTCTCGTCTAGTCAGCTCTCTCTGATGTCTTTGTCCCTACCTCTCTTTACCTCCCTCTCTCTGTCTCAGTCTCTGTCTAACAAGCAACCATACCTAGCCTTTTGTTATTCACCCTGTCCTAAAGTGCTTGTTGACCCTTTGGGAGTAAATGCTTTTTTAAACTTGTTTACTACATTTCATAACAAAATCTTGAGCAGTTTTAAATTCCCAGAGAGAATTCATTTCTTTTTCAGTGAACCTCATTTTCAGTTACCCAAAATTTCTATCCTTATCTGGTTACCCCAAATCCCAGTGGCAACAGTGAAATCAAAGACCAATGAGTACAGATCACCATAACAGATATAGTCATAATGAAAATGTTTGAAACATTGCAAAACTTATAAAAATGTGATACAGTTACACAATTCTGTTTGAAAAATGGCACTGAAAGGCTTGCTAAACACAGGGTTGCCACAAACAAACAAAAATCCACATCTGTTAAGTCAAATAAAATGAAGTGCAATAAAACAAACTATGTCTGTATCTCTTTTTTTAAAATACTAATACCAAGTTTGAAGCATGGGATTATAATTCATGCTTATATCTACTCTTACATTAATTTCTTCAATTATCTATATCTTTTTTTTACAAATTAATTTTCTTACTGTTTTATCAAATTCTATAAAGTATCCCTTTGCAGCATTGCAGCATTAAAAGTGAATATTAATTATGGTAAAATTTACACCTTTATTATGTTGGCAGAATCCAATCATGATCACGGAATATTTTTCCAGGTTATTTGAATTTTTGTTTTAGTCCTTCATTCTGTTTGTTTTTTTTTTTATATTTTATGAAAGCAACAGATTGCAGTGTTTTATTTTCTTATTTATTTTCTTAATTCGATCACAATTTTAAGTTTTGTTGGACCGTTTAATCTATCCACAATTAAAGTTAAAAGAACTTGCATGGGGTGGCTAGGTGGTGCAGTGGATAGAGCACTGGCCCTGGAGTCAGGAGTACCTGAGTTCAAATCCAGCCTCAGAAACTTAATAATTACCTAGCTGTGTGGCCTTGGACAAGTCACTTAACCCCATTTGCCTTGCAAAAACCTAAAACAAAAGAACTTGCATGTGCTAATATTATCTAAATTACTTTTTTCTCAATCAGTTTGCCCCTCTCCCCCTTCTTCTGAAAAAAATAGCATTTTTGTCTCTGGTTATTTTTACCTAATCTTCTTCAAAGCAACCTTATTCCAATAGGCTTTCTTCCCTTCATTTTTAAGCCTTACCCCATTCTGATTGTTACCTCTTAGAGTTTTGGTTAATTTCAAAATGTTTTATTTTTTTCCTTTTATTTGTTTATCTTTCCCCATTTTTTCTCTGCCAAATAATTATAACTAGCATTTATATAATTCCTCCTATATGTCAGTCACCATGCTAAGTGCTTTACAAAAATTATTTAATTTTACCTTCACAGAACCCTGGGAGGTAGTGCTACTGTCATCCCCTATTTTATAACTGAGAACCTAAGAAAGATGCAGTTTAAGTGACTTGCCCAAGGTCACACTGCTAGTAAATTCTATAGTCAGATTTGAATTCAGATTCCTCTGACTTCCATTCTAACTCTCTAGTAGACACGTAATTGCCCATTACTTTTTATTTCATCATTATTTTTAATTTATTTCTAATTTTATCCTCATTTCCTTGTGTATTTTTACAAAGAAGATTTTTATAGTTTCACTTAAAAATGTTTATTCTTGTTAGTATGGCTTTTGTTGTTATTTTTAATACCATAGTTGTTTTGTTTTACCTTTTATTTATTTTCCCTTAGGGATTTTATTCATAGTTATGCCTTTCTTTGATTACTGTATTTATGTAGGTTTCTTTTATTTCTGATGCCTTGTATATTTACTTTACACAGGTCTAGTTTTCTATGTAGGATTGCTTCAAATGCTTATTAAAAAGATAGTATTTTTACCTTTCTTCATTTATGATTAGGTTAAGGTTTGTAGGGTATATCACTTTACATTAAAAGCTCTGGATTCCCAGGAACCAACATGGTAGAGAAAGCAGTAAGTCACTGTAACTGCCAAACAACCATAAAGTAGTGCCCCCAAACAAATGCTGAGCAATATAACCAGCAAAAAGACAGTGTGAAAGTCTTTTAACTCATGAAACTTGGAAGATACCCTAGAAAGATTTGTTTCATTCTAGTTAAAGGGGATCAGGGCAGCATAGTCTAGGAGAGGAAGTGTACAGAAAGTCAGCAGCAAACCCCATCTGAGCAAAACAGTGGGTAATAGGGATCCCCAGAGTAGTGGTATATGAAAATGCCAACACCAGGACCCTAATGTGCTACCACCTAAGAAATCCAATCACTTCCTAACCATCCCTTCAGCACAGTACCAGAACAGAAAGGTTTTCCATGGGCCTCTTAGCATCTTCAATGCAGCACAAGGTAAACTTTTATTATATAAACAACCAGAGTCTGCAACCACTAATACAAGAAGCCTGAAACAGTATCTCTTCTACTCTAAAGCAGAGCCCAAATTGAAAAGAAAGAAAAAAGAGCTCACCATCAAAATTGAACAAAAACATCAGCAAAAAAAATAGGACCATAGAAAGTTATCATGGTGACAAGGAAGAAAAAGACACAAACTCATAAGAGGACAACAGTGCCAAAACTCTTATAGACAATACCCCAAAGGGAAATAGGGTATCAAGTCCAGAAAGAACTCATTTAAGAGCTCAAAAAGGAGCTTAAAAAGTATATGAGAGGCTGAAGAAAAATTGGGGAAAAATGATGGTGATGCAAGAAAAATAAGAAAAAAACCTCAACAGCTTGGGAAAATTACTCAAAACATAGAAATGTCCAAAATTCCTCTGAGGAAAACAATACTTTAAAGAATACATTGGTAAAATGGGGATAAAAATGGAAAAACTCAACTGAAGAAAAGATCACATTAAAACTTAAAACTATGCAAGAGGAAACTAATGATGCTATGAGATAACAATATTCAGTCAAATTCAGAAGAATGAAAAAAATGTAAGAACAAGTAATTACAAGTTAAATAGAACAGGTTAAATAGATCCAGGAGAGACAGCATCGGAATCATTGGGTTACTTGAAAATCACAACCAAAAGGAGGATCTGGACAATAAATTTCAAGAAATTATCAAGAAAAACTTCAATGGTGTTCTAGAATTAGATAGCAAAATAGGAACTGAAAAACTCCACTGATGACCTCAGGAAAGAAACACCAAAATAAAAACTCCAAAGAATATTATAGTTACATTCCAGAACTATCAGGTCAAGGGAAAAATACTGCAAGTGACCAGAAAGAATTCAAATATCAGGGAGTAACAATCAGGATAACACGAGATTTGGATACTGCACCATTAAAACATGAAACATAATATTCCAGAAGGCAAGGGATCTAGGACTAGAAGCAAGAATCACTTACCAGACAAACATAAGCATATTACATTAAGGAAAAAAAAATGATCCTTTAATGAAATAGAAGGATTTCAAAAAAATTATCTCCAATATCAATCATAAACAGGAAAAAAGGGAAAGAAAACATAAGAAATTCAATAAAATTAGAGTGTTTCCATCAAATATACATAGAGGATTTGGGAATAAAGAGAAATTTGAGGGAATGATAAAAATATTTTAAGGGAAGAGTATACTGCATGAAGAAGGAAGGGGGAGGTAGAATGGGGTAAACTATTGCACATGAAGAATCACAAAAGATCTATTACAGTGGAGAAGAAGATGGGAGGGTGGATGATGAGCATTGTTTGATCCATACTCTCATCAGTATTGGCTTAAATAGGGAATAATATACACAATCAATTAAATATAGAAATCTATTTTATCTGACAGGGAAGTAGAGGAGGAGAAAACTAGCTAAATGGTGAAAGCATAACTGTGAATGTGCATGGAATGAATCTTATATAAACAGAAACACTTAGCAGAGTGGATCAAAAGCAAAATGCTATAATATATCATTTATAAGAAATATATTTGAAGTGGAGAGACATATAAAGAGTAAAGGAAAACAGACTGGAGCAGAATACATTTTGCTTCAGTTGAAGTGAAAAAAGCAAGGGTAGCAATCCTGAACTCAGACAAAGCAAAAGCAAAACAAGATCTCATTAAAAGGGGCAAGAAAGGGGGCAGAGCCAAGATGGCAACATGAAGGGATCGAGTCTTAGGAGCTCTCTGATAAAAACTCATAAACTAAGGACTCTAACTAAACTTTCAAGAGACAGAACCCACAAAGGGACCCAGTGAGGCAGGTCTCCTACTCAAGGTAACCTGGAAAAGAGCAGAAAGGCTCTGCTCCCTGGGGTTGGAGGGGTGGCCCGGAAGAGGGGTGGCCCGCCAGAGCCAAAGAACTTCAGCCTGCCCGAGGCAGCCCCAGGGCGCTGGGAGCCTCAGCTCACAGCAGCGGGGGAGTCTCCTGAGCTGCACCCCTGGGAGCACTGGCACAAAGTGGGGGAACAGCAGGGGACCTCTGCCAGAGCAAGCACGTGGAGCCCAGCCCTCAGGGCACACAGCCAGCAGCCTGGTTTTTCTGCAGCCCTGATCCAGGAAACAGAAGCAGGTGGAGCCTGTAAGCAGGAGCCCCCAGGGCATGAGCCCATTGAGCTGAGGGAGGGGAGTGAAGAGAGAGAGAGAGACTGCAGAGCTCTGTCCTCTGCAGCTGGAACAGGACTCTAGAGCTCTGACCACATTCAGATCCTGATCGCAGTCTAGGCCCCCCCCCCCCCATAGAACAGCAGGGCCCCCCCCCACCTCAGCCCCGAGGCAGGGGGGGGGGCTTATGGTCATTCACAGACCAGGAGGGAGGACAGAATCTCACACACTGAGACCCTTGTGGGAGTGTCCCAAAAGATCAGGAAGCACCTGCAAAAACAGGCTTAGGCTGGGAAAATGAACAAAGAAACAAGAGGAAGACCATTGAAAAATACTTTGCAAATGAGCCCAAGAAGGATCAAAATACTCAGAGGAAGGACAAGCTCCTGCATCTAAAGACTCCAAGAAAAACAGAAATTGGGCTCAGGCTATGATAGAGCTCAAAAAAGGCTTTCAAAATCAAATGAGGGAGTTAGAAGAAAAATTGGGAAAAGAAAGGAGAGAGATGCAGGAAAAACACGAAAATGAAGTCAGCAGCTTAGTCAAGGAAATCCAAAAAAATGCTGAAGAAAATAGCATGCTAAAAACCAGCTGAGGTCAAATGCATAAAACAGTTCAAAAAGTTATTGAGGAGAAGAATGCCTTAAAAAGCAAAATTGTCCAGATGGAAAAAGAGATAAGAAAACTCTCTGAGGAGAACAAATCCTTCAGACAAAGAATAGAATTCAGGGAGATTGATGAATTTACCAGAAATCAGGACTCAATACTTCAAAACCAAAAAAATAAAAAATTAGAAGAAAATGTGAAATATCTCATTGAAAAAACAACTGATATGGAAAACAGACTTAGGAAAGATAATTTGAAAATTATTGGAATACCTGAAAGTCATGATCAGGAAAAGAGCCTTGACATCATTTTCAAAGAATTACTACAGGAAAATTGCCCTGATGTTCTAGAAGCAGAGGGCAAAATAGAAAGGGAGAGAATCCACCGATCCCCCCGAGAAAGAGATCCCAAAAAAACAACCCCCAGGAATGTTATAGCCAAGTTCCACATCTCCCAAGTCAAAGAGAAAATATTACAAGCAGCCAGAAGGACACAGTTCAAATATCGTGGAGCTGCAGTCAGGATCACACAGGACTTAGCAGCAGCTACATTGGAAGCTCTGTAGGGCTTGGAATACAATATACTGGAAGGCAAAAGAGCTTAGAATGCAGCCAAGAATGAACTACCCAGCAAGGCTGAATGTCCTCTTCCAGGGAAAAAGATGGACTTTCAATGAACCAGGGGAACTTCAAAGGTTCCTTTTGGAATGGCCAGAGCTGAACAGAAGGTTTGATCTTCAGATACATGACTCAGGTGAAGCATGGAGATTGGAGGAGAGGGGGGGAAATATGAGGGACTTAATGAGGATGAACTGCATGTATAGAAAAATGATACTGATAATATTCATATGAACCATTTCAGTTAATAGAGCAGGTAGAGGGAGCTTTTATAGTTGAAGCACAGGAGAAAGCTGAATTCGAAGATAAAATATGGTGTAAAACTGGAGTCAATAAGAAAAAAAGGGAAATGAAATGGAATGGGAGAAAGAAAAAGGAGAGGGGGAATAGTCCAAGCTATTTCACATAATAAGATTTTTTTTTTATTACATTGAGCTATTGCAATGATATGGAAGGGGGGAGGCAAGGGGGAATGAGGGAACTTTTGCTCTCATCAGAGATGGCTAGGAGAGGAAACAGCAAATATACTCAATGGGGTATAGACAACTGGAGTAAGAAGGAGAAGGGAGCAGGGGGAAGGGGTGGGGATGTGAATAAAGGAGAAGAGGATGGACCATTGGGGGGACAGTGGTCAGATATAACACATTTTCTTTTTTTTACTTCTTGCAAGGGGCTGGGATTGCATGGCCTGCCCAGGACCATAGGGCCAGGTGGATTCTGGGCCTAAGGGGTGGTATGGGGGCTCAGGACTTCTTGGCCCCAGGGCCAGTGATCTGTCTGCTGTGCCACTCAGTGACCCTACAGCAGAGTCATAGTGAAAGGAGAGAGAAAATATAGTACATGGTAGTGGAGAAATAAGAAAGGAGGGAGTTGCGATCAGCAATGGCAACGTTGGAAAAATATGGAAGTAACTTTTGTGATGGACTTATCATAAAGAATGTGATCCACTCACGACAGGGTTGATGGTGTTGGAACAAAGACTGAAACACATTTTTTGCTATTATTATTTGGGGGAGGGTGCAGGGCAAGTGGGGCTGGGTGGCCTGCCTAGGGCCACATAGCAGGGTGATCATTGGGTGTCTGGGGCCGGATTCAGACCCAGGTGCTCCTGGCTCAAGGGCCAATGCTCTGTCTGCCACCCAGCCACCCCTACTATTATTACTATTTTATTTTATTTTGGGTCTTTTTTTTTCTTCTTTTTGGTTTTTGCAGGGCAGTGGGGATCAGGTGGCTTGCATGTCACATGGCTGGGTGATTATTGGGTTTACGAGGCTGGATATGGACTCGGGTGCTTGTGGCTCTAGGGCTGATGCTTCGTCCATTGCACCACCTGGCCATACCTACAATTATTACTATTATTTTTTTTAATTTTAATTTTTTTCTCCCCCCTTTACTTTTTTGCCCAAACAAGTCTATCTATATTCAATTGGGGGAGGGGTATTTTGTTTACTTGTAAAAAAGTATATCTTATTAATGTAAAGAAAAACATTTGTACAAAATGAGAATAAAAAATAAATTTAAAAAAGGGGCAAGAAAGTAAACTACATTTTACTTAAAGGTATAAAAGACAATAAACAATATCACTACTAAAAACATATGCACCAACTAATATAGTATTCAGTTTCTTGAAAGGGGAAGTTAAGTGATTGACAGGAAGAAACAGAGAGCAAGATTATACTACTGGGGGACCTCAATTTCTCTCTCTCAGAATTCAATAAATTCAAATTAAAATAAACAAGAAAGATACATGAAGAACTCCTTTGGGCTCCAAAATCTCCTCACCAGAAAACATGGAGTTTCTAATGAATACAAAATAGTCTCATGCAATTTAAATTTTCTTGTCTTCATATTTAAAGTTATTTCTCTTGGACAATTGAAGAATTTATTATTCATTATTGAAGTTGTTATATTTAACCACACTGTGTCTTAGAGTTTGCAGCAGAGGTCCCCACCTTTGGGGAATACATTCCTTTATTAATTAATATTTGTTATTGTCATCTTCCCTTTTGATATTTTTCTGTAGGCTTCCAGAATCAAATTTATTTATTTTCTGTGTTGAGAAGTTATGAGTAGTTTTCATTAATCCTTGCTTTATGCTATCCAGGTTTTTTGACAATATTTTTCTGACAGATATAATTATTAATTAGAAATCATATTTTTTCTTTTTTTTTATTTTTTCCAAGTAGTGGGATTAAGTGACTCACTCAAGGTCATACAGTTAAGTAAATATTAAATGTGTGAGATCAGATTTGAACCCAGATCCTCCTGACTCAAATCATATTTTCTTTTAACATTATTGCTTCTTATTATACTTTTCCAGGTTATCTCTTACTTCTGTGTATTTACTTTCTCAATTAAGTGTTCTTTCGTTTGTTTCCTTAATGAAATTTTTCATTATGGATTCAAGTTTTTATATTCTGCTGACTAGCTGTCCCAGCTAGTAAATTTAGCTCTTATGATTTTTATTTCCCTTTTGAACCTATTAGGAACATTTTAATGTGATTCCCTGTTCCCTTTACAATTTACAGTGTCCTTTGCTTCATCAGTGTCCTTTGCTTCATCTTGCAATATTGCTTAGTTGCTTATTTTCTTTGATCTAGAGTACATATTCCTTTCAGCTATTAATGTCTTTCCTTTTTGGCTTATCTGCTTCTGGTCAAGGTCTTCACTTGAGTTTCATTCCATCTGAAATCTTTGGTAGTTTCAATAACTTTTCTTTACATTCACATATTACTCATTATCTTACTCTTTCCCCTTTGATGCTTATCTGGTAACCAGACTTTAAAGTTTGTCTGTGGGATTTGCTTAACACTGCCTTCCATTTCCTGCCCAAATTTATTTCTGGGTGACAAAACAAATGCTAGTCCCCTTCATTTTGGGAAAATTGAGGCTGTTTCTACATGTTACTGTTATCTTGCACCGAATTCCTCTGCTTTTCTTTTTATTTGTTGAGCACTGTTATAGAACATATTGCTACATTACTGCCACTGTCATTGACAATCATGTTTCCCATTTTCCATGGGTGGAACAGGTGGTGCAAAGTTGAATTCTATTGCAAACCCTGGGTTGGCTAGGTTTGCTTATATCCACCTCCCAGACTGGAGAGACAAGTGGGGGTAAAGTGATGAAACAGGTAAAGAATTAAGATCTAACCTTCTCTAATAACATGGATAATTCTTCTTTGCTGTTTGTTGAATTATTACACTGTTAGGATTCTTTTATCTTAGGTCATGGAAACAGTTGAAATTGCTTTTTTTTCCCCTTGCTCTCAGTTCTCATTTTGGAGAGTTTTGAGAAGCTGCGAATCAACCCCCTGAGAGAAAATTTCTAATTATCTTTCTTGTTGGTCATATGACCTAGAAATTTCTTAAAATATGAAATTTGCTGGATTTTCAGGTAAACATGATCCATAATATTATCATGGACACTGGTAGAAGCAGCTTAAGAAGTATCTTTATTTTAATTAAACAGTAGGGTTACCTTGATTCACACTAATCCTAAATCAGCTGATAGACTATTTACTATGTGGGAGCCAATGGGGGCTGCTAAGTGTTTTTGTGAGGAGGGGCCTCTGCAGATACTATGGAGTATCCATGGTAATCATCTGACATGACTACTGGCACTTCACCCAGGTCAGAGAAAGGTGCAATGGTTTGGAAGAGTGAGAGGAAGATCAGCAGGAACCTCAGCTCCTTAGTTCACTTTAATAATCCAGAGAGAGAGAGAGAGAGAGAGAGAGAGAGAGAGAGAGAGAGAGAGAGAGAGAGAGAGAGAGAGAGAGAGAGAGATACAGACATATTTCTCTTTCCCAGGGAATTCTGTCCTCTGGAGCCTTAGGAAATTATAGCTCATCTTTATAGGGGAAAGGGACAGGGCCCTGATTTCAAGATCTTACTGAGATAAGGACTTCCTGAGGAAGAAATTCTACTAATACAGGTTGGTCCTTCTCTGCAACTGAGGGTCCAAAAAAGTTGCTAGAGACCCAGACAGCATAAGTGATTTGCCCAGGATCACAGAGCCAGAGTGAGTGAGTGAAACTGAACGTTCTGCTCTGAGACCAGTTCTTTAAACTTCCTGCCTGGAAAACTGATATTCTACCAATATTAGGTCTCTATGCCCAAGAAATTTTAAAAAGGAAAAAAGGACTAAACATACAAAAATATTTCTAGCAGCAGTTTTTGTAGAGGCAAAGAATTAGAAATTAAGGGGATACCCATAAATTGGGCAATGACAACAAATTGTTGGTATATGATTGTGATGGAATACTATAGTACTATAAGAAATGACAAGCAGGGTAATTTCAGAAAAAAAAAACTTGAAAAGATATATGGAATGATGTAAAATGAAGTGAACAGAAACAGGAGAACATTGTACACAGTAAAAGTAGTATTATATGATGTATATCTATAAAGGGCTTAGCTAATCTCAGCAATACAACAGCTCTAAAGCAATTCTGATGGACTTTTGATGGAATATACCATTTACTTAAAGAGAAAGAGTTGTTGGAGTCTGAATGAAGATAGAAATATGCTTTTAAAATTATTTTCTGTTTTCTTTTATAATATGACATATGGAAATATGTTTTGTGTGACTACACTTGTATTACCAATATCAAATTGCTTGCATTCTCAATGAGATGGAAAGGGAGGGAAAGAAGAATTTGGAACTCAAATTTTTAAAAGATGAATGTTAAAAAATTTCTTAAATATAATTGGGAAAATGTATTTAATTGAGAATTGGTATTGTAGCCAGGACAATGTGAATTTAAATTCTTCCTACTTTTGGTAGGACTGTAGGAGTGATTCTAAGAAAGACACATAACATCTTGGTTCTCTATGTCTCCTGAAAAACTCTAACCATGTTAAAATGCAATTGGAAAATGTTTGATATAACATATTTTTAAATGATAATACAACACAGAAAATGCAAATTTGAGATTTTTTAAGTCATTATGTAGGCTGCAATGATCTGCAACTCTGAAATTATAACCACTTTTCCAGGCAACTTTCTAAGACTATAAATGACAGAGGAGGTGGTTCCTTCCTTTGATAGAGAATTTCTTTCTCTAATATATCCTTATATCAATGAGATCAAAGGTTCAGTACCAGTCCCTAAGATGTCTTGTTTCCTCCAATAAAACTTTAAGATATTTCTAGGTTACGAATATGTCTTCTCATCTTTTTATGACTAGTACATAGTAGAATATCTTGCATTTCAGTAAGCAAGTTTTCAGAAAATGTTTTGATTAGGAAATTTGTATTTGTCTTGCTTTCATATCAGTTATTAATGATTATGTATATATTTATTCTGCCCCCAAATTTCTTTTATCAAACTGAATGCATTTGTATATAGCTACATCGCTGTGAATATTGAATTAGTTATGAGTTGTACATTAAGTCTTTTTTTTTTTTTGGAAGAATTGCAGGACCTGAACAAGAGGGTGTTTTAGTGATAATCTCTTCATCAACAGTTTAGGGTTGTTGTGGTTCTTCTATATGGTTTCTTCAAAAGTGCCCAATTTACTTGGCTTGGTTCTCATGGATGTCCAAACACATGGTAGAAGACATTGGGCTGATTTTTTTAGGTTTAGACTGAAGCAGAGTAAATCATCCTGACCATTGATTACATAGGATCATAGAAATTGGAAGACCTTTGGTTCTTTACATGCATCTTCAGAGTCTTTCTCCATTTCCTCTTCTGTTTGGCAAGACCACATGGCATTAAAGGAGTGGAAAAGGTTCTTATGAGGTAGATGTTCTAAGACAAGTTCCAATGTGCAAACAAATCTTTCTTTTCTACTGCAACCCAGGCAAAGTGAAAGAACTGAAAACTTTTCTCTGTCCATGTATGAATAATATCAGACATCTGTTTCAGCTCACATTTCCTCTTGTACTTACTGGTCAGAAATCTTTTCTCAAGATTTTCTTTTCAAGCAGTATTTTCGATCTTTCTTACAGGAGAGTTATAAACTTCTGGTTCCACAATTTCTTATGGATTTATTATTATTATTTTGACTTTTAAGTGACTTACATTACCTTTCATAGAAAATATTCTTTCATTATGTATAAAATTTTCCTACCCTTTTCCAAACATATTTAGCTTTTCCAATGACTTCAAAATGAATTCCTAAAGGTTGCAGCAAATTGATTTTATATTTTCTGAAATTCAAAGGCTTAAATAATAACAATTATAACATTTTCTTTGATCTTTAAAATTTTATTTTATTATTCCTAAATGGTCTTATTAAAATTCCAACTTAGCATCTTATAGGAGTATTTAAAGGTCCTACTTTGCTTAATTTTCTACTTTTGGAAAATTTAACTCTACCTTTTCTAGCAAATCCTAGAGGAGGAAAAAAACACATTTGATAAAAATTCTAGGTGTCTGTTTATATCCTTCCCTGGATTTCATTTGATATTTTCAGCAAGTCTTGTAAACAAGAATATTTATACATCTTGAATCTACATTGATTTTTTTACCCTCCTGATGACAGAAGTGGGGGAATGCAACAAATATAACATGCTTCTTATATCTCTTTGTTTAAATGCATATAGATATGCACGAACATATCTATATCCATTTCAAAAGCTTTATATAATATATATATATGTATATATATATATATATATATATATATATATATATATATAATTTGTACACATAGATAAACAAAGGTCCATTTTGAGGATTGAATGCTATGTGTATTTGCAAACCTTAAAGCATTTTTAAGTCAGCTAATTGTGTGTGTTTGATGTGTATGATGGGAAAAGTTCCCACTTAGAAAAATTGTAGATGATTGTCATATTGTCATTCTTGATATTGATTTTCTATCCTGTGTAATGATTTCCTAAAGTGAAAAATATTTTAAATTACAATATCATTTTAAAAACACATAATATCTATTTTATTACTTTGTGTGACTATTTATACTAAAAAGGTCTTATGCTTTAGTATTGCTTTTTTTGAGATATTCCCCAAAGAATAAAACAAAATATGAATCTATAACAAAAACACTTACTTATTGCAAAACTGAGCTAGGTTGGATATACTCTTTGATTTCTTTAATGTGTAAAATGGAAAATTTAAAAGTCATTAAAAGAAAATAGTCATTTCCAAGGGAAGAGGTGAGAATAGCCTGAATCTTACTCTCATTAGATTTAGCTCAAAGTTAACATACACACATTTATTTGAGTTAATATTAATAAAATCAGAAACAAAAAAATTGTTGAACTAATAAATAAAACCTAGAATTTGTTTTATGAAAACTCTAATAAAATTGATAAACCTCTGGTTAATTTGATTTAACAAAAAAGAAATAATAAAACCAAACTACTAGTGTCATCCATGAAAAAAGGTGAACTCACCACCAATGAGGAGGAAATTAAAGGAATAATTCAGAATTATTTTGCCCAACTGTATGCCAGTAAATTTGATAATTTAAGTAAAATTGATGAATATATATGAAAATATAAGGTGTCAGGTTAAATGAAGAGAAAATTAAATACCTAAATAACCCTATATCAGAAATAGAACTCCCACAAGCTATCATTCGACAAGTTGCCCTATCCAGGGCCAGATGAAATCACAAGTGAATTCTATCAAGTATTTAAGGAACTGTTGGTTCCAATTCCATATAAACTCTTTGGGAAAATAGGTGAAGATGGAACTCTGCCTAACTCCTTCTATGACACCATTATGGTGCTGATACCTAAACCAGGAAGAGTCAAAAACAAAGAAAGAAAATTTTTGACTTATCTTCCTAATGACTATAGATGCAAAAATCTTAACTAAAATCTTAGCAAAGCAATTACAGCAAGTTATCACTAGGATAATACACTATGACCAAGCAGGATTTATCCCAGGAATGCAGGATTGGTTCAATATTAGGGAAACTGTTGGTATAATTAACGATAATCGATAAAAAACCTAACAGAAATCATATGATTATCTCAATAGATGCTGAAAAAGCCTTTGACAAAATACGGCACCCTTTCCCAATAAAATCCACTAGAAAATGTAGGAATAAATGAATTGTTCCTTAGCATTATTAGCAGTATCTATCTGAAACCATCAAAAAGCATTATATGCAATGGGGATAATAAGCTAAAGGCATTCCCAATAAGATCGGGATGTCCACAAGGATGTCCACTCTTACCACTACTATTCAAGATCATATTAGAAATGTTAGCTTCAGAAATAAGAGAAGAAAAAGAATTTGAAAGAACTAGAATTGGGAAGGAAGAAACTAAATTATCACTTTTTTTGCAGATAAAAAGATGGTATACCTAATGAATCCTAAAAAAGTCATCTAAAAAACCACTAGAAACAATAAGCAAATTTCACAAAGTCACAGGATATAAAATAAACCCTTATAAATCCTCAGCATTTCTATATGTTACTAGCAAGATACAGCAGCAAAAGGTAAAAAAGAGAAACCCCACTTAAAGTAACTTCAAACAATATAAAGTACTTGGGAGTCCACCTGCCAAGACAGACTCAGAAACTCTGAAAACAACTATAAAACACTTCTCATGCAAATAAAATCAGATTTTTAATAACTAAGCAAATATCAACCATTCATGGATAGGTCAAGCTAATATAATAAGAATGACAATTCTACCTAAATTAAACTAATTATTTAGTACTTTACCAATCAGACTCCAAAAAATTACTTTAATGAGCTAGAAAAAATTGTAACTGAATTCATCTGAAGAAACAAAAAGTCAAGAATATCACGGGATTTAATTTAAAAAAAATGAAAAGGTGGCTTACCCTTACCAGATGTAAATTATATTATAATGAATCAGTCATCACAACTGTCCAGTATTAGCTAAGTAATAGAATCATAGATCAGTGATACAAAAGAGATAGCAGGAGGTGATTGTAGTAATCTGATGTTTGATAAACCCAAAGAGTCCAGTTTCTGGGATAAATACTCTCTCTTTGATAAAAAAAAAAAAACTGTTGGGAAAATTATAAGTTAATATGGCAGAAACTTGCATAAGACCAACACCTCACATCCTATACCAAGATAAGATCAAGAGGGCCACAGAATTTAGACATAAAAGACAATATTATAAGCAAACTAGGAGATCAAGGAATAGTTTACCTGTCAGATCTATGGAAAGGGAAGCAGTTTATGACCAAGGAAGAAATGGAAAACATCATTAAAAACAAACTAGATAATTTTGATTACATTAAATTAAAAAGCTTTTGCACAAAACAAAACTAATGTAACCAAGATAAAAAGAAATATAGTAAATTGGGAAGCAGTTTTTACAACTAGTATTTCTGACTAAGGACTCATTTCTAAAATATATAGGGAACTGAGTCAAATTTATAAAAAAAGCAAGCCATTCTCTAATCGACAAATTGTGAAAGGATATGCAGAGGCAATTTACAAATGAGGAAATCAAAGCGATCTGTAGTCATATGAAAAATTGCTCTAAATAATTACTGAGTAAAGAAATGCAACATAAAGCATCTATGAGGAACCCTCTCACCCCTCTCAGATTGGTCAATATGACCCAAAAAAGACAATGATCAATGTTGGAAGGGATGTGGGAATTCTGGGACCCTAGTACTTTTTTGGTGGAGCTGTGAATTCATCTAACCTTTCTGGAGACCAATTTGGAATTATGCCCAAAGGACAATAAAAATGTGCATACCCTTTGATCAAGCAATACCACTACTGTGTTGGTATCCTGAAGAGATCATGAAAAAAAGGTAAAAACATCACTTGTACAAAAATATTCTCTGTGGTGGCAAAGAATTGGAAATTGAGCAAATGTCCCTCAATTTGGGAATGGCTGAACAAATTGTGGTATATGTATGTTATGAAAAACTATTATTCTAGGAAGGATGGACATTCAGAGAAACCTGGAAGGACTTGTATGAACTGATGCCGAACGAGATCAGCAGAACCAGAAGAACATTGTACACAATAATAGCAAAATGGGGGTGATGATCAACCTTAATGGACTTGCTCATTCCATCAGTGCAAAAATCAGGGACAATTTTAGGGTATCTGTGAAGAAGACCATCTGCATCCAAAGGTAGAATTGTGTTGTTTAAACAAAGACCAAAGAGTGTCATCTTTAAATTTTAGAAGAGTTTTCTTAAGTATTTTGTAAATTTGCTATCTCTTATATTTTATTTTTTATGAAATTTTCTCTCAACACATTCAATTTTGATCAATGTATAGCATTGAAACAATGTAAAGACTATCAGACTGACGTCTATGGTGGGTGTGGGGAGGGAAGTGAATTGGGGTTAAAATTGTAAAATTAAAAAAAAAGTTAAAAAAAAAGAAAAAAAAAGGAAAGAAAAAGAAAATGGTCATTTCCTAGGGGGAAGAAGGAAGGGCAAGGAGTCTCCTTCATCTAGCAAAATTTCATTTGCATGAAAATAGCAACTTTCTCCAATATAAAATCCACTTAATTTCTATTATTCCAATAAAAATGGTTCATTTCAAAGAGATTTTTTTCCTTCCTGCAAATTTACCTTCAAGGCCATTCATAACAAGACACTTTTACTAAATACCTATTCTGTGCAAGATCCTTCTTGAGGTTACCAAATCAGATACATTTATAATGAATTTAGGTTTGGTGGGGACAAAGAACAAATATGTGAAAAACCATGATGCAAAGTAAAATGAGTAGTCAAAGGCCAAAACATGGCAAAATACTCTGAATAAATTAAGAGTATTCCTCCACAATCAAAATGGTGTTTTTCTTTTTGTGATCTTTTTGAGTAATTATAGAGATATAAGCATGCAGAATAAATTAACCTTCTTCAACCAAGGTATGATAGGGAATTAAATTGTATTGGTAGAATTTTGGTTATATTTCTGAATTTTCATTGAAGACTGACAATTAATATTGAGCAAATTTTTTTAAAAAATCCCTGAATGAACATCCTTTTCTAAGCTAATATTGCAATCTGATTCCTTCTACATTTCATTCCTCTCTAATTTATAGAATTCAGCTGAAATGAACATGGGGTCACCTAGTACAACCTTCTTCTTTTTGCAGATGAGGAAACTGAAAATCAGAAAGTTTAAATGGCTTCTCCAAGATTACCAATCAAGTTTTAGTTGTGCTAATCTTGCTTATGCAATGAGTTTGCAATTCCCTTCAGGATTTAGTCCATTGTGGGGGGGGCATTTTCCATAATCACTGTTAAAATGCTAGGTACATAGAGACCTACTACTTTTTAAATAATTCATTGCTCTACTTTATTAACTTAAAAATAAACTATCTAAGGATACTTTAAATATAGTACAAGTTATGGCCAAAGATATTGATTGTATAATTTTTTAGTAGATTTTTCAACTGTGAATACTTCTTTAATCAATAAGTCCATTGGATGTGAATAGAACCACTAATTTTTCCTGTAGAGGGAGAGGAAGAGGGAGGGGGAGGGAGAGGAAGAGGGAGAAGGAGAGGAGGGAGAGGGAGAGGGAGAGGGAGAGGGAAGAACAGATACAGTATTTAGAAGAGTAGTATGGTATTATGAGTTCTGGAATGGAAGCCCAGAGACCTAAGGATATTAACCTGACTTTTTTCAATAAACTATCCATGATCTTGTTTAACTGCTATTATTGTTCCTTCATTTTCAAAGAGAAGCAATGGCGTTATGAGTGATGTCTTCATTTGTCTGTGAAATAGATTTAAGTGAGGTAGATTTGGGCAAAGTAATCAGTCTCGCTATTATTTTCTGAATCATTGAAGTCCAATGGCAGGAAAAAGTCAAGATGGTCTAAGATGCAGATCTCTATATATCTCAATTTCTTTATTTTTAAAATGATAAGGAATGAAATAGATGATCTCTGAGACTCTTTTCAACTCTAATGATACTATTTACAGAATAGAGTTAAATTAGTATGGCTTCTCCCTTGTATTCTGCTTTTTCCACAGATCATCTAAACTACTTTTCTCAGTCCCTACTTTTGAAAAATAACTTGATTTTTCTTGAGTCTCTGTGATTGACTTCCAAGAAAAATTTCTGGATTAAGGTCAAAATGACTCTTCTTGAGACCAGCTATCACCTGCGGTGGTCCTCTCTAATTCCTGAGCCTTGAATTTATTGAATTCTTCTTTCTCTTGGGCCTCCAAACTATTGAATGCTTAGTTACTTGACAGCATGGATTCAATACTGACTCTCTAGCTTTTGTACTGAATGAATTTTTTTTGATTCTTTTTTTTTTTCTCAGGCCTATATGCCCTATCATCTCCAATGCTTTGGCCACAATTCCTGTCTATGGTAGGAACCAATCTTTGCAGCTGTTTCACTATTGTTTTCTCCCTGAATAATTTGTTTAAACCTCCAAAGGGGTATATTAATATTATGGATATATCTAGTGTGAAATGTTCCCTTTTTTCCCACATGACTATTACTTCAAAGTGCAGTACTTTTTTTACAACCAATATTCTTTTGAAAACGTCCACTTGGTCTAAAGTGCTCATTTTTACTTTTAATTGATAAGTAAATTTTTTTTAAAAAATTATTTTTTTAAGGCAATGGGATTAAGTGACTTTCCTAATGTCACACAGCTAGGTCATAGGTATCTGAGTTGGGATATGAACTCAGGTCTTCCTGACTCCACAGCCTGTACACTATCCACTGTACCACCCCCTGATAAATAAGATTTTATTAATTGGCTTTTATGTGTTATTACTTCAAGTTAAATGGAGAACTGACCTTAGAGTCAGAAAGATCTCTAATCCTGGCTGTGTAGCTCAATTGCTCAAGATTGCTGTGGGAAAATATTTAAATCTATCATATAAGTTTTGGAAAAAAAGTACTTCTGTGCATTGGTAGAAAGTTTCCTTATTCAGGAAGTCCATCTGTCTATAAGATTACAGGCCCAGCTTCTATTCACATATGCCAAGCATGCTACATACAAATACTAAGAGAATGAAACAATCATTGTTATTATTAAGAAGCTTACCAAAAATAGTGGAAAGCAAAACATAAACCTAGTTTTGAAGCAAACTCTGAAGATCAGACACCTTGGATTCTTTCAAACAAGAATCAGGTGAGGGTTCCAAAGGTAAAATCTGTCAGGAATAATAACCTATCTCTCCAGTTGCCCCAGTTTAGCCTGAGTACATCAATCAATTTTAATCACCAAGACAGTTTCTGTGATCACTGTGTTTACTTGAAATTTAACTGCCTATGTTAAATAAGCTTACTGCAAAAACCTAAGTGCTTAATTGTGTGATCTTTGGTGTGGTTTATAAATTTCCTGTCTTCCCCTCCTGAGTGGTATATAAATTTCCAAAAATAAAACATAAGCATTTAAGAGCTAAAGTCAATAAATGTTATCACCAGTTTCTGTACTTCAGAATCCTTCAAACTCAAACTACTTTTCAAGTTGTTTATTTAATTTGTCCCTGAAGGGGCAAAACTAAAAAAAGGTGTTTTCTCTCTGACTTTCCCTTTCCATGTTTCATTTTGATATTTCATTTTCTTTCTAGTTTCTAATGGTTTAAAGACTCAGTTACCAAGTTTTAGGTTCTCTTTCTAACAGAGAAAAAAATAATGAATTATTTGAAGTGTAAATGTTCTCTTACTTCCTCTGTTTCACAGGGATAGGCCAATAGAAGCTAAGGGGTGAGTAGATTAAAGAACGTCTTTGGGAAAACTGTTCTTCCATCACTTACTTGGCTCTTCAGATTGTTTCCACTTCTTTCCATCTCCATCACTATGTATCTTAATCTTTCTGTACCCTCCCAATCCAATACCATGCCTTATATTTATATTGGGAAGTTTCTACTGGAAAGGAAGTATCCCTGGCTGAGTTGATGATGAAAAGTATGGCTAAATCTGAGCCGCCTACTATAACCAGGTTCTAAATGTAGAGTTTAAGTCAGGAGCAGACAAGGAGAATGTTTGTATGTGGGATATAGAAGAAAGAAGGAAAGATACAAGTCAGGATCTAGGGAGAGATGAAAGAAATTTCCTAGAATTCTGTTGTTGACTGATTTTTATATTATACATTATATAAAATCTATATTTAGTTAAACTGAACATGATTTTATGACCAAAGTTTGGAAATAGGAGTTATTTATTCACAAGACTTTGAATAAATTATGTTTAAAAGATTCATATTGTGTGAAATAATGGGAAAACAGTTTAGATCTAAAAAACCTTTTGCATTCTTAGGCATTTGGAGCACTTGACTAAAATAACCTTCCTTAAACTTCTCTAATTTTTAGTCAGTGAAATCAGACTTTATTCTCCAGTACCATTGATATCAACTATGATCTGATCTGGTATTATCTCTTATGCATGCTAGGATGCTTAGGAAATAGTAGCTGTTTCATAAGTACTTTCATTTATTTCATTTACCAAAAATATCTACATATTATTGAGGATTAGTGGGAGTGACTAGAATATCTATAGTTGGTCAAACAATTAGCACCAACAAAGTAAATACTTTATAATGATATTTTATACAATTGAAATATGAACCACACATTATTATATCAGCTATAGTAGTATAAAGGAAGCATTTTTGTGCCAGTGTATAGAACAAATACTTATATTTACCTCCATTGCTCCATTGGCTCCTTAGCAACCTGGACAAAGTTTTCATGTGAAGGCTCAGCATTGAATTCAGCATCTGTCCATTATCCATTTCCTACCTAACTAGTTACAAAAAGGCTCGTCATTAGAAAACTGACCAGCAGGTATTGATTTCAGTCATAACAAATCATAAAAATGATGTAGTAAGGTAGGAGGTGCTTTTACAATTTATAGTGCAGGAGCATCCATACTAATGTATTCTGATTATTACTATCGGAATGAATCAGGGAAGCCTCACCAAAATGGGTAGTATTCATGGTGATTCTGCTACCCTACTATGGTCCTCCTCACATCATCTTTGTAAGATGTCTGAATGTATTTGTGGATATAAGAAGGTTTGAAGGTCATCAAACATCCTATTACAGTTCTAAGAATTTTTTGGTTAGTCAGCTGCTCCAGAACTTAACTGGTAGTGATTTTAGAAAGATCTGAAACGGATTCTCTTAAAAGAACCTTTGTTGTTGTTGTTCAGGGTCTAACATTTTATGACTCCATTAGGAGTTTTCTTGGCAAAGATACTGGAATGGTTTACTATTTCCTTATTCAGTTCATTTTACAGATGAGGATATTGAAGCAAGCAAAGTGACTTGTCCAGAGTTACATAGCTAGTAAGTGTCTGAGTCCTGATTTGAACTCTGGTCTTCCTGACTCCAGACCTGGTGCTCTATCTACTAGGTCAGTTAGCTACCCTAAAGGAAAAAAAAAAGATCCTACCCCCAAAATCCAAGAAACTTTGTTTTTGAGAAGTTTGTTATATTCTCAGAATATATTTATTATTTTCTGTGTTTTCATATCAAACCTTCTAATGTAGTAAGATCAAATATGAACTCTGAACAGAGATACTGCTTGCAAAGAGATTCCTAGCTCTGAGTTTTATTGTCGACTATTACAAGCTTTGCTTCTGAAGAAATAAATTAACTCAAGGATTGAATTTTTGCAACCATTAAAAAATTATACAGACTCCTTATAAAAAGCTCTGTTGAAAGCATTCAGTGTTTAACCTTTCTTTTTTTAAACTGCACACGTAGGTTCTTTCAGGAGCTGGGACATTCAGTCCTACTGAGTTGTTGTTCTTCCAGTATTCACTGGACTTGGGTATTTTTCCATGTATAAGGTACTTTCACTTTTAAAAAAATAAGGAAAAAAACAATGTTGTCAGTATCAATAAATCTGCATCCAGAGAGAGTCACTTCCTATCAAGGTTTCAAAAGTGCTTCATGGTTTTCCGATCCTCTGTCTGTACTAATCATCTCTGATGTTTCACATATGCAGGAGACGTGATGCCGGCTTTTAAACCAGTTCTTTGCAGCATCTTATTTAAAAAGAGAAAAAAACGGGAAAAAAAGAACTTGAATTATTTATTCACAACCATAGAACGTCCTCTTGTCCTTCCCTATGTGAAAAGCTGATTGGTTTGAGCAGGCTACAGACTGGTAGGGACAGTCAGTGTAGAACCAATGCTTGGTGATAGGGAACAGGGCAGGAGGAGATCCAGGGAGTTTATTTTCTACCACAAATCAAACAGTCTAATTTTACCATCATACCAATGACATGATAACAAATGAATACAATTCTAAAGAACAACTGACATATATGTAAATTCATATGCTGCCAAGTTACAGGAAATGGAAACTCAGAGTCAAAGGCTCTGAAGTTCTATTTTTGGTTCTCTCCTGATTTTCAATGTGGCCAAAACCAAATCACTCTAGATTGCCATGGTTTTAGTTTAGTACACCTGCGAACCAACGTTTGCTAACAGAAAGAAAAGGCAAACTTTAATTAACATTTTCAGGGAGCCTTTTGACTCTTTCACTAGAAACTCTCAAAGTAGTATATACTGGTTGTTATTGTGATATGCAATAGTAGAGGGGAAATGCTGGCTATCCCATTTTCTGTGTATATTGTTATTTCTCTCAGTCCAGGTCTTTGCTGCATTCCCCCATTCTTGAAAACATTTAGCTAAATAGTCTGGCTTATTTTAGCTAGACAGCTACAGCTATTCACAAAGCAGATGGCAGCATTTACAGAGTCTCACCAAGGTTTCTAAAGAATGTTTTTTTAGCCTATGTAACATAAGTTATTGCTCTCAAATAATATGCAATTAACCAAACCTCTCTTTTGGGGAACACTTTTAAAATCAAGGAGTGGCCCATGTGTGTGCTCGGGAACTAACATACAAGGGCATGATTGAATTGGAATGTCAATTTATAGCACAACTCCACTGTTCACATATCAAATGCCCAGGAAAACAAGCATAAAATAAGAGATTTAGCCCAACTTTCTCCTTTTTTGCACAAAACATGTATGTTTATCTGGGGTGCCCTGAGGAAAAGCCAACTCCAGATAACTGCAACAGGAGCATGGGGGCCAGCCAGTTGAGACAATGGACAAGGTTAAACATTTAACTCTTGCAATATGTCATAATTAAAAAATAAATAAAATCCTTCAAAGTGTTGGACCTGAAGAAGACCAGTTTGTATTGAGTCCCACTGATTTAATTTGTACATACTGTAATTTACTAGGCTGTAGAAGCAACAGTAATTCTGCGAGGCCATCATAAGCTCATTAGAAGCACACTGAGAAAGCTTAATGGCTTACAACCCACAGCTTTTTGCATCTATTTTCTAGTGATCCCCTCTCTTGGATCCTGCTGGGCCCCTACTTCATTCTGCAGATAGTGTGATCGTTTTCATGCCACCCCAGAAAATGAGAGGTATTTTTGAAAACAAGATTTAAGACACCAAGAAATACATCCAGCCTATGTTACAGGGGTGTGTGAGAGGGGCTAGCAGCTAGGATGGAAAATTCTCATGTATTGTTAATCATGGGAAGATTGGTTAGCTGTTAAGTACTGTATAGTGCAACTCATAAAAAGCTCCAACATCCCACACAATGGAACAGAAATAATTACTCTCCCAGAGCTGCTATTGTTTCCAGACTCAGCCTTCTCTGGACTAATAAAAGGTTTAATTTTAAATTGTGTGAAGGAAATGTCAACGCTACAAAGAAATACAATGAGCTATCTCTCTGAGCACCATCAGGTAAAATACATAATGAATTAGAACTTAATGGGCTAGAGCTGAGTGAAACCTAAACAAACCCCTGCCCTCCTCTTGCATCCCTTTCTTCTCTTTTCCCTAAATTGATAGGACCCACTTCAAAAAGCCTAGGTTTCAGCACCTTAGCTGTTTAGATGAGAAAGTTCTGATAAGATGTTTGAGCTCAGCTTAGGAGGTAAGTATGTATAAGCTTGCAGCAGCCACCTTAAAAGGCTAAGTTCAAAAAAAAGGGAGCCTTTTTTCCCCTCTGAGGCTGGGGGTGGTGGTGGTGGTGGTAGTGGGGGATGGGTCAGGAGAATCTGTTAAAGACTTCCTGTATATAAATGTGTATTATTTTCCATCTTACCTTTCTTCAAAAGGCCAAAAGATAAATCCCATTCCAAGACTTGTTCTTGAGGAATTTCAGATAATTGGAGAAAGTAATAGATGCATGTTAGAAGGAAGAAATTCTACAATCTTTACCCAGATCTTGGGGCAGAATTTGACTCACAGATCTTTAAGGCATCTCAGAATTGTCCAGCAAAGCAAATTATCTAGTTATAGGGTATTATCAACCTCCTTTAATCAGTTAATATTTATCCAGGATCCAGAGGGTATATGGCTCTATGTTATGGGCTCAAAAACACCAAAAGGATTAAAGAGAAATTCGCCTTTCTCCTAGTCTATGAATTTTAAATCTACAGTACTTTGGTAAAATGCCTCCAATTCAATCATTTAACAACCATTTAAATCTCTACTGGTTTATAGCATATATGGGAGACACAAAGGAAGAAAAGAACATAGCCCTTGTTTACAATCTACTTGGAGGATACAAAGCATACTATTTGACATGGTAAGACATATACAAGTGTATCATATAAATAATTGCACACTAATTACAGGAATAAAGATAGAGATGTGATATGAGAAAGAGAATGCAAAGTAAAGGTGTTCTTAGGAGGAATTACTGGAATAAAGTTGGGGAAGTGGAAATATTGGGGTCTGGATTGAGTGGCAACAAGATTCACAGGGAAGCAAAAAACAGTTCTGTATACATGTTATCTTGTCTCTGTCAATAGCCATCAACCACACAGTGCAGTAACTTTGCCAGGTATTGATGCAGAGGAAATTTTAAGTGAAAGATCTGTTCCTTGCCTGACATATCCTGTGGCTATCTAATGTCCTTCCCATTGTTTGTTATGTAGCACCTCAACCCTTTCTGAGATGTAAATCCCCTGAGATAATAGCAATAACCTTAACCTCTCCCCCCAACTCCTCTCTTATCCTTATCCCAGTACACACCATCTGCCCTGCTCCCCTCAGCAAGCTGTATGTCTGACACCAGTCACGTTCATCTTCCTTAGCACCTCCCTAGCATTGCCTTTACTCCTCCTCCAACTCCTTCCTACACAGGATAGCCTGTAAGGCTCCCTTTAAAGCTCTTTTTCTATCTGCCAGGCTGCTGTTATTGACCCATTTGCAAGTATGGCCTTGCAACTGTCCTCTCTTCTTAACTTTGGTATCTTTCTTAAAGAATTCACTTTCCTTCACCTGCTTCTTTCTTAAGGAATTCTCTATTTTCCATGTATTACTTATTACCTCACAGTAAAATGTGAAATAAAGCTGTATACTCTTACATTTCTGGGTCAAAGAACAGTGAGTGAGAATTTATTCTCACATTCTGAGGAACCCCACCTTAGTCTTTTAGAAGCCCCTAGAGGATCTCTGGCCAGCATCAGCATCAGTATCTTAGACTCCTCCTTTTCCTCTACTTTCCATTTACAGGTAATACTTCTAACGATTATTTGAAGTGTTTCAGTTGTCCATCCCCCTTCTAGGGCAGCTGGGTGGCACAGTGGATAAAGCACCAGACCTGAAGTCAGCAACAATTATCTTCCTGAGTTCAAATCTGACTTCAGACACTTACCAGCTATGTGACCTTGGGCACATCACTTAAATATTTCCCTGTTTCCTCATTTGAAAAATGAGCTGTAGGGAAATGGTGAATCACTCCAGTATCTTTGCCAAGAAAATCCCTAAGGGAGCTCATGAAGAATGGGGAATGACTAAAATGATGTAGTAATAATGAATTTCATTTCCATTACCATTCTATTTGTCTATTCTGAGCACTTCATATCTGCATTACTAATTTACATTCACCTAGTTTTACCCATTGCCTGCAATCTTGGAGTCTATAACCTTTTGTTGACTTTCCCAATTCTAGTATATTCCACCATAGATATTTTATAAGCACTAGTTTAATGATAGAATATGCTAGTCTCCACTTAAAAACAAATAAAAACCAAAATAAAATAAAATAAAATCTTCAATAGTAATTTTAATTTCCTAATTCAAAGCAATTTTGCTTTCAAGCTGCCTCACCCTTACCTCATTTAATTTCTCCCTACCTATTCACATTTATTTTCCTTAAATCCTCTTTACACTGTGTATGTAGTTCCTCTGTTACCTTGGGTAATGATAGGTAGACCGGATTTGGTATTAGAGATCTGGTATTATTGACTACCACCAATAAGATCATTGACCAATCAATCAACTTCTCTGATCCTCTATTTTTCTGTGACTTGTTAATAATTATAGGAAATAATACCTATAATTCTGACCAGCATTAAGGTGAAGCTCATATGTAGGAATGATGAAAAATCACTCTGGGAAGAATGACAGACTATATAACTCTTGGCTACTAGTCAAATATGTCTCTTTGCAGTGTAATAAAGGTGCTAATGCCAGTTGTGGCATATGACTCAGCTTCAGATCTTGAATATTCTTCTTTCCTCTCTTTCTTCTTTCAACCTGTGAAACATGTACTTAACCTTCAATGTTCAGCTTAAGTCCTACTTATAAAAAAAAACTTTAACCTATGCTATCCTATGAAGGAAGATATTGGTGACAACCAACAAAACAGCTTCAGGAGAGCAATGGGCATGAAGGTCATATTTAGAGAGAGTAAGAAGTGACTTGTGAAGGGAAAAGTAGCAATCTTACAGAATGTCTTTAAGACCTCTGGAAAAGGGAAGGAAATCAATACAATATTATCTTAAGTAGATAGCTGGCTTAAAGTAAGAACATCTGAGAAGCAGGTGGGAAAGCACTCATGGAAAGGGAAAAATTGAAGATCTAACAAACAAGAGCAGTCTAAAGAAGCAATTAGTCTCAAAATGGAAGCAGGAGGATTCAAAGGAGTGGTTGGTCTCTCCAAGGTGGAGAGATACTTTTTCTGGAGAAACTAGAGAGAATTATAGAGAAGACACAAAGAAATTTTAGAGTGAGAAGTAATGAAGATGAAGGAGATCTCCATTGGCTGATTTTTAGTTTCATTAAAGTAGATGAGATTATTAGCTATTATTGAGGATGGTGGGAATAGAGGAAATGGAAATTCATAGAACCAACAGATACACCAGGAAATGTGAGCCTAGAAATTTAAATTTAATTTAAAATGTCAATAGTAGGAAGTTACTACATTAAAATGAGAAACCATGATTTTATTGTGTAATTGAATGCTATCAAGATGACTGTGACTTTTTAAAGTAATATTTGGTAACCTGTGATCATTAGGAAGGGGCTCTTTTTTTCACCCTCTGAACATCTATTGCCACAGATGGGAAATGGGGAAAATGAGCTATTTTGTAGATTGTAAAAACTCTCCCTTTCTCCCTTTTTATGCAAATGCATATGTATATGTGTATGCATGTATGTATTTTATATATACATAGTTAAGAATAAAGTTTAAGAATATATATAGAAATATTTAATATATTATATTAACAATAATTCTTTGAAAGATAGAATAATTCAATGACACTCTTTCAAGTCAAAAAAACCAAATTCAAAGCCTCTAAGATTAATTGTCTGTTATCACAGATGTCAGTTAATATCACAGTACCCCTAATGCAAAACTAATTCTGCAAATTACAGTAAATGAGTAGAGGTAAATTTGACACCACAAGTTCTTCCCTCCATTGAATCAAGAAGATAGATTAAGTAAAATGCCACCTTCTCCCCCAAAAGCAATCTTTAATTTGAACAACTGAATAATTGAGTAATTATCCATTTTAATAAGTGATATTGGTAATCCAAAATCTTTGTTAAAAGTAGCAAAATAATATGATTTTTTTTGTTGCAAGGCAATGGGGTTAAGTGATTTGCCCAAGGTCACACAGCTAAGTAATCATTAAATACCTGAGGTAGGATTTGAACTCAGGTCTTCTTGACTCTAGAGCAGCTAATCTATGTACTGTGTCACCTAGCTGCACCACCTATGACTTTAAAAGAAGGTGATTCTGTTAAATTTATTATAAAACCCATATTATTTTGATTCATTATGAGATTATTCCTGGGGGAATAATATATGATGGTTGTGTTTATTAGATCTAAGATAACTGTATTTACCATAAAGAGATATGTTTTAACTTCAAATCTCATGCTAGACTGTGGTATAAAGAGCCCATTTTATCTAAGAACAAAACAAGTAGACTCCAGAATCAAGATTATGATTTGGAATTGTATGACTTATCTTAATAGAATGTCCAATATGCAGTAATGATTTAAATGTTTCAAGTCTATTTTCCCTGCAATAAAAATGAATAAAAATGCTTTATATCTATATCCCTTGAAAATATATTGTAGTATCTACTGAATGATTATTACTATCTTTGATTTTTATATGCTACAGAGTGCATATACTAGGATTTCAGGGTAGGAGCCAACATGGTGGCTCCTACCAAATAAGGAAAAAAACAACAAGTTCTTAATTCAAGATATTGTAGAGGACCTTCAGTAAAGGTCTGTCTCTTTCAGGGATAAAGAAGTATAGCCCAGTGTAGGCGGGAAAGCTGGAAAGTCTTCAGGAGGTTCTTAGCCTCACCAGCAGCTCAGATCCAGACTCATCAAGCCAATGATATAATAAACCAGCAGAGAGGGTCCAACTTCCAACAAGGTCCAAGTCCTGGGAACACTGGGGCAATGGACAGGACTGAGTTGGGAACAAACTTCTAGATAAAGTCTGGAAATAAAGAAGGAAACTAACCTCTGTAGAGGCAATATCTTGACAATCACTCATGAAGGGACCAGATCCCAACCCCCAAGAAAAAAGTTCAGGACTATATTTGCTGCACCCAGGAACAGAGCTCAACTGTCAAAATGAGCAAAAAGCAACGCAAAAAAACAAAACAAGATCACTAAGACCAGAAAGCTACTATTCAGATAGGGACAATAAAAATGACATCTCGGAAAAAGAAAGCAGTGACTAATTGACTATATAGGAAAACTCAAAGGAGTTTATGAATTGACCTCAAATCCCAAAGCTCATGTAAAAAGCTCTAAAAGGATTTAAAAAAATAAAGGAAGGAAAAATGGAAAAAGAAGTAAGAGCCATGCAAAAAAATTATGAAACATTGACTGAAGAAATCAATACCTTTAAAAGTAAAAATGACCAACTGGAAAAAGAATACATTTCATCAAAAAAAGTAAAACTGTATAAGGAATACAGCTCATTTAAAACAAAAGTTAACCAGGGAGAAAAGGAAAGCCAAAACCTAACTGAAGCAAATAAAACCCTAAACATCAGAATTGGACTAATGGAAACTAATGACTCTTTGAGACACCAAGACTCTATCAAAATGGCTGAAAAAAGTAGAAGAAAATGTAAAGTACCTTTTAGGAAAAACAAATGACCTGGAAAATAGATACAAAAGATATAATTTATGAAGTATTGATCTACTTTGAAACCTTCAATAAAAAAAGAAATATCATTCACAAAATTATCATGGAAAAATGTACTAATATCCTAGAACAAGAAGACAGAATAGCCCTTGATAGGGTGTGTGTGTATATATATATATATGTATATCTATATATATATATATATATATATATATATATAGATAGATAGATAGATAGATAGACAGATATAGATAGATATAGATATATAGATATATACTATGCTAGAGAAATGATTATTATTGAGAGGGAATATATGTGACATAATGATATGAAACTGTACCCCAGCACATTAATAATAAATAGGTTTTTTTTTAAGGTTTTTGCAAGGCAGACAGGGTTAAGTAGCTTGCCCAAGGCCACACAGCTAGGTAATTATTAAGTGTCTGAGGTGGGATTTGAACTCAGGTCCTCCTGACTCCAGGGCCAGTGCTCTATCCACTAAGCCACCTAGCCACCCCTAAACAGTCTTTCTAAAAAGATTTGTTCTGGTTTTAAATACTTATCCACCAACTTCCTACAACTTGTTTTTATTCTCAAGTTCAAGATGAAATTCATTTTTTACATTTAGGAGGTAGGAATGGTGTTTAAAATATTATCATTAATTTCTTTTTTTGATAATAAAAAAGTTCTACCTAAAATTCCATATTTTATAGGAAACCTTTCCCAATCCTTCTTAATCTTATTGCCTTCATTCTCTTAATAATCTCATGGATATAATTTTTTATATTTTTTATATTTTGTTTTCATGTTTTCTTCTCCATTAGTTTGTGAATTTATTGAGAACAGAGACTCTTTGTTTTCACTTTGTTTTTGCCTATCTTTGAATCTGTAACAATTAATATACTGCATAGAAGGTGGGCAATAAATCCTTCTTGATATGGTTTCAAGTAGTACAGTCATTTTGTGTCTATTTTATTGTGCTTCTGCTGAATGAATGAATCTGCACATATAGAAATTACATATAAATTCTGCCTACTTCAATAAACATTTTTTCCATTTCTATAATTCCTTCTCCTTAAAATGTATTTGACCATTTTTGACCCAATAGAATCTCTACATGTGGTGCCTGTGTGGGTTCTTATCACGAACTCCATATGTAAGACATTTCAGTGAATATTTCACACCAAAAAAAGTGAATTGTAAGCACGTAAAATTTTTGTGAACTGGGCTGTAAAATTTCAGAAGCAGCATACTCTATCTGAGTTGACAGCTGGTATCTGATCTGAAAATAGTGTATTTTCTTTCAAATGTTAGTTGTCCTGTCACTTTGCATTGCATAGATATAAACAAATATATGAGAGCAAAAATAACTGTGAAAAAAGAAAATCTTTCCTTTAAAAAAATACAATTCCAGAAAAGAACAATGGTTGTCATGTTAACAATATCTGAATCTTGAAGGACAAGCATCAATGTCCTATGCTAATCAATGCCAGCTTGCATGCACCTGTGACAGTAGCAAAAATAGTCCACCTTGCACAAGATTGTGTCATGCTCAAAAACCCCATTGGACCTTTGATCTTAGCAATGTGGACATTCCTGCTCATGATGCTGATTATAACACATCCATGTCTACCTATCCTAAGTGAAGTTTGATCTTATCCTATAAATTATAAACAGGACCCTGTCCAATGTGTTTTAGTCCTCAACAACAGCTACCAAATTTATGATGTTACAAAGATAAACATTATACAGTACAAGTTAAATCCTGGTGCATAAACTCAAGGGCATTATTTGAATTACGTTGTGAAGTGATAAACTTAGGAAAGTCACCACTCTCAGGTCAAAAGATATGATCACTGCTCTCATTAACTGATTATTGTGCCCTGGGGCAAGATATATAACCACTCTACCCCGAGATTCCTAATCAGTAAATGTGTGTGTGTGTATATATATATATATATATATATCTATTTGTGTGTATTAGATATATATATTGCCCATCTACAAAATTATTATATGATCTGTGAAAACAGGTGGAAAAGTAAAAAAAAAAAAACTATTCTTCTAATGAAAGATATTAAAAGAAGAAACTTTACTTGGGTTTAGTTGGTGTTACCTAGAATTCTCAGGGTACTTTTAATTCTCTTCTTTTCCTTCTTGACTGCCCCAGATATGTGGTGTTACATAACCCATGTGAACAATTCATGTGGATTGGAAAACACATCAAAAGCAGCATTTTCCACCAGAGTACATGATTTCAACCTTGAAGAGTGACAAGAAATTCATGTCTTAAAAGTTGAGATCTTCATTTCTATTCCCAAGATTTAAACCAAATGAATAATATGTATAATGGGATTCATAAATCGTCCTGCATTATATAAAACCTATCTATCATTATTATTATTTACAAACATTTCCATAACATTGTAATACAGAGATGATGCATATGAAACTGCAAACTAGAAATATTACATACAACTTGCTATTTTTTCAAATATACAACAAAATTATCTTACAATTTTCTTTTCTCCCTCTCCATTCCAAAGATGGCTACCATTAAAAATTATTCTATATATTCTTCTATTTGTCAGTTCCTTCTTTGAATGCCGACAATATCTTTTTTCTTGTGTCCATTTTATTTTAAAATATCTCCATCATGTCTTCTTTAAAGCAGTTTCTTTTAGCAAGTAGTATTCCATCCATCTATTTATTCTTTTTTCTATCATCTATCCTGTCAAGCAGCTAGTCAGACATCCTTTTATTATTCTTTTTTTTCATTCATTCATTTATTGAACAAAGACTTATTACATATCTAAAATGGGCAGAGATGTGCCAGTGATGGAAGAACACATAAATATTAGAAAAGATATAACCCTTATCCTCATAAAGCTTAAAGTTCAAGATTGGACTATGACAGATACAAATAACTAATTCAAAATAATTTATAGAAAGAATATCCGAGAGATCAACAGTGCTATGTAAATTTCTAGAATTACAGGGAGGAGGAGAGAGGGAAAATTAATACTAATTGGGAACATCCAGGAAGATTTCGTGGAAAACTTAGAATTTGACCAGGAATGTAAATGGGTAGGATCAACTTAAGTTGGAGATGAGGCATTGCAAGCAGAAGAAATAGAAAGAGCAAATAGTAAAACATGTTACTTGTTCCCAGGATTGCAAGATTTCTATGTTCCTAATGCATGCTATACAAATATGAAAGGACTGTCATATAAGTATTCAGTTTTGGAGTGAAACTTACTGGTGGATGTTTTGCAATGCCAGCCTAAGATACCTGATCTTTACTTTTTAGGCAACAGGGAGGCAATAAAAGATTATGAGTAGAGGAGAGAGAGATATTCAGTCTTAGAATCTAGTAACTGTTTGAGGAATGTGACTGAGTGAAGAGAGTGGAGGCAGGATGACTATTTAGGAAGAGATTGAAATTGTATTGGCAAATGTTAATGATGTAGTGGCTATAAGAGTAAAAGGTGAGGAGACAGATGAGAGAACAATTAGGGCAAATTCAGTGATGTAAATTTGCATATATTGTGGGTCTGGAGTTCAATTTGGCCAGATATGTTAATCATATTACCACATAAAATAACTTTTTTTTTCTCACTTGTTCTAAAATAAATTATTTCAAAACTCTGCTAATTACCTCTCATCACCATCACATTTTTTTCTCTTCATTAAAGTAACAGAAATGTGATAACTACTTTGTAAGGAACCAATTTAGCATGATTTTTAAGAGTTCAAGACATTGTCCTTGGTAGTAATGTAACAAAGACCAAAGTGAAATAGTTCCTGACTTTAGGAAGTTTATTTTCTACTGAAGTGAGATACAGAACATGCTTATCATAAATTTTAGATTTCTAGGTCCTAGTCACATAATGACTTGCAAGGGGCTTGAAGATCTTAGAATAGGAAGTATCTTGAAGAGATTATATGGTACAAAACACTTCCTTTATTAATTCGGTGAAAATTTTAAGTCTCTTTGGTGTCAAGAGTAGGCTTTATGTGAGATAGAATGTTTAGATAAAAAATAATCACTTGAGACTTCCAGCCAAGATGGTGGAGAGAAGACAGGAACAGTTTTAAAGTCTCCTGATCTTTACCCATCTATCACATGAAACAGAGCTAAACAGAAAATTTGGACATCAAACAGAAGGTTCAAGAGACACATGAAAAGGTAAAAAAAAGAAAGACCAAGGGGGCAGTAAAAGAAACAAAATGCTATCCAGTAAGTTGAAACTGGCTATATTCCAGCATGGGGGGAAAAGATTCTCATAAATCTTGAGAATTCTAACTCTAACAGAGAGAATATAGCTAGCCACAAATGAAGGACATTCATGACCTATCCATGAGACTGCTATCTAAAGAGATGTAACTGGCTTTAACCACACTTGGGAGAAAGACTCTAATAACTCTCAGGAATTTTGACTCTATTCAATAGAATATACTGAACTAGAAGGGACAGACACTCAGAATTTTCTATGACTTAGAATGATCTAAAAAACACTACCACCTTAAAAAGGGGGGACAGGAAAGAGATGGGAGGAGGGAGCAGATTGAATGGGGTAAATCTCATTACACTAAGAGGTATAAAAAAAACCTATGGTAATAGAGGGGAAGAAGGGAGCAGATGAGAAACGCCTGAATCTTCTTCTCACCAGACTTAGCTTAAAGTCAACCTACACATACTCAGTTAACTTATAAAACATCTAACCTTTCAAGTATTAAAAGGGGAAAAGAAATAATCACTTAATGGATTTTAGTCTGCTAGAATGATAAGAAAAACAGAAATAACTATAATGAACATTATTATAATAATATCATTAGAGTTGTACAGCGAAAGTATGAAGTGAGACATGAAGGAGGAAAATTGTTACTGATTTAGAGAATCTGGGAAAACTTTATGGAGGAGTTGGAATTTGAGGGATTCTGAGGTAGATAAGAGTTTGAACATTATGTATCTCTAAGCACCCTTGCAAATCTAAGATACTGCTATTTGCCTTTTTAAAAGTGCTGCTTTTGACAATATTTTTAATAACAGTATCTGAAATGAGATTGGTATGTGGTACTATGTTCTAGTATATAGGAGTACATATTCAACAAAATAGAATGTGTCTCACAATTAACATATAGAATACTTTATACAAATATGCAAGCATTGGAAATATAGAACTGGGGTATTTGATGGATTTTCAATAAACATATGCTTTTGAACTGATGCTGAGCAAGATGAGCAGAACCAGAAAAACACTGTACACCCTAACAGCAAGGTGATGATTAACCTTGATGAACTTGCTCATTCCATCAGTGCAAGAATCAGGGACAATTTTGGACTGTCTGCAGTGGAGAATACCATCTGTATCCAGATAAAGAACTGTGGAGTTTGAACAAAGTTCAATGACTATTCCCTTTAATTTAGGGGGGAAAAACTGATATCTTATTGTCTGATATTGTTATCTCTTTTACTTTGTTTCTTCCTTAAAAGGATATGATTTCTCTCTCATCACACTCAATTTGGATCAATGTACAACATGGAAACAATGTAAACACTGAGGAATCACTTTCTATGGGAGATTGGGGGAAAAATTGTAAAACTCAAAATAAATAAAATCTTTAAAAAAAGACATGTATGCTTTGTGAGTCAAAAACTAACTTTTTAAACACATACAACCATTTCACAACCAAATTAAGGTTTTACTATTCTTTTATCCCCTGTGGAGATATGTCAATAAAAATTAATTGAAATAATATCATTTTCTACTTATTCAATGTAGATTGTTCCCCAAGGCTCTACATGCAGTAAACTGTCTTATATTCTTTTATATTATTATTCTTTAATATTTTTATTGTATGTAATATTTACAAAAGTATATTTTTTCTAGAATTTTAACTTGTTTTGTCAAAAAATAGGAATGTCTTCAAAACAGAAAATAGAAGGTGATTTTGAAAACTATATTCAAATTTCAGTCTCTAATAAAGCACTACTTGGAATAACAATTGAAGATCTATACATACTTCATATGGGCCATTCAAAATTTATTTTGACAAGCCAACTTTGAAGCTTCTATAAAGGCATTATAAAGGGGACATCTATTTTCACCTTCATCAAAAAATTAAAATGAAAACAAAACAAACAAAAAAGAACTCCTTGAAGCCAGGTTCTTAGATATGAATCATAGAAGATTAAATTAAATATCTATATCCAGATTCTTGATTTCAATTAGTTTGTAGTTCAAATTTTGAAAAAGAGTTAAGCAAACTACCATTGAATTAACATGATGGACAACCTTGTCAAAGGAGGAAGTACTATTGAGGGGCATTAAATGAGATGTGAGAAAGTTTGAAGCCTCATAGTACAGTAGAGAGAAACATGTATTTGGTGTCAGAGATCTTGGTTAGAAAACTAAATATTCTACTGTTCTCAAGAAATAATTTTTCTGGGTATCCATCTCCTGTAAGAAGAGGGCTTGAGCCTGAATGAAGTAAAAACGTTTCTTTTAGTTCTAATTCCATATTAGAACTTGCTTGTACCTTCGTTCACTTGATATATTTGGCCAAACATTTATTCATCCCTAAAAACTTCAAGATTTATTCAATTTTGAATGTTGTGGTTGCTGTGGCAGTGCCAGACTAAGTGGCCCATTAGTCAGATGTTCCCCCATCCCTGTCTTAGAGCATATTAATATTCCATTATATTCATGTACTACAAATTGTTTATACATTCCTTAATTGATGGACATCTATTGTGTTTCTGTTTTTGTGTTTGCCCCTAAAGAGAGTGCTTTGTATAGTGAGAGTCACCTTTCACCAACGACATCCTTCATATCATATGCCACCTTACAAGTTACAGGACACTCATTCACTCTATTCTTTGATGTTTCAATTTTTTCTTTTTAAATTAAGTATCTATTATATGCAACAATGAATAGACTTGAAAGATAAATCCCATGTCTTGGGTCAAGTCAATGATTGTTTGAGATACTTCATAGGGCTATAGGCAATAAATTTAGAGTCAAAACAAATCTTAGAGTCCATTCCATCCAACCATTTGAAAGAAATTAAGTGACTTGCCTAAAATCACATTGGTAGAAAGTAAGTCAGAATTTGTATCTAGATTCTAGGACTCTAAACCTCAAACTATTCCATAAAATCAAAACATCTTACTGTTAAAAGGACATAAGTATCCATCTAGTCCATCTACTCAAAATCAACTTCACAAACAATTATTCAGTGAAATGTTCCATTTTTGTCTCTGTTCCCTAGCATCTAGCACAGTACCTTACATATGGTAGGCACTTAGTAAATGTTTGTTGATTGACTGACAGTTCACTGATACATGACACTGTGGTTAGATTTTTGGATAAAGGCATAAATGGCTTTGTTATCAGCTGTGCAGTTGAGGCAAAGCTAGGAGTAAGAGCTGACACACTGGATAATTATCTGAATTCAACAAAATCTTGGCAGGCTAGAACATTAGACTGGATTGAAGAAGATTAATTATAATAGGTGTAAATATCAAGCTTTATTCTTGGTTTAAAAAGTCAAAGTTATAGGGGAGAATGATTAGACAACAGGTCATCCAAAAAGGATCTGAGAATTTTAATGGATTTACAACTTCAATATGAGTTTCCATGTGATATGACAACTAACATGACCAACTCAGCTTTGAACTTATTTAAAATAAGAATAACTTTTAATAATTAAGATATTAAAATCAAGGAGATGTCCATCAATTGGGGAATGGCTGAACAACTTGTGGTATATGTATATTATGGAACAATATTATTCTATTAGAAACCAGGAGAGATAGGATTTCAGAGAAGCCTGGAAAGACTTGCGTGAACTGAAGCTGAATGGGATGAGCAGAACCAGAGGAACATTATATAGCCTAATAGCAACATGGGGGTGATGATCAATATTAATGGACTTGTTTGTTCCATCAGCACAATAATCAGGGACAGTTTTAGGGTATCATGATGGAGAAGACCATCTGTATCCAGAGAAAGAACTGGAGTTTAAACAAAGACCAAAGACTATTACCTTCAATTTTTTTAAAGTTACCTTATGTATTATGCAATTTTTCTATCTCTAATATTTTATTTTTTTCCTCAAGGATATGATTTTTTGGTGGTGGTGGGGGCAGCTAGGGACACGGTCCTTGGAGTCAGGAGTACCTGAGTTCAAATTTGGCCTTAGACACTTAATAATTACCTAGCTGTGTAGCCTTGGGCAAGCCACTTAACCCCATTTGCCTTGCAAAAAAAAACCCCTAAACAAAACAAAAAAAGGATATTTTTTCTCTCAATACATTCAATTTTGATAAATATATATACCATGGAAACATTGTAAAGATTATCAGATTGCCTTCTATGTAGGGGAGGGGAAGAGAAGGGACAGTGGGAGAAAAGTATAAAATTCAAAACCTTACCAAAAAATGATTGATAGAAACTACTATTGTATATGATTGTAAAACAAATAAGATATTTATTATAATAAAAATAATTAAGATATTATAGTCCTCTTCCCCTTTTCAATCCATCTTTGGAATAGTTGATAATCATTCCTTATAGAAAGAATAGGTTAGAGAACTTTCACTACAGGACAATCAAATGAAAGGACAGGAGATAGAAAAATCAGTTGAAGGACCTGGGAATCACTTAACCTAGTGTAGAAAAAAATATATAGGAATCTGAAAGCTTTCTTTTATTTCCTTGAAGGTTGTCAAGTAGGAGAAGAATTAAGTTTTTTCTACTTATCCCCAGAGGGCAGAAGTAGTAGGAATTTTTTGCCCAGGGTACAAAAATTTTTGCAACAAGGAACATATATGCAAAGGTAATTTCAAATTGAAAGTCAACTGAACTCCACCATTATTAGAATCATCCAAAATATGGTTCCCACAGGAGGTAGAGGTTACATTCATTAATGGAGGTATTTAATGGAGGTATTTAAGCAAAGGCTCAATGGCACTTTGCCAGGTATGTTGTAGATTGGATTCTTTTATAGATGAGGTTAACACTAGATGGCTTCTGAGGTCCCTTTCAATTCTAAAAGATTTCATTCTTTACTCTCATTTATATGCTTAGGTTAATTAAAATTTTCCTCAGAATTAGACTCTGTTCTCTCACCTTTACCTGTCTCTTGGTCACAAATTTTTTTTATAATTGTATTTGATACTTCAAATGATTTATTTTCCTCACTGCATCTCAGTTGGGTATTTATAATATTAATAATGATAATAATAAATATTTGTCCTTCATTCTCAAAGAAGACCATGACTCAGAGAGATGATGCCATGACATGCACACGAATTGGATTTGAGTGAAGGGTTGGTGCTAGGTCATCAGCCTCACTTTCCGCCTCCAGAACCATCTGGGTTCAGTGACCAGATATGAGTCAGGACAATTGGAGATGGTTCTGGATTCAAGGCAATCAGGGTTAGGTGACTTCCCAGGGTCATATAGCTAATTAGTATCAGTTATCAGAGTTGGATTTGAACTCTGGTCCTCCTGAATCCAAAGCCAGTTCTCTATTCTCTCTGTCACCTAGCTGCCCCTCAGTTGAATAAGACATAAGAGGATATCTTATCTATTCAATTAGAACAAAACACATCAAAAAGCTAAATTACATGCAGCATTTATTTATTTATTTTAGATTTCTTTAAATGCTATAAGAAACACTTTTCATATTGGGAAATAATTATAAGATTTGGAATTGACCCTAATAAAATGTGAAATTCCAACTAAACTCAGAATACACCAATATGATACTGCGGTACTCCCTGCACTGCAAACTGTAAAAACCCTCCCTGCCTCTATACATTGTTTTCATGATTTGCTATGACTAAAATCAATACCTGTTGGCTAACATCCTGGTGTTGAACTTTTCTGTACCTAGCTAGGTGACATTTGCATAATGGTGAGATGAATGGAGTGATGCTAAAATGCTGGGAGCTGATGGAGCCATGGAGGTGACCAGAAGTATTTCTTCTGTACAATATTCCATATTCTGCACAAATATGCCAAGCCTCTTTCTTTATATAGCTATAGTTAAAAAATTAATGAATTGCTGACTTTTAATAGATAGTTCCTTCTGAGAATAGTTTTTTATCATACTAAGTTCAATTTAGAGGTACTTGACTAGTAAACCAAAGCATTAACATAATAGTTGACATTTATGGATTATAAAACACATGACATATATATATATATATATATATATATATATATATATATATATATATATATATATACCATCTTGAGTCTAACCACAAACTTAAGAGTAGATATATTATTGTCCCTATTTTATAGGATACTGAGATTTCATGAAATTATGTAACTTGCCCATATAGCTAGTAGAATGTGAAAAGAAGTTTTGAACATAGGTCTAGCATTCTATTCGATAAGACATACCATTTCTATTCATGCTGGTTCCCAATACTAGACCTTGATCAGTTTTTGCTTGCTAAGACCCATTAAAAGATTTTATTGTCTCTAGGGGCAGCTAAGTGGCAAAGTGGATAGAGCACCGGCTCTGGAGTCAGGAGTACCTGAGTTCAAATCCAGTCTCAGACACTTAATAATTACCTAGCTGTGTGGTTGGGCAAGCCACTTTACCCCATCCCCTTGCAAAAAAAATCTAAAAAAATAGATTTTATTGTCTCTTCAACCTCTTAACAAATCCAATGATCCATAAGATAATATATTTACTTTTTGGAAAGGAAGGGATGTTCACTCTCTAAATCAGTCCTTCCATACCCTCCATATCTTTCCAATCACAATAAAGCAATAAAGCAATACCATCAGGTATGTTTAATTCCGAATTCAATACAAGCCTCATTAAGACTAAAATTTAGGGGGTGGCTAGGTGGTGGAGTGGATAAAGCACTGGCCTTGGAGTCAGGAGTACCTGGGTTCAAATCTGGTCTCAGACACTTAATAATTACCTATCTGTGTGGCCTTGGGCAAGCCACTTAACCCCATTGGTTTGAAAAATCTAAAAAAAAAAGACTAAAATTTAGAGTAGTTCAATGACTAAGAATGCTTTATACGTCATTCTGGGCATATAAAATATTAAAGAGCCAATTTTCCCATTGGAGTGCTTACTATCCTAACTCACACTCACACTGAAGAAGTGGTTCTCCAAAGTGTGACTACTATCTAAACTCACAAAATCTAGGAATAACCCTTTGTGTGTGTGTGTGGGGGGGGGTTGAGGGACTTGATGATGATGATGATGATGATGATAATAATAATAATATATGCAATGAGTCTAATTTTGTGCTTCGTCATTGATTATCAATTCATATAATTTAGATAGTCAGAGTCAATTGCCTTTTAGAAAGTATTAACTAAGATACAATAGTAAGAATTTTCTTTTCCCTTCCTACCATTAGTACCAACCCCCTACTCCAGCTACCACTAGCCAAAGTTTGGTATATGATTTCTCATCAAAGTATACAGAGTCCATGGCTAAAATTTGAAGATTGCTGGTACTCAGAGGGCTCTGAAATTTATGAAACCCTCCTCTTTTCGAGAGGGTATAATGGGAAAAATCTAAAAATAACACTAAATTTCAGGACTTTACTCCTTCCTAATCCTCATCAATTGATTTCATCTCAGGGTGTTAGCTGGACCACTCCTCCACTTGCTTCTATATATTTAGGTTTAAACTGGTCTGTTTTGTAGGAGATACATAGATTGTGGCCTTCCTATTGTACCAGAAAGGCAATATTAGCAACCATCTAGAGAATGATGTAGATATATTCTTAATGAAAAATTATATTGGCTAAATGTGGTAGGGGTCTTTTTGACTCTATTTTTCCATTGTTTTAGTTATTAATCTGTGCAAACCTATCAGTACTTCGACAAAGATGGACAGCATTGTTCTTGTCATCTTTATTTTCTGCCTGGAATCTTAGCAAAAGTAGGAATATAGAGTGAGGAAAGAATTGGAACCATGAAATCAACCAATGAGTAAGCATTTGTCAAGTTCCTACCTGTTATCTGACACTGTGATAAATGCTGGGTACAAAAAGACCCTGACCTTAAGGATTTAATGTGCCATCAAGGAGACACTATGCAAACAAATACACCCAAATAGATAAGAAAAATAAAATGATGAACATAAAGATTAAGTGGATCCTTTTATATTGTGATTATCATTCTATTTTGATTTTGTTAAACCTTGTCACTATTAAAGTTCCTTTTCAATCCTTAGGGTTACAAAGCCTCTTTGATTTTTAATTCAGAGTCCTAGGGATAAGGCTGGATGTTACTGATCTCAACACAAAGAATAGCTTTAATTTTCTCACTAGAATGAAAACTGAAAAACTTAGGTTACTTTTTCATCAATTATTGCGTGCTTGGATTTTTGTCCTGGATTTTTGGCTATATATTGCAAGAAGATATAATGTAACTCCATATGGCTACACAAATAACCTTTCTGAGGATGTAAACTGAGTGCTCAAAAGCAATAAAAGGGCTGAGGAGAGTTTATTTACTTGGATCCTTTTTGTATTTTTTACAGCACATTGGTGGCCAGTTTTATTGTGCATAACATCTTCATGAGACATTTTTGGTAAACAGAAAATTGATAATTAAAGAGTTCATCTAATTTATCTGCCCTTTTAATCTCTTTTAAATTTTTGTCCAGGGACTACATTTTTAGTTGCATTAAAATAGAGAGAAATATGGCAAAATATTCAGTAGCAATTTATTTTTGCAAGCACAAAAGCATATAACTGTTCTCTAATTACTAGCCTTTGAGGCATTTTCAGCTAAATTAAAATCATCATCAGCTGTTAAGTGTGTTTGCTTTGATTAGGTTCTTGGTTTATGAGGTTTTAGACAGAAGTAAAGTTTATGGCATTGTTATTAGTGGATTTAATGTGACATTGAAATAACTTTTGTTTTTTGAAAAGTGATGTTTCATTTTGTTTTTTGAAACTAGCAAAAGTTACAAATGAAAATTTTGCTAAATAAAAGAGAAGTTCATGGATAATTTGGTAAAATTTTAGAAAACTAATACATTGAGAGGCAACATTTCATAGTACTTTAAGGCCAACAATGTCCTTATTAAAACTTAGATTCAAGTCCTACCTGATTCATTTTACTGGGCAAATTACTAAAGCCTTACAAAACAATTCTCCACAATTAGAAACTTTAGATAAGCTTTCAAGCTGTATCAGTGAAGGGATTTTCTGTTTTGTGATTTCTTCATGCTATGAAATGACATATTGGGATTTCTGTCCCTTTCCCCTTTTTTTTTCTTTTTGCCCCACCACTGTACATTCATGTTTGAGCCTCTTAGAATTTCTCCATCTTATTTTGTATGTCAAAAGAATGTTTTGAGAAGAAAATCAAATAGTTTTTGATAAGTTATTAAATATATTTGATATTCACTCCCTATAGTCATTTGTTGTACATTTACTTCCTTCAATAGATCTCTGATCTTATCAATCTGAGTATTTCCTCCATAAAAAAATTATGTCAATCTATTCATCCCTACCTATTTGTATTATTCTTTCAAATGTTCTTCCACAGATACTGCATAGAAGATCTACCTAATGTTTTGAAGCTCTTCTCCAAGGCTTTATAACATTTTATTTTATTTTTAAAATTTAATTATTCTATTTATTTGTTTTTCCAACTACATATATTGGTAATATTTAGCTTTCATTTTTTGCAAGGTTTTTGAATTTTACAATTTTTTCTTTATCTATCCCTTCCTTCCTCCTCCCCCCCGATAGAAAGCAATCTGATATAGGCTCTCTATATAACCATGCTAAACAGATCTATATTGAACATTTTGTGAGAGAAAAATCATATCAAACAGAAGAAAGAAAACAGGGAGAAAAAATGACATATATATGTATAATATGATAACTTTTAAAAATTTCAGGAAATAAGCTTTGGTCTTCATTTAAACTCCACTGAATCCACTCTCTGGATATGGATGGTATTTTCCATCACAAATCTTTGATTATTATACTACTGAAATGAATAAGTCCATCATGGTTGATCATAATCCCATGCTGTTGTTGATGTGTATAATGTTCTTCTAATAATGCTCACTTCACTCATCATCAATTCATGCAAGTCTTTCCAGACTTATTTGAAATCCCATCCCCCATGATTTCTTATAGAACAATAGGACTCTATCATATGCATATACCACAGTTTATCTAGTCATTCTCTAATTGAGGGGCATCCCCTTAATTTCCAATTCTTTGCCACTACAAAAAAGAACTGCTATGAATATTTTTGCACATGTGAGATTTTTACCCTTTTTTCTTGATCTTTTCAAGACATAGACTCGGTAGTGGAATTACTGAGTCAAAGAGTTTGTACAGTTTTATTGTGCTTTGGGCATAATTCCAAAGTACTCTCCACAAAGGTTGGATTGGTTCACAGCTCCATCAACAATGCATTAGTGCCCTAGTTTTCCTGTATCCCCTCTAATATTGACCAATTCTCTTTCTAGTCATATTGACCAATCTAAGAGGTTTGAGGTGGTACCACGGAGCTGTTTTAATTTGCATTTCTCTAAGCAATAATGATTTAGAGCAATTTTAATATGAATATATAAATAGCTTTGATTTCTTTGTCTGAGAATTGCCTTTCTATATCCTTTGACTATTTATCAATTGGGAAATGAATATTTTTATAAATATGATTCAGTTCTCTATATATTTTAGAAATAAGTCCTTTGTCAGAAATACTAGTTGTAAAAATTGTTTCCCACATTGCCTTTAGTCTTAGTAGTAGTGGTTTTGCTATGCAAAATCTTTTTAATTTAATGTAAGCGAAATTATTCAATTAGTTTTTTTTTAATAATATCACTATCTCTTCTTGGTTCATAAAATGCCCCCCCTTTCCATAGATTTGACCTATGATTACATGGGTATACTATTCCTTCTTCTACAAATTAGTTTATAATATTATCTTTTATTTCTAAATCCTTCACCCATTTTGACCTTATCTTGGAATAGAGTATGAGACATTGGTCTATGCCTAGTTTCTGCCTTTTTATCATAGAAATTAAAACCTTTGAGTTTATCAAGCAGCAGATTACTATAGTCATTTACTGCTGTCTCAATTTCTATGCTAGTATAAAACAGTTCTGACTACTGATGCTTTATAATAAAATTTTAGATCTGGTATGGCTAGACCACCTTCCTTTGCATTTTTTTATTAATTCCCTTGATATTCTTGACCTTTTGCTCTTCCATATGGTCACTAAAGTAATTTTTTAGAAGTTTGATTGGCATGAGACTAAATAAATAATTTAATTTTGGTAGAATTGTCATTTTATTATATTAGCTAGGTCTGTCCATGAGCAATTGACATTTGCTTAGTTATTTATATCTGATTTTATTTGTGTGAAAAGTATTTAATAGTTAGGGTTTTTTTTTAGGTTTTTTGCAAGGAAAATGGGGTTAAGTAGCTTGCCCAAGGCCACACAGCTAGGTAATCAGATTTGAACCCATGTACTCCTGACTCCAAGGCCAGTACTTTATCCACTACGCCACCTAGCCGCCCCAGTAGTTGTTTTCATAAAGTTTCTGAGTCTGCCTTAGCAAATAGTCTTCCAAGTATTTTATGTTGCCTGAAGTTGTTTTAAATGGTATTTCTTTTTCTATCTCTTACTTCTCTATCTTGTTATTAATATATTGAAATGCAGTGAATTTATGTGGGTTTATTTTATATCCTGTGACTTGTTTCCCAGTAGTTTTTCAGATGATTTTCTGGGGTTCTCTCCATATACCATTATATTATTTGCAAAGAGTGAGAGTTTTGTTTCTTAATTACTGATTGTGATTGCTTCAATTTCTTTCTCTTATTCTATTGCTAAAGTTTATATTTCTCTTAAAATATTGAATAATAGTGGTGATAATAGGTACACTTGTTTCATCCCTAATCTTATTGGGAATGCTTCTAGGTTATCCTCATTACATATAATGCTTGTTGATGGTTTCATATGGATATCGCTTATTATTTAAAGGAACATTCAATTTATTCCTATGCTCTCTATTGTTTTTAGTAGGAATGGGTGCTGTATTTTGTCAAAAACTTTTTTTAGTATCTATTGCTCTCATCCTGATTTCTGTTAGGTTTTTTAATTGATATGGTCAATTATGCTGATAGTTTCCCTAATATTTCCCTAATATTGAACCAACATACCTTGTATAATTGTGGTTGATCATAGTGTGTTATCCTAATGATAATTTATTGTAATTGCTTTACTAATATTTTATTTAACATTTTTGAATTCATATTCATTAGGAAAATTGTTCTATTATATTCTTTCTCTGATGTGAGTCTTCCCAGTTTAGGCATCAGCACCATATTTCTTAGTCATTGAAGGAATTTGGCAGACCTCCTTCTTCCCCTTTTTTTCAAGTAGTTTACATAGAATTGGAACCAATTGTTCCTTGAATGTTTTGGAGAATTCACTTGTGAATACATATGGCCTTGGAGCTTTTTCTTAGGGCATTTATTTTTTACATTGATATTCTATTTTATTAATCCAGTTACATGTTCTAAAAGTTTTTCAACATTCATCCACATGCATATGTATATATATATATATATATATATATATATATATATATATATATTTCCTTCCACCCTTCCTTCCTACCCCCCCAACTCCCTCTAATAGGTAAAAGTCTAGTGAACATATATATTTGTGTTTAACATGTTTACAGATTAGTCATTTTCTGTATGAGGAATTAGAGGGAAAATTTTTAAAAAGCATGATACAGAAAAGGATATCATAAAAGAAATTTTAAAAAAGTAAATGTAGTATTCATTCAGATTCTGTAGGTTTTTCTTTATTATCTTTTGTTTTGCTTTTCTTCCTCTGGATAGGGATAGCATGGTCCATTAAAGGTTTCACAGGGTTGTCCTAGCTCTATGGACTGCAAAGAGAAAGTGCATCCATTGTGATCAACTCACAATGTTATTGCGTACAATGTACTCTTGCTTCTATTTCCTTTGCTGTAATCCATTCCATGCTTCTAAAGAGTCCAACCATTCATGATTTCTTATAGAACAATAGTACTCTACAACATTCACATACCATAATGCATTACTGTCCCAACCCTCTCATAACTTCTTCAACATTGATTGTTTTCCTTTTTTGTCATCTTGGACAATCTGATAGGTGTGAAGGTGATACCTCATAATTGTTTTAATTTTCATTTCTCTAATCAGTAATGATTTGGAATATTTTTTCACATGGTTATATATAACTTCAATTACTTCATTTGAAAATTTCCTGTTCATGTTCCCTGACCATTTATCAATTGGGGAATGTCTTAAGAAAATCATTGATGGCTTGTTGAATTTCTTCTTCTGAGAAAGGGCTATTTGCATATTTAATTTCCTCTTCTTTTAACCCCTCCCCATTTCCCCTCCTAATATTTTAAAGGTAAGATAAATTTCTAAACTCAACTGAGAATGCATATTAATCCCTCTTTGAGTCAAATCAGATGACAGTAAGATTCAGACAGTTCTCATTTCCTCTCTTGCAATAGGTTCTCTGTACCTCTTCATGTGATATAATTTACTCCATTCGATTCCTCCTTCCCATATCTCTTTACAGTCCCCTTCTTTTTAATGAAAAAAATTTAAAAAGTCATCCCATCAATGTCATGAACCTACTATCAATGTCCATACCTTTAACTTAAGTATATTCTCTCTAATAGAGTTATAATTCTTAAGAGTAATGAGAATCTTCCTCCCTGGGGGAGATGTAAACAGTTTGATTTTATCAGACAACAAGTTTTTTTTTCTTTTTCACCTTTTTTTAACTTTTCATGTATCTCTCTAGTCTTCTGTTTGAAGATCAAATTTTCTCTTTAGCTCTAGTCTTTTCATCAGAAAAAATTTGAAAGTCATCTATTTCATTTATGTCCAAGTTTTTCACTTAAGAGAAGGCTCAGTTTTGCTGGATAGTTGATTTGGTTGTAATCAAAGCTCCTTTGCTGTTCAGAATATCATATTCAAAAGACCCTTAATAATGATGCAGCCAGGTCCTGTGTAATCCTAACTGAGACTCCTTGGCATTTTAATTCTTTCTTTCTGGATGCTTGCAGGATTTTCTCCTTGATCTGGTCATTCTGGAGTTTGGTCACACCATCTTTAGTGTTTTCATTTTGGGGATGCTTTGCAGGAGGAGATTGAGGGATTCTTTCAATGAATGTTTTGTCCTCTGGTTCCAGGATATCAGGGCAGTTCTCCTTAACTATATCCCAAAGAATTGATCTAGGCTCTTTTTTTGATCAAGGTTTTCAAGTAGTCCTATGATTCTTAAATAGTCTCTGTTGGATCTACCATATTTCCTCATGTATAAAATGCAACTTAATGTTGTGGCCTAAAATTTGAAAAAAAAATGTATTCCATAAAGTTATTGAACTCAAATTTTATTCATCATGAAATTCAAGGATCTGTTGCTCATAGCTTTCAGGCATCTTTTAGGCAAGTCTGATACATGGATGTCCTTTTCATTTCATGAATCTGAAGCACCAATTGTGTCCTTTGAAATCAGTAACTTCTTTTTCATTCACAATTCTTGCTTCATGCTGAACCACCTTTTCTCTTCAATCCATCTCCTCAATTTCCTCTCTAAATCAAGTCATTTGGCTAACTTGCCTCTCATAGACTTCTTCTGCTATGGCATTTTCAGTAGGGTTTCTTCTTTCTGTAGCCAGTATCAGATTGTTTTCTCAGTTGAAGGAGAAGCAAACTTATGTTCAGCAGCATGATTTCCATTCACTTTTACAAACTGGATCACTTTTAAATTGAAATCAGCACTGAACGAAAATGTTTTCTGAGTCATTTCTGGACAGAACATAGCCAAAATACAACCTAATAGCCCAGTAACAGATATGAGAGAATGAGTGCAAAAACAACCATCATGAAAAACAGGAAATTCAAGTAAAAAAACTACAACAATAAGTGCAAAAAAGCATGAAAAAGTGGGGGATGCAAGTAAAAAAAAATCTACCACCATTGTATAATATACTCCCAGTTTTTAGTCCCAAAATTTTTTTGAAAAAAGGGTATATCTTATGCCTGGGGAAATACATTATTTTTGAGATCAGTTGTTTTACCAGTGAGGTATTTTACTTTCTCTTCTATTTTTAAATTTAATTTTCTTTAACAGATTATTGGTGGCTAGTGAAGTCATTAGCTTCCACAAATCACAATCTCCCTTTTTTTAATGTAAGATTTTATTTATTTTGAATTTTATAATTTTCTGCTAATCTTACTTCCCTTCCCCCCCCCAGAAAGCAGTCTGTTAGTCTTTACCCAATCTCTTTTTTCAGAGAATTTTCTCCATTTAGCTTTTGCATTTCCTTTCCCATTTGGTCATTATATTTTTGAAGGAGTTATCATAATTTTCTATTTGCTCAATTGTGTTTTTGATGGAATTATTTCCTTTTTGTATTTGTCCAATTGTATATTTAAAGGATTTGTTTTTTTGTCATTTTTTGTTGCAAGATGTTAATTTTCTCTTGTAAAGTGTTAATTTTTTTCTTGCATTTCTTTTCTCAATTTTTCCATGTAATTTTTAAATTCCTTTCTCATCTTTTCTAAGTTGTCTTTCTGGGCTAGAGACCAATTCATATTATCCTCTGAAGCTTCACATATAGTTTTAACTTCTGTCCTCCTTTTCTGAGCTAGTATCCTCATCTCCAAGGTAGAATTCAATTGACCTTGTCTTGATCTTGCTATTTCATTTTGGGATGTTAGTTTTCAGCAGAGTCACATATTAAGGGAAAGGGCTGATTTCAAACCCTAAGAGTCTGGCTTACTGGTGTTAGGAACTCCAGAGGATTATTCAGTAGATCTACCAGTAAGTAAAACCAGAACCTTTCTCTGGATTGTCTGTGTTGGGGTTGTTAGCTGCCTACTCCCTAGGCCTGGGACTGGATCTGGGCTGTCCTCATACAACCCAATCACTGGTCTAGACTTTCAGGGCTAGAAATGCTAGAGGGACTCACTGGATGACTAGTGTTGGGGGAGTCCTGCTGCCTATAACTGGGACTTCGAGAAGGTGTGAACAATTGGAGCTATTTCTGTATTTGTACTGGAGAAAGCTAGGCCCTCTCACAGGTATACTGGGAGCTACTCTGAGAGTACCAGGGATTCTGTAGGGGTCTTCCAGAGCTGGCAGAATGGGTATCCTGGACAGCCCTGCTGGAGCTCTCTTAATCCACACTGGAATTCTCCCAGTTTGCCCACAGTGTACTTCTCAAAGACTTCTGTTCCCACCACTTCTTTTCTCAGGTTAGCTCTCTGCCTCACCTTACCACCCATATGTTGTGTCTATGCTCTCTACCTTGGGTATGCCCATGCATCACCATGACAGACCTTTCTGGAAGATGGATTCTGTTCTTTTATGGGTTCTATCAATTCAAAATCCATTAAGAGGCTTGCTTTTTGTAAATTCTGAGGAAAAAGTCAGGATTACCTAATAACTCTCAAAAATTGTAATTCTATTACAGAGAATTTAATTAGCTAGAAGAGATGGACATGTATGGCATATTCAAGAAACTGTTATCCAATAAGATGAAGCTGGATATATCCATACCTGGGAGAAAGACTCTAATAACTCTCAATAATTGTACTTCTAGTAAAGAGAATAGCCAGAAGTGATGGACACTCATAACCTTTCTTTAAATCAGATTGAATGACGTAAAAACAATATCTCCTTGATAAGGGGGACAGCAAAGAGATGGGAAGATGGAGGAAACTGAATGGGGTAAATCCCATTACACTGAGAGGTACAAAGGACTTATTGCAACAGAGGGTAAGAAGGGAGGAGGTGAGAACCACATGAATCTTACTCTCATCAGATTGGCTTAAAGTTAACATATACATCCTCAGTTAAGTTAAGAAACTTATCTTACCTTTAAAATGTTAAAAGGAGAAAAGGGGAGGGGGAGGAAAGGGGAATCAACAGAAGGAAGGGAAGGAAGAAGGGGAAAAGGGAAAGGGGAAATAAAGGGAAGGGAGGTTAGACATAGAGGGCAAACACACTGAAGGTGCTGGTATTCAGAGACAAAATCCTGGGGAATATGGATAAAGGGAAAAAAGGGGAAAATACAAACAGTGGGAAGATAACATGCAGGGCAATAAAGAGGTAGCAATTATAACTTTGAATGTGAATGGGATGAACTCTCCCTTAAAATGTAAGTAAATAGCAGAGTGGATTAAAAACCAGAATCCTACAATATGCCCCTTAAAATAAACTCACTTGAAGCAGAGAGATACATATAGATTAAAAGTAAAAGGTTGGAGCAAAATGTCTTTTGCTCCAGCTGAAATGAAAAAAGCAGATATGGCAATCCTTATCTCAGAGAAAGCAGCTGCAAAAATAGTGTTAAAAGAGGTAAGGAAGGAAGGTATATCCCCCTAAAAGGTACCATAGACAATAAATTTAATTTCAAAACTAAATATGTATACACCCAATGGTATAGCATCTACATTCTTAGAGGAAAAAATGCAGGAGTTACAGGAAGACATAGACAGCAAAACTCTACTATTGGGAAAATTCAACTTCCCGCTCTCAGATTTAGCTAAATCTAATCATAAAATAAACAAGAAGGAAATTAAGGAGGTAAATACATTCTTAGAAAACCTAGAAATGATAGATTTATGGAGGAAATCAAATGGGGATAGAAAGGAATATACTTTCTTTTATGCAGTACATGGCACTTACACAAATATTGACCATGTTCTAGGGCATAAAAACCTAATAATCAATTGCAGAAAGTCAGAAATATTGAATATATCTTTCTTAGATCATAATTCAATAAAAAATAATATGTATTATTGGGCCATGGAAATATAAAACTAAAACTAATTGGAAACTGAATAAACACATTTTAAAGAATGAGTAGGGGGCGGCTAGGTGGTGCAGTGGATAAAGCACTTGGCTCTGGAGTCAGAAGTACCTGATTTCAAATCTGGCCTCAGACACTTAATAATTACCTAGCTGTGTGGCATTGGGCAAGCTTCTTAACCCCATTGCCTTACAAAAAAAAAACTAAAAAAAAATGAGTAGATCAAACAACAAATAGAAATAATTAATTATTTCTTTCTAGATAATGACAATAATGAAACAACATACCAAAACCTATGGGATACACTCCAGGTGGCTGCCAGGGTATATATTATATCTTTAAATGCTTATATGAATAAATTAGAGAAAGAGGAAATCAATTAAATAAATATGCAACTAAGAAAATTAGAGAAAGAACAAATTAAAAAAGCCCTAGTTAAATACCAAATTGGGAATTCTAAAAATCAAGGGAGAAATTAATTAATTGAAAGCATGAAAACATTGAACTAATAAATAAAATGAAGAGCTGCTTTTATGAAAAAAATAAAATGAATAAACCACTAGTCTATTTGATTAAAAAAAGTAAGAAGAAAACCAAATTGCTAATATAAATGAAATGTGAACTCACCACCAATAAGGAGGAAATTAAAGCAATAATTTGAAATTTTGCCCAACTCTATGCCAATAAATAAGATAATCTAAATGAAATGGATGAATATATTCAAAAATATATGTTGTCCAGGTAAAATGAAGAGGAGATTAAATACTTAAACAACGCTATCTCAGAAAAAAGTAATTCAACAAGCCATTATTGAACTCCATACAAAAAAATCTCCAGAGCCAGATGGATTCACAAGTGAATTCTATCAAACATTTAACGAACAACTGGTTCCAATTCTATATAAACTATTTGGAAAAATAGGTGAAGGTAGAACTCTGCCTAACTCTTTCTATTACACCAATATGGTACTGATACCTAAACCAGAAAGAGTTAAAACAGAAAGAAAATTATAGACCTATCTCCCTAATGAACATAGATGCAAAAATCTGAAATAAAATCTTAGCAAACTGACTTTAACAAGTTATCACTGGGATAATACATTATGACCAAGTAGGGTTTATCCAGGAAAGCAGGGTTGGTTCAATATTAGGAAAATTGTTAGTGTAATTAATTATATCAATAAAAAAACCTATCAGAAATCATATGATTATATCAGTAGATGCTGAAAAAACTTATGATAAAATACAGCACCCATTTCTACTAATACCACTAGAGAGTGTAGGAATAAATGGATTGTTCCTCAGAATAATAAACAGTATCTATCTGAAACTATCAACAAGCATTATATGTAATGGGCATTGGCTAGAGGCATTCCCAATAAGATCGGGGTGAAATAAGAATGCCCACTCTCACCACTACTATTCAATATTGTATTAGAAATGTTAGCTTCAGCAATAAGAGAAGAAACAGAAATCTCACTCTTTGCAGATGACATGATGGTATACCTAGAGAATCCCAAAAAAATCATCTAAAAAACTACTTGAAATAATTAGCAACTTTAGCAAAGTCACAGGATATAAAATAAACTCTCATAAATCCTCAACATTTCTATATATGACTAACAAGATGCAGCAGAAAGAGTTAGAAAGATAAGTTCCATCCAAAGTAATGTCAGACATATAAAATACCTGGGAGTCTACCTGTCCAGGCAGACAGAGAAACTTTTTTGAAAACAATTACAAAACACTTCTAACACAAATAAAAATCATACTTAAATAACTAGACAAATATCTAATGCTCATGGATTATAGGTAAAGCTAATATTATAAAAATGACAATTCTATCAAAACTAAGCCACTTGTTTAGTGCCCTACCAATCAAAATTCCAAAAAATTACTTTAGTTAGGAATAATTTGTAAGTAAATTCATATGGAGAACTAAAAAGTCGAGAATTTCGGGGATTTAATTTTTTTAAAAAAGTGCAAAAGAAGGTGGCTTAGTCTTACCAGATCTAAAATTATATTATAAAGCATCAATCATCAAAACTGGCATTGGATAAGAAATAGAGTGGTGGATCAGTGGAATAGACTAAGTGCAATAGCAAGAATTGATTATAGTAATCTGCTTTTTGATAAAACCAAAGAGTACAGCTACTGGGATAAAAATTCTCTATTTGATAAAAGTTGGGAAAAATTGGAAGTTAGTATGGAAGAAACTTGGATTAGGCCAACACCTCACACCCTATACCAAGATAAGATCACAATGGCTATAGGATCTAAACATAAAAAAAAAAACGATATTATAAGCAAACTAGGAGAACAAAGAATAGTTTGCCTGTCAGAGCTATGGAAAGGGAAGCAGTTTATGACCAAGGAAGAGATGGAGATCATCATTAAAAACAAACTAGATAATTTTAATTACATTAAATTAAAAAGCTTTTGCACAGAAAAAACCACTGTAACCAAGATCAAAAGAAATGTAGTAAATTGGGGAACGATTTTTATGACTAGTGTTTCTGACAAAGGACTCATCTTTAAAATATACCGATAACTGAGTCAAGTTAAAAAAAAAAAAAAAGACAAGTCATTCCCCAATTGACAAATGGTCAAAGGATATGCAAAGGCAATTTACAAATGACAAAATGAAAGCAATCCATAGTCATATGAAAAAATTCTCTAAATCACTAATTATTAGAGAAATGCAAATTAAAACATCTCTGAGGTACCTTCACACCTCTCAGATTGGCCTGACCAATATGACTAGGTAAGTTAAATGATCAATGTTGGAAGGGATGTGGGAAATCTGGGACACTAATACATTGTTGGTGGAGCTTTGAATTCAACCTTTCTCGTGTCCAATTTGGAATTATGCCCAAAAGACAACAAAAATATGAGTATCTTTTGATACAGCAATACCACTACTGGGTCTATACCCTGAAGAAATTATGAAAAAATGTAAAAACATCACCAATACAAAAATATTAATAGCAGCTATGTTTGTGGTGGCAAAGAAATGGAAACAAAGGGAATGCCATCAATTGGGGGATGGCTTAACAAACTGTGGCATATGTATGTGATGGAACACTATTGTTCTATTAGAAAACAGGAGGGAGGTGGCTAGGTGGAGTAGTGGATAAAGCACGGGCCCTGAAGTCAGCAGTACCTGGGTTCAAATACGTTCTCAGACCTAGCTCTGTGGCCTTAGGCAAGCCACTTAACCCCATTTGCCTTACAAAAAAAAAAACCCTAAAAAAAAAAGAAAGAAAACAGGAGGGATGGGAATTCAGAGAAACCTGGAAGGATTTGCATGAACTGATGCTGAGAGAGATGAGCAGAACCAGAAGACCCTAGCAGCAACATGGGAGTAATGATCAACCTTCTTGGACTTGCTTATACCAACAGGGCAACAAGCAGGCACAATTTTGGGATGTCTGTGTTGGAGAATGTCATCTGTATCCTGAGAAAGAACTGTGGTGTTGGAAAAAAATGACCAAACATTATTAAATTTAATTTTTTAAAAAGTTATCTTATGTAATTCTGCTATATCTCATTATATATATATATATATATGTATATATATATATATATATATATATATATATATATGTCTTCCTTAAGGATATGATTTCTCTCTCATCACATCCAACTTAGATCAATGCATACTATGGGAATGATGTAAAGACTAACAAACTCCCTTTTGTGGGGGAGGGTGGGAGGGAAACAAGATTGGGGGAAAACTGTAAAACTCAAAATAAATAAAACTTTTCTAAAAAGAACAGGAGTACCTGACTTCCCTTCACTTTCTTGGTCAGAAGTCCATTTATAAAATTTTAGGGGCACCATGGCAGCTCTTGTTTTATATCTCTCTCTTACACTCACTCTTGCCATACAATTGCCCTGTTTTCTGTTGTTGATCATTCAAGTCCTAGATGAAATTCATTAATAGTGATTGTCAGTAGAAATGTAGTCTACTTAAAACCACCATGCGTATATTCATTATTCTTTAGATCATAAGCAATTTTGTTTCTTTGGAAGTTTCTTTTTAATAGTACAAGATTTTTCAATCACATAACATCATATGGATATTATTGATTTAGCAAAAAAGATGAATTTTCATGCCAATATAAGGACCAGTTTCAAATCCCTGGTGCTATTATAGTTTTCATCAAACATAAATCAATCCCCTTTACTTCTCCTCCTAATTAATTCTGGAACTAACTTACTATGTCTAGTCATTGTTTTTCCCATATGCACGTAGCAACTCTATGTTGACTATTCTCCAACTTTTTCCTTCCTGGTTACTAGAGAAAGCTTTTGAATACCTTTGGATCTCATTGAGGAAGCTGTGCACTGCTCTTGGGCCTCAGAGTAAGCAGCACAATATAGACAAGAATTCTTATAGGACTCTACCATATTAAATGGAATTTTAGGGGTTTTTTTTCAAGGCAAATGGGGTTAAGTGGCTTGCCCAAGGCCACACAACTAGGTAATTATTAAATGTCTGAAGTCAGATTTGAACTCAGTTACTCCTAACTCCAGGGCTGATGCTCTATCTACTGTACCACCTAGCCGCCCCTATTTAATGGATTTTAAACTTTTTTCTTGAATCATGGATCCCCTAGGCAGTCCAGTGAAATTTCACAGTCTTCTTGGAAATATATAAAGTAAAATGCAAAAGATCACAAAGAAAAGTGATTATAATTAAATACTGTTATCAATCTACAGATACTAGGTGTATGTATGTAGTATGTATGTATGGAGACAGAGAATTTTAATTATTTTTCTCAAGCTACTTGTGAGGGGGACTGGTTGCTCATCAACAAATGATAGAGCATTTTTTCTCTGCACAGTTAATTTTGTGGCTTTAATGATATGCAATAGAAAATTATTTATAAAAGCTACAGATTGCCTTCTAATATTTTCATCAAAAATATTCTCCATAAGTATTTTTCTTTTTCTTGAGAATTTTTTTTGAACTTTTAAAAGTAGGTGTATAATTTAGTAGCTATTGAAGATCCTATGTCTTTTGTGGGCAGTAGTATCATTTGCTTTTTAAAATTCATTTTGATTGTTTTTTTATAATTTTTCCCTTAATGATACATCTTTTTTCTTTTGCAAGGCAATGGGGTTAAGTGGCTTGCCCAAGGCCACACAGCTAGGTAATTATTGTGGCTAAGGTTGTATTTGAACTCAGGTACTCCTGACTCCAGGAACTGTGCTGTATCCACTGCACCACCTAGCCACCCCAATGATATGTCTTTTAAAAATAAACCCTCAGTGCTTTCACAATTATGTGTCCTTCAGCAGAAATTTTCTCAGGGCCTAATTAGATTTCCCCTAATAATGTTTTAAAGTGTCATTTCTATAGTTTTTCAAAAGCTTCTATGTAATAGATTGTCCATAAACAGTGGCCCCAGTGTCATTAGCACCTTGTTAAGAAAGCAAATGCAACCCCTCATTGGTTTCCAGTGACTAGAGTTTACCCCAAGATGATTGGCTTCCTATGACAATTGGTAGCATGGACCTATGGACACATGGGAGGAGCTATCCCTTCATGATTGCCTGTAAAAATGAGCCAACAAGACATGTACAGACTGTTTTCTTTATATTTCACTATTTAGGTGACAAATTGGATCATAACAGATTATATTTGGATTCTAGGGGCAGGAGAGAAGTCGGAGCACATGCAGTTTTCTCTTCCATGGAATGATTAATGCTATCTTGGGGCAGAAGCAATGAAGAGTTTCATTAACTTCTTCCCAGGTTTCTTGTCACTTAGCCCAATAGGAGAGACCATGCTAGTGAAATTTCCCAGTCCAAGAGATGAGAGTATTGAAAAAGTGGTGGTTCTGAGTCACAATAGTTCCTGAAGGAGCACATTACAGAAGCAGATATGTGCCTAACTCTAGAGTTTACAATGAATACTGAGAAATTATTCTGGAAAATTATTCTGAACCCTAAATTTCTTTGTAAAAGGGTGGAGGGGAAGTTCTGATTTTCTAGGTTTTTGGTACCAGAATCTAGACTTCTGGTCAGAGAAGGAAGATTAGTTATAAAGTGCTAGTCTTAGGGAACTGACTCATGAGTAACCCCAAATTTGAAAGTTCCTAAGCAACTGTCTAGTAGAGAAAGAAACCTAGGGAATCTAGAGATAATATTTAGAATTTTCCCAGAGAAACTTTGAATGGGATCATATGAGCCAGGCTCTGAGACTGGACCTATGTATTATAAATCCATAATCTTGGTTTATGTGTGTAATAGTGAAGAAGGAGCCTGAAACTTGTGCAAATTCAAAGTTGATTTTGACTTTAATCAAATGATCACACTGCATGTAGACAACTCATTCTGACTCCAAAATCAACAAACTTTTCAGACCTACTAAGTGTCAGTACTGACACTATACTAAGGGTTAGGGGTGCAAAGAAAGACAAAAGACAGTCCTTACCCTCAATGAGTTTTCAGTCTAATGGGGGAATACAACAAATAAAAACAAACTTAAAAGAGTTCATTGGGGAAGGAGAATACCCAGCATAAGGGTCATAATGAACTCCTACAAACAGGTAGAAAATAGAGTGGTCTCCTAGGATTCCCTTTCAATATAGGATCTGGGCAAAGCTCTCCACTGACAACTCTTCACCCTCTCCAAGTTTAGGGGATTCTGAGGAAGTAAGAGATGGAGAATTAATAGCACTGATTTTTTTTTTCGATATTCATTATTTGCAGCGTCCAGGTATTCTCCAGTCATTCAACTTCTTTCATTTCTTTCTTTTTAAAAATTATTTATTTTCATCCATATGCACATGTATATTTTTAAGTTACAAAATTGCCTTCCACTCTTTCTTCCCACTCCCCTCCCCTCAGTGATGAACAGTCAGGTAAGCATTGTACCTACATATTTTGATAAGCATGTTTACAGATTAGTTATTTTTGGCATGAGGAATTAGGATTAAGGGAAAGAGATATATAGATAATTTTCAAAAATTTGTTCATCAGATTCTGAAGGGTTGGGGTTTTGTGTGTGTGTGTGTGTTGTTTTCTTTTGTTTTTCTTCCTGTGGATGGGGATAACGTAGTCCATAGCTAGTCTAATACAGATGTCCTAGCACTTTTTTTCATTTCTCAAATATGATGTGTATTTTTGAAGAATTTTTTAAATTTCTTCTCCATTCTCACTTCCATTTTGAAATTGTTAAATATGAAAGCATATGCTTACATGATTTGGAGGATTGTATTAAGTTCTGAAAAAATTTGTTCTACCTCTTCATCCTTAAAGATTAAAGGAACAAAGACTATTACTGCAATGCAGATATACTTTCTTGGTGATCTTTTTATTTATACTCATCATAAACACTGTAAGACAAGATGACAAAGTCTTCCATGAAATATTGTTTCTTTTTATGTTGTAGTGCACAGAGAAATCAATTTGGAGAATTACTTGTCTTGATGCTCCAAAGAAATCTTGTAAGGCATTCTTGTATTCAACTGAAACTTCTCTTTAACTTCTGATTTCATTTAATATGAGAATATCAATACAGATTGCTATAGGGCTTCTGTTTTGATGTTGCTTATTGGGAGATCTTTGTTTAATGATCAATTAATTGATATATAAACCTTCCAAATTATTGATTGTAGGAATATATAACTTATGTAAGAAGGGACTCCAAAAATTATGTAGTTTGGTACCTAACTATCAGGTACTGAAAGACAAGAACCAGTCAACCAACCATCCTAGTCAAACTGGGAGGGGTGAAAAGGAACCTGATAGTGGTTTTAACCTTTATCAGCACACCTAGAGGTGAAAATGTTTCCTAGCTTCCTGTTTTCCTTCTAATTTTGGCAGCATTGGTTTTATTAGTGCAAAAATTTTTTAAATTTGAAAATAGTCAAAATTCTCCATTTTGCAGGTAGTAATGTACTCTTTTTCTTGTTTGATCATAAATTCTTCCACTTTCCATGGATCTGACAGAGAGAGGATTTCTTGGTCTGTTAATTGATTTATGGTGTCACCCTTTATGTCTAAATCCTGTACCCATTTTCACCTTATTTTGGTATAGGTTGTTAGATGTGTGTCTTTGCCAAGTTTTTTGCCATGCAATTTTCCAGTTTCACCAATAATTTTTGTCAAATAGTGAGTTCTTATCCTAGAAGCTAATAATGTCTTTGGGTTTGTCAAGCACTAGATTACTGTAGTCATTTGCAACTGTTTCTTTTGAATCCATCCTAATCCACTGATTTGTTACTCTATTTCTTAACCAGTACCAGGCAGTTTTGATGACTGCTGTTTCATAGGAGAATTTTAGATCTTGGAGAGCTACATTTATTTTATCAGTTGCCTTCACATTCTTGACCTTTTGTTGCTATTTTTCATCAGTTCCCTTGATATTTCTGACCTTATATCACTATTTTTTTCTAGCTCATAAAATAGTTATGTGTTGATTTGATTGGTGTTGCACAAAATAAGTAATTTAATTTTGATAGAATTGTCATTTTTAATTATAATAGCTCTCTATGTAACCATGAGCAATAGATATTTTTCAGTTGTTTAGATATGACTTTATTTATGTGAGAAGTGCTCTGTAATTATGTTCATACAGTTTCTGGTTTGACCTGGGAAGTAGATTCTCAAGTATTTAATGTTGTTTGCAGTTACTTTAAATGGAATGTCTCTTTCTATCTCTTGCTCTTGGGCTTTGTTGTTCATAAATGCTGATGATTTATGTGGGTTTATTTTATATCCTGCTACTTTGCTTAATTTGTTAACTATTTCAAAGAGGTTTTTATATAATATACTCAGGTTCTCCAATTATGCCATCATATCATCTACAAAGAGTGAAAGTTTTGCTTCCTCAATGCCAATTCTGATTCCTTAAAATTCTTTTTCTTCTCTTATTGCAAAAGCTAACATTTCTAAAATTATATTGAATAGTAATGGTGGTAATGAACATCTTTGTTCCACCCCTGATCTTATTGGAAATGTTCCTAGCTTATTCTGAAAACATGATATTTGTTGATTTTTAGATAGATTCTGTTAAATTAAAAGGAAACCTACATTTATTCCTATACTTTCTAGTATTTTTAATAGGAATGGATGTATTTTGTCAAAGGCCTTTTCAGCATCTGTTGAGATAACCAAATGCTTTCTGTTGGTTTTGTTATTGACATGTTCAGTTATATTGAGTGTTTTCCTAGTAATGAACCATACCTCGACTACCTGTTATAAATCCTAGCTGATCATAGTATATTATTCTAGTAATAACTTGCTGTAATCTCTTTGCTAAAAATTTATTTAACATTTTTGCATCAATATTCAATAAGGAGATTGGTCTATAATTTTCTTTGTCTGTTTTGGTTCTTCTTGGTTTAGGTATCAGCACCATGTTGTTGTCATAAAACAAATTTGGCAGAACTCCTATTTTTTTTAGGTTTTTGCAAGGCAAATGGGGTTAAGTGGCTTGCCCAAGGTCACACAGCTAGGTAATTATTAAGTGTCTGAGACCAGATTTGAACCCAGGTACTCCTGACTCCAAGGCCAGTGTTTTATCCACTACGCCACTACGCCACCCAGAACTCATATTTTTAAAAATAGTTTTTGGAGAATGTAAATTAATTTTTCCTTCAAAGTTTGGTAGATTCACTTGTAATTCATCTGGACCTGGAAACTTTTTTATTAGGGAGTATATTGATGGTTTCTTCAATTTCTCTTCCTGATATGGGGATATTTAAGTATGTTATTTCCTCTTCTGTTAATCTGGGCAGTTTATATTTTTCTACATATCCATCTATTCCATACAGGTTATCAAATTTATAGGCATACAATTATGAAAATATCTCCAAATTATCTCTTTACTTTCCTTCTCATTGGTGGTTAGTTCATTTAGTTAGTTCATTTTTTGATACTGGTATTTTGATTTTCTTCTTTTTTGTTAATCAGATTTACCAAAGGTTTATTTATTTTATTCCTTTTTTAAAATAAAATTTCTCTTAGTTTTATTTGTTAGTTTAGTTACTTGATTTCAATTTTGTTAATCTTTCCCTTGATTTTCAGAATTTCTAATTTGGCATTTAATTGAGGATCTTTAATTTGTTCTTTTTTTCTAGATTTTTTAGTTGCATACCCAATTCGTTGTGCAAACATGTTTACAGACTAGTCATTTTCAGTATGAGGAATTAGGGTTAAGGGAAAAGAAAGAAAGAAAACCTTGAGGTAGAAAAGAAATATATAAGAGAAATTGACATTTTCTCAATTGATTATATCTAGCTTTAACTACACCTCCTAATCTCTTTTTTCTAACCCTTCTAAGTAAGTTCCCACTGCCTTCCTCTAAAGTCATTTCTGATTCAATTAACTATAGAATATCTAAGTACTATAAGTACTGGACTCTTGAAAGGTCTCTCTAAAGAACTTTAAAATTGATTATAAGGTATGGGAGACACTGAATCTGAATCACCCAGCATATGATGATTTCATGAGAGAAAGTGCCAAGTTCTATGAGCAAGACAGAATTAAAGTAGGTCAAAGGAAAATGAGATACATAACTTTAGAGAAAACACCCCAGCTTTTCATCAGGCAATTTGTATAAACAGTGTGATGTCATCTGGTCCTCGTAAATGGAAAGACAAGAGCCAGCCATACTTATATCTCTTCAACTCTATTCAACCCTTTAACTATCCTAAGAGAAATACAATTCTCAAGTTACAATTGTTCTATCTTCCCTTATAGGATTGCATACAATTTAATGCTTTTGACTAACATTTGGTTTGTTTTGTCATTTACCTTTTTATGCACCTCTTGAGTCTTGTATTTGGAGATTGAATTCTCTGTTTAGTTCTGATCTTTTTATCAGGAAATTTTGGAAGTCCTCTATTTTACTGAACATCCATCTTTTCTCCTGACAGAATATGCTGAATTTTGTAGGGTAGTTAATTCTTGGTTGTAATCCAAAGTCCTTTGCCCTCCAAAATATGATATTCCAAGTGCTCTGGTCTTTCAGTGTTGTAGCTGATAAATCATGTGTGAGTCTGATTGTGTTTCCTTTGTATTTAAATTTCTTCTTTTTCACTGCTGGCAGTATTTTCTCCTTTATTTAAGAATCCTGGAATTTGGTTTTTGACAGCTCTTGGAGTTTTTATCCTGGTGTCTTTTTCTGGAGGAGTTCTATATATTCTTTCAATGGCTATTTTTGTCTTCTTACTCAAGCAGATTTGAACAGCTTTCCCTGATAATTTCCTATAAAATATTTTCTGAGTTCTTTTTTGATCTGGGCTTTCTATTAGTCCTATAATTTGTAAATTATCTCCCTTGGATCTATTTTCCAGATTGTTTGTTTTTCCTTAAAGTTACTTTACATTTTTACTTTGACGGAATTTTGTAATCATATAAATTCATTGGTTTCTATTTGTCCAATTGTAATTTTTAAGGTTTTTATTTTCTTCAGTTAGCTTTGTGTTTTCCTTTCCATTTGGTCAATTTTACTCTTTACTGAGTTGCATTTCTTTTCCAATTTATCAATTTTATTTTTTGAAGAGTTATATTATTTTTCCATTTGGTTATTTTTACTTTTAAAGGAGTTGATTTATTTGGTCAATTTTTCATAATTTTCCTGTATGACTATCATTTCTTTTTTCTTCATCCTCTCTTCTTTGATTTTTTTAAATTCTGTTTAAATTCTAAGTTTTTGGATTTGAGCCAATTCATAGACTCTTTTGAGACTTCCGCTGCAGGTAATTTTTTACTGCTTTGTTCTTCTGAGGTGGTATTGTTATCCTCTTTATCTGCATAGTAGCTTTTGATAGTGAGCACTATAGGGGTTTTTTTGTTCATCTTGATGAACTTTACTTATCCTGAGATATAGGGAATACAAACCCAAGCTTTTTATGCTGTGGTCTAATCCCTGCCTTGTAGTTGGCCAAGATGTTACCTATGCAGTACAGGTATTGTCTTTGCAGAGGTTTGTTTTCTCCTATATGTCCAGGTTTTGCCTAGGCAGTGCTTTGTTCCTCTTCTTGTCCTATCTTTTGTCACAGTGTTCCCAGCCTTTGGGTTTGGGACCCTTCCTACTAACTTTCTATATAGCTTCCAGGACCTGTGCTATTTTCAAGCAGTTGAGACCTGGACTACACTGTGGTTAAAAGCTCCCAGCTGGCCTTCCCACTCTCCTATCTAGCTGGTCTCCCCCCCACCCCAAAAGAGACAGACCTTCATGGAACATCCTCCATAATGACTATAGATGAAAACTTCTTTGAATCTTGTCTTTTTCTTGGTGGGATCTGTAGTTTTAATGTCTGTGCAGAGTGTGCTATTTAGAAAAGCACCAGGAGCATCCTAGCTTCATACCACTATCTTCCTTAGTTTTTTTAATGTGTTGTTTCCTTCTATATTTTTTGTGTTTGCTTTACCAAGATGTTGAATTTTTTTAAATAATTTTCTTTTGTCAATTTCAGTTCTCTTCCCAATGATTTTAGCAGCTTTTAAAAAAAATCCCACCTTTAGAATCAAAAGTTGGCTTTATCAACTGGAATAATTTTGATTGTTTCCCTAGTATTATCCTCCTCTACCTATGCTTACTTATTTCTCTGTTGAGTTTAATGTATTTCTATATCAAAATGTATATGTATGTTTTTAATGAATAAATATGTTAAACCCTCCTGACCCCTCTTCTATTTTTAGCATTTAAATGTCATTTTATTGAATATTCATAATAGATGATATGAATAATAATATCCATAAAGATGCATCTGTTTAAAAAATACTTTTTTAGAGTACCCTATCTGTATAAAAACCAAGTTCTATTTTCTGATTTAAGAGCCTGCACTTGTCGCTCCCCTGTGTTTTTTTCCTCTTTTTATGGTTTATTTATTTTCGTATTATTATAATAATAAAGTAAGATAAAATATTTTTATATTTTTACAAGAAATGAAGTGAGAGGGGGAAAATGTGTTCTTCAGTCTGTGTTCAAATTCTATCAGCTCTCTCTGGGATGAGTTGCCTTCTTTATCATGAGTCTACCAGAGAAGTTGCTTTGATATCTTTTCCCACAGTCACTATTATTAGCTGTATTTCCCTCCACTCTATTCTTCCCCATTCCCTTTTATTCTACTCTCCTTCTCATTTTACCCTGTCTCTGCTCAGAAATGTGGTGTATCTGATTACGCTCTCCCATGATCTTCTCTTTCTTCTATCACCTACTCCTCTCCTCACCTCCCCATTATCCCTTACATTTCCTCCCATTTTTCTCTAGGGTAAGATAGATTTCTATACTCTATTAATTAATTGTGGATGTTATTTCTTCACTGAGCCATTTCTTATGAGAATGAAGACTCATTCATCCCTCCTCACCTTTCCCTCTTCCATACCACTGCAAAAGTTTTTTTTTAATTGACTTTTATGTGAAATATCTTAGCTCATTCTGCCTCTCCTTTACCTTCCTCCCAGTACCTTCCTTTATCATCCATTGACTCCATTTTATATTAAATTACGCCGTTATATCCAACGCCCTCCTGTGCCTTGTCCATATATGCTCCTTCTAACTGCTCTTATAAATGAGCAGCTGCATATAAGTTATCAATATATTCTTTCCATAAAGAATACACACAGTTCAACCTCATTATTTACTTATAATTACTTCTTCACATCCACCCTCTCTATGCTTTACCTGGGTCCTGTACTTAAAGATTAAACTTTCTGTTCAGCTCTGTTCATTTCAACAGGAAAGTATGAAAGTCACCTGTTTCATTGAAAGTCCATTATTTCCCTGGAAAGAGAATATTTAGTTTTGCTGGGTAGTTGATTCTTGGCTGTAAACCAAACTCTTTTGGCCTTCTGAAATATCATATTCTAAACTCTACAAGCTCTTAATGTAGATGCTACCAAGTCCTATTCCTGGGAGTTTTCATTTTGGATCGCTTTCAGGAGGTGATCCTTCAATTTCTATTTTACCTCTGCTTCTAGGATCTTAGGATCATTTTGCTGGTTTATTTCTTGAAACATAAAGTTTAAACTTTATTCCTGGTCATGAATTTCAGGTGGCTTAATAATATTTAAATTATCTCTTCTGGATCTGTTTTTTTGGTCAGTTATTTTTCCAATGTGATATTTCACATTTTCTTCTAAGTTTTTCATTTTTTGGTTTTGTTTTATTGTTTCGTGATTTCTCACAAAGGCATCAGCTTCTTTTAGATCAATTCTACATTTGAAGGAGTTATTTTCTTCAGGGAGCTGTTTTATCTCCTATTCCAGCTATCTAATTCTGCTTTTATAAGCATTCTTCTACTCATTTGCCTTTGGATTGCTTTTCTAATTGACCTAAACTAATTTCTGACATGTTATTTTCTTCAATATTTTGTATCTCCTTCACTAAGCTGCTGACTTGGTTTTCATGATTTTACTGTATCACTCTCATTTCTCTTCCCAGTTTTCCTCCTCCTCTCTTATTTATTTTTCATTCTTTTGTGAGCTTGTCCATAGCCTGAGGCAATTTCCTATTTCTCTTGGAGACTTTGAATATAGAAGCTTCAATTGTGTTAACTTCTGACAGTGTATTTTAATCCTTCATGGGACCAAAGTAATTTTCTATTGTCAAGTCCTTCTTTTTCTTTGCTCATTTCCTCAAACTATGAATAGGCAATTCTAACACTTTTGATGGAAAATGTCATCTAGATAGATCCAGAGAAATAGCTATAGAGTCTAAATATAAATCAAAGAATAAAATTTTCACTTTTTAAAAAATTTGTTTTTTTTCTTTTCTCATGATTTTCCCCTTTTTCTGATTCTTATTATATATATTTTAATAAGATAAGTATATTGTTTTAGTTATATTAATTTTTACAAGTGTTATATGATATTATTTTCCACTTCTGTAAGAAGTGATAGTGGGCAAAAATGATACCAAACTCCAATAACAAAGAGTCCCTGTAGGCTACTTCAAAAATCACACCTTAGCATTATCTATGATACATTATTTATTTTGTTCAACATGTTCCAATTGCATTTAAATACCTATAATACAGTGTAGAATATGTGTATATGTGTATATATATATATATATATCTATACTCATTTAGCTATAATCATTATATATATATATATATTTTATTAAAAATTTCCTTCTTTAGGATTAAGCTTGTCTTTTTTCCTCTTTATTTATGTATTCATCTTTGAGAAAGGAGTGAACTGAGAAAGAGAGTGAGAGAGAGAAGAAAGAAAGAAAGAAAGAAAGAAAGAAAGAAAGAAAGAAAGAAAGAAAGAAATTAAGAAAGAAGGAAGAAAGGAAGGAGAGAGGGAGGGAGAGAGAAAGAAAAAAAGAAAATTATAGTTTTTCAGTAATAGTAACTAAAACAATTGCAGAAAACCAAGACACTCAATACAATCATTAGAAATAATGTCAAAAGTAAACCATATCTCTGTGAATATTGTATTGCTCAAGTGCAAAAATATAAATGGATTTAAATAATTGTGTAAAATTAATTGCACAAATGGTGCTGTGTTTGCATGTCAATTGTCTCATTCAGCTGCTTTAACTTTTACTTTCTTTGTTTTGCTTCAATAATTCTAGGAAGAAATGTCTACTTTTCTCATGTCTTCAAGGCTGTACCTTAAGAGTACAGAATTAGCTTTGGAGTGGACATGTGGCCAGCAATGATATGTATTCCAGGGCAGTTAAGAGGGATTATTAGTTATGTATCACTTGGAAATCTACACCATTTTAAATCATTCTATATCTACTCATTAAACCACCTTTGTCAGATTTATATAGAAATCCCTCTGTCAAGGATGAGTGATTCTGTTTAAAAATTGCTATGAGAACAAAAGTTCAGTGAGTGGTTTTTAAAATTAAAATTCATTTAGTTAATATTAGTTTTTTAAAAGTAGGTAATCTTTTTTTCTGAAAATATGCATAGGCTGTAAGAATAAGTCAAGTACTTGTTGGAAAACAATGAGAACTAATATGTGAAGGGTTTTCTGTGAGTTGAGGAACTTCTTTTTGTGGTCTATATTACTTCATACTCAATTGAAAAAATAAATGTGGCATATAAATGCAAAAATGATTACACATAAGTAGCTATATATAGTTATATGCATATATTTATAGTTATATATATATATATATATATATATATGTTGTGTGTGTCTGTACACACATTATTCTTTTGCTAGATCTTTGATTTCATCCAGACCCTTCTTACCACTCTTCCTTATGTGCATTGACCACATACTCAATATGTTATGAACTTCTGACCTCTTTGATAAGTGTGTCATTTTACAAATGAAAAGGTCAGTCATAAAATCTTTGACATTGTGAGAGATTCACAATATTTTCACTTCATTAAACATTTTAAAATAGTTTTTTGATAATTTCTCTAACAAACATACTCACACAAATACATTTATATAATAAGTACCTCTATACATGTTTGCATATATGTATACATATGAATTTATATCTATCTATATCTATCTTTATCTCTATGTAAAATCTGACTGCTCCCCTATCAAATCATACTTTCTAATGAAAATTTTAAACCTTAATAGTCTTAGGGAATATTCAGTGCTCAACAGGCTTAGTTTCTTCTTTTGAAAAGAATGGAGGTAGATTTCTTTTCTCATATCTTCTCCAGGACTAAGGCTGACAATCACAATTATTCAGTATTGTTTCAATGTTATTTATGCAATTTTTGGTCACTATACATATAGTTTTACTGGTTCTATTTACTTCTTTCTTCATTGATTCAAATAAGCCTTCCAAAGATTCTCTGAATTCTTCATATTCATCAGAAATTTTCTATTATATTCACATATCTTAATTTGTTTAGCCTTTTCCTTATAGATGGGCATCTATTTTAATACCATTTATTTGCTGTCAAAATAAGTGTTTAAATTGATAGTATTACAGAATTAATTGTAATCTAGCCTAAAATGGTTTATAGAGAATTAATCTTAGAATCAGGAAAATCAGGGCCCAAATCTTATATCTGACATATGTCACAAAGATTCTATGACCAAGGGAAGTCACTTGATTAGGGTGATTTTTGAAATTTGTAAATTATAGTCATGATTCTGGTGTGGGGGGAGATTTCACATCATGAGATTTCTGTTCTGATGAAATCATCAATCTTCTCACTCTTTCATCTCATTTTTAAAAGGAATATGTTATATATTGGGGATATGGATGTAGTAATAAAAATTCCTTTCCCTCCCTCCCTCCCTCCCTCCCTTCCTTCCTTCCTTCCTTCCTTCCTTCCTTCCTTCCTTCCTTCCTTCCTTCCTTCCTTCCTTCCTCCTTCCCTTCTTCCCTGAACCCCTTCCTTTCTTTTCCTCCTTCTCCTTGTCACCCTTCTTCTTCTCTTCCTTCTTCTCCCTTCCCTTTGGAATCTGAAGATCTGGAATTGAATCCCTCCTCTGCCATTAATAGTGAAAAGACTTTGTACAGATCGTTTTACCTGAGGCTTTATTTAAAACAAAACAACTATAAAATAAGGTTGACCTCTAATGTTTCTTCCAACACTAAATCTATGAAACTATGATATTTTTCATCTCCTCTTCCATCTTGCTTCTTCCTCACTAGAGTGAAATTTGTGATATAATGGTTCCATCTGTGTTTGCTTTCAAAAATATTCACAGATATTTTAATTTCCCATATGGCACATCCATGACATATTCATTTTTCAATTAATAGAAAATACAATTTACGTGTCCCTTTACATACATTATCTCATTTGAGCCTCATACTCAACTATGAGATGGATTCTATAGGTAGTATTATTCATATATTAGAAATGAATAAACAGAGTCCCAAAAACAGAGTCTGGATTTTCTCAACCTCAGATGAGGAGACCCAAACATAGAGAGAAGTGCTTAACAAGCTCATTTAGTTTGTTAATAGTAGGTCTGTGACTAGTATTTACATCTGAAGACTTCCAACCCACTCTTCTTTCTTCAGCTCTGTAATCTTGTAGTCTAGTCAATTCAACAAGCAACAGGAACTACATTATAAATGAGTGCACAAAAATGCTTTCGGAGTAATAGACAATACATAACCAACTATGTGCAAGTGATATACACAGGATAAATTACAGTTAAACCTAGAGTCAAGGTGCTATCAAATTAGGAAGATAAGGAAACAACTCTTGCAGAACATTGAGGCTTTAAGGAAGTCAGAGAAGACAGGAAAAGGTGTGGATAGGAACATCATTCAGTACCTGTGAAATGCAAGAACAGGGAGAGAATAACAATAACACCATGAAAATCCCTAGGATTCAAGTATAAGACTGAAAAATTTGGAAATGTAGGGAGAGGAAAGGTCATGGCTTTAGAAGCCAAATAGAATGCTTTTTTAAAAATTGATCCTGGAGGTAATAGGGTGTTTATGACTAACTGAATTATGTGAATTCTTCATGAAGTAGTTTTCAGTGATACCCTTAACCTTGTTTGATAAATACAATTTAAAATATAGAAAAATTTAGTGACACAACACTGAGACAGAGAGAGACAGAGACAGGGGAGAGGGAGAGGGAGGGAGGGAGGGAGGGAGGGAGAGAGAGAGAGAGAACTAATTCTAGGGTCTTAAGATCTAATCTCTAACTTTTATGAAGTATACAGAATTTCCTTTAGCCAGACGGACATAGTATCCATTCTTTTTAAAGTGGCATTAAACATGTAACATTTTTTCCCCTATAGGAAGAAATCACAAATTAGCAATTTGGTTTCCTGAACTTTTCTGACTTCAGGATATTATTTTACTTTGGGAAGATCATTCTATTTTCTTTCTAGAGAAACATATTGAGCTATAATTTCTAAATATGCTTCTAAAAGGTACAATTTTCTCACGATGTTCATTATATAACTAAATTGATTTTTGTTGAAATATATGAAATATGTTATCAGTGAAAAAATTTGTATTATGTCTTAGTCTATTATTTCTAGCTTGTAAAGTGGCTCAGTATGTATCATAAAGTATTTAAATGATGAAGTTGAAAAAGACTTAAAACGTGACAAATATAACTATTTTCAAAAACATGAATGTGTGTGTTTATATATATATATATATATTACATATAAGTTATTTAACAACTATTGCAGAGGTTTCATATGTCAGATAGGTTCTTAATTCTCTGAGTCTGTAATAGGAGTATACAATCATCACTGATTGAAGGAAAATTATTATGAAATAAAAAGATATTGAGTACCTACTGTATTCTAGACAGTATACTAAGCACTGGTTATACAAAAAAGGCAAAAGACAGTCTCAACCCTCAAAAAATTACTATATAATGAAGGAGACAACATGTAAGCAAAAAGGTACTAACAGAATACATCTATATCTCTATCTATATCTATATCTATATCTAATAGGATAAATAGGAAATACTTGATAGAGGGAAGACTCTACAATGAAGAGGGGCTGGTAAAAATTAAATATCTTAGATAAAATTTGTTTGTCACTTAAAGAAAGTCAGAGAAGTCAGTAGCCTGAGGTGAAGAGTGAGAATATCTGAGACATGAAGGGAGACTAGAGAAAGTGCAAGAACAAAGAGATGGTCTATCATGTTCATGAAACAACCAGGAGGTTAGAGTCATTGTATCAATTAATATATGTTAGCAATTAAAGTGTAGGAAGACTCAAAAGTTAGGAAAGGGCAGGGTTATTCGGGCTTTAAATGACAAGCAGAAGAATTTGTATTTGCTTCTAGAAAATATTAGGGAGTCACTTGTGTTTATTGAAAAATGGATGACATGGTCAAAGTTACACTTTAGGAAAATTACTTTGGTGACTGAATGAAGGATGGATTGGAGTGTAGAGAGACTTATGGCAGGCAGCTCCCCTCCACATAGCACCACTCACAAATTTTTGCAATATTCCATATATACAGTAGTGAAGACCTACACAACAGTGGTGGCAGAGTCAGAGAAGAGAGTGGCATATTGGAGATATATTGCAAAAGTGAAATCAAGAGGCCTAGGCAACAGATTGGATGTGGAGGGATTAGAGAGAGTGAATAGTCCATGAAGACACTTAGGTTCCAAGCTTGATGGACTTTGGAGGATGATGTTGCCCACTACATTAATAGATAGGGAGTAGAAAACAATAGGGAAGGTAGAATTGAGGAGAGCGTTTTTTGGCAAAAAGATAATGAGTTCCTTTGGAACTAGTTGAGTTTGCGTAGCATCTAATTTGAGATGTCTGAAAGGCAGTTGAAGATACAAGATTAGAGCTCAGCAGAGAAGGGGGGAGTAGAAAAGGCAGATTTACAAATTATCCACCTAGAAATAGTAATTAAATCCATGGGATCTGATGAAATCACTAAGTTAAGTAGTAGAGAGAGAAGCAAAGAGAACCCAGGAAAGAAATCCTAGGGAAATTTATGGTTAGAGACTATGATCTGGATGAGGATCCACAAAATGAGACCAAGAAGGAATACTCAGAAAGGTAAAAGGAAAACCAGGAGAGAAAAGAATTATCAACGATGTGAGGAGGGTGATCATTAGTCTGCAGAAAGTTCAAGGGGAATCAGAATTGAAAAAAAAGGTCATTGAATTAGACAACTAAAAGGTATACATGGTGAATTTGGGGAAAGTCTCTTTGTTTGAATAGCAAAGTTGGAAACTGGATTATAAAGGATTAAGAAGCATGAGAGGAGAAAAAGTGGAGACATCTATGGATGGTCTTCTAGAAGAGAAATATTGTATTTATTTAGAATGGAAACATTGTTTTTTCAGGATGGGGAGTCATGGACAAGTTTATAGATAGCAGGAAATGTGCCTCTAGACAGAGAGAAAATAAGTGATAGAATGGAAACAGATGAGGGGACAATATGTTGAAGGAAACGGAATTAGACAAATTAAACTTGCTAAGGAGTAAGCTCATTTTATCATATGAGACAGAGTTGAGACAGAAGAGAAAGAGACAGAAGGCATCTGAATGATGGAAGATGAATAAGAGGAGAGAAGAAGCTCATGATGAATACTCTCATTTTTTTTTCTGTAAAATATGAGGCAAGGATTTCAACTGAAGGAGTCAGAAGAAGGAGATCCATGGAAGGTTTGTGGAGAGATGAAAGATTTGGAAGAGCTACTGTGGAAAACAGGATAGTGAGTTGAGTTACTCAACTTTTTTAGTTTTCTGAGATTTCCTTCAGTTCTGGGAATAACAGCCACTATTCAAAATAATCAAGAACACGCACATTAATATCACAGGTTTTGATGCTGGAAAGACCTTAGACAGAATTTATTCTAATTTCTTCAATTAATTTACAGTTGACTAAACTGAAGTACATTGACCTTTTGACTCTGCTCATTTCAATTTATATAATTCATATAAGCTTTCCCATCCTTTTCTAAAATCATCCCCTTTATCATTTCATACAGAAAAATAGTATTCCATCAGATTTATATTGATGGGTAATTCCTCAGGTTCCCACACAAAATAAAATCTGTTATAAATATTTTTTGTGCAGATATTCATAAATTTCTTGTTTCTTTGATCTTCTAGATTTATGCCCAATTTTATAGCCTTTTGAGAATAGTTTCAAACTGTTCTCTAGATCACAGCTCTATCAAAAAGTGCTTAATTGTGCCTTTTTCCCCACATCCCCTCCAGCATTTGCCATTTTCCTTTTCTATCCTTTTAGGAAATCTGATATGTGTAAAGTTATTCCTTAGAGTTGTTCTAATTTGCATTTCTATAATTAGTCATTCAAACCATTTTTATTTCCTTTTAGAACTTTGATTTCTTTATCTGAAAGCTGTTCATATCTTTTGACTATCAATTGGGGAATGACTTATTTTTATAAATTTATCTCAGTGTCCTATATATTTGGGAAATGAAACCTTTATCAGAGAAATATGAACCTCTTTTTCAAAGTCTAAAAGTGAGAGGTTTGTTTTGTGTATCCTCCAAGACCTCTTCTGGCTGTTTCCAAATTTTGTATTTCTTTGATTATGCTTCTGTTCAGAGGGCATATTAGAACACTGGGTAAAGAGGCATATGAATTATGTACAACTGGACCTCTCTGTTACTGTGGTTTTCTATACCAACAAAAAGGGATTTTAAAAAAGAACAACTAGGAAATTAAAGATATCTTCTCAAGGGAGAAAAAATAAAACATGTTGAATTTTTTCATTGTTCCAGTCTCCTAAGGTTTATTCACAAACTCAACATTTCCATAGCAGAAAATTTCATGAATTACTGTAGTCAATAAACAAAGAAATGAATAGATCAGTAAATTATTAAGCAAAAGAAAATAAATGTATTTACAGAAAAATGTAAAGATAAATTATTAAATGAATGAATGAAGAAAGAGAGAAAGAAAGAAAAAAGAAAGGAAGGAAGGAAGGAAGGATGGAAGGAAGAAAGAAAGAAAGAAAGAAAGAAAGAAAGAAAGAAAGAAAGAAAGAAAGAAAGAAAGAAAGAAAGAAAGAAAGAAAGAAAGAAAGAAAGAAAGAAAGAGAAAGGGAGAAAAGAAGGGAGGAATGAAAAGATGGAAAAATGGAAGGGGGAAGTAAGGAATTACCTTGTGACCAAACCTCTGAAAATGAACTTCTCTGACTGTAACTAGAATGGGCTTCAGGTGACAGAGGAAACAGTTTGTTTAAAATTTTATGTTCTTTCCAGAAGGCAAGGGTCATTGAAAGAATAAAACTTTGTTTTCTATGTGATGTGATAATCAATACAATAAATATTCATTAAGTATTTTAGTGTATGATTCTCATTGCTTTAACTTGCTATCCAAAATTTTCTGTTGATGTTTTATTTTTCCAAATGCATGTTATGGAAGTTTTTCAACATTCATCCATATAAATATGTAAATTTTTAAGCTACAAAATTTCCTTCCACCCTCCTGTCCCACCCCCCATCCCTCAGCAGGAAACAGTTAGGTTAATATTGTACATACACATTTGTGTAAAACATTTACAGTTTAGTCATTCTCAATATGAAGTATTAAGGGAAAGAAATGCATAAGAGATTTTTTTTAATTTATGTAGTGTTCTTCAGATTATGAAGGGATTTGTTTTGTTTTGTTTTATTTCCTCTAGATAGGAATAGCATTATCCATAGACAGTCTAATAATATAGTGCTAGCTCTCTGATCTGCTGAGAGGAGCTGCATTCATCAGGGTTGGTCATCTCACAATGTTGTTGTTAATTTGTACATTGTTCTCTTGGTTCTTACTCCCATCACTCAACATCAAATCTTGTAATTAATTTCATTTTTCTCTACTCTAACTATGATTTCTTATAGAACAACAGTATTCCATAATATTAATGTACAATAACTTGTTTAACCATTCCCCAATTGATAGACATTCCCTCAATTTTCAATAATTTGCCACCAGGAAAAGAGCTACATGAATATTTTGGAATATGTGGGACTTTATCCTATTTTTTATGATTTCTTATGAATATAGATATAGAACTGTAATTTCTGGATCAAAGGATATGAACAATTTTATTGCTCTTTGGGCCTAGTTCCATATAGCTCTCCAGAATGGTTGGATCAGTTCGTGACTCCACCAGCAATGCATTAATATCCCAATTCTCCCATAATCTTTCCAACATTGATCGTTTTCCCTTTTTGACACCTTAGCTACTCTGATAGATGTGAGGTGATATCTCATACTTGTTTTAATTTTCATTTCTCTAATCAATAATCATTTGGAGCATTTTTTCATATTGTTATATGTAGCTTTAATTTCTTCATTTGACTACAGTCTATTCATACACATTGAACATTTGTGAATTGGGGAATGACTTGTAACCTTATAAATTTGATGCACTTCTCTTATGTACTTTATCAGAACTCCTAGTTGTGAATATTGTTTCCCAGCTTTCTTCTTTTCTTCTAATTTTGGCAGCATTGATTTTATCAGTGCAACCCTTTTTAATTTAATATAATCAAAATCATGCAATTCAAAATTTATTTTGTACTCTATTTCTTGTTTGGTCATGAATTTGTCCACTTTCCATAGATCTGATAGGTAGATAATTTATCTATGGTTTGGCCATTTATGTCTAATTCCTGTAGCCATTTTGACCTTATTTTGGTATAGTGTGTGAAGTGTGGGACTGTGCCTAGTTTTTGCCATATTATTTTCCAGCTTTCCCCAAAATTTTTGTCAAATAGTGAGTTTTTATCCCAGAAACTATGGTCTTTGGGTTTGTCAAATAGTAGGTCACTGTAGCCATCCACTAATCCACTGATCCATTACTCTATTTCCTAAACAGTACCAGGCAATTTTGATGACTATTGCTTTATGGCATAATTTTAGATCTGGTAGAGCTAGGCCACCTTCTTTAACTTTTTTTTAAATCAGTTCCCTTGTTTTTCTTGATCTTTAGTTACTCCAGATGAATTCTGTTACTTTTTTTTAGTTCAATGAAATAATTGTTTGATAGTTTGATTGGTATGGCACTGAATAAGCAATTTAATTTTGGTAAAATTGCCATTTTTATTATATTAGTTCAACCTAACCTTGAGCAATTGACATTTAAAAAAATTATTTAGATCTGACCTTATTTGTGTGAGGAGTGCTTTATAATTGTCTTCATACAGATTCTTGATTTACCTTGGGAGGTAGATTCCCAAGTATTTAATGTTGTCTACAGTTACTTTAAATGGAATTTCTCTTTCTGTCTCTTGCTCCTGCACTTTGTTGTTAATATATAAAAATGCTGATGATTTATGTGGGTTTATTTTAAATTCATGCTGAATTTGTTCACTGTTTCAAGGAATTTTTTAGATGAATTTCTCAGGTTTTCTGAGTATACTATCATATCATCTGCAAAAAGTGAAAGCTTTGCTTCCTCATTGCCAATTCTGATTCCTTCAATTTCTTTTTCTTCTCTTATTGCTAAAGCTAACATTTCTAATATTCTATTGAATAGTAATGGTGATAATGAGTATCCTTATTTCACCCCTGATCTTACTGAAAATGTCTGAGTTTATACCCATAGCATATAATATTTGTTGATGGTTTTAGATATTTATTATTTTTTCTTTTTTTAGAAAGATTTTATTTATTTTGAGTTATCAATTTTCCCCCATTCTAGCTTCCCTCCCACCAACACCCACACAAGGCACTGTGTTAGTCTTTACATTGTTTCCAGGGTATAAATTTATCTCCGTTGAATGTGATGAGAGAGAAATCATATCCTTGTGGAAGAAACATAAAGTATAAGAGAGCAAGATCAGACAATAAGATATCAGTTTTTTCCTAAATTAAAGTTAATAGTCTGGATACAGATGGTATTCTCCATTGCAGACAGCCCCAAATTGTTCATGATTGTTGCACTGATGGATTGAGAGAGTCCATCAAGTTTGATCATTGCCCCCATGTTGCTGTTAGGGTATACAGTGTTTTTCTGGTTCTGCTCATCTCAATCAGCATCAGTTCATGCAAATCTCTCCAGACTTCCCTGAATTCCCATCCCTCTTGGTTTCTAATAGAACAATAGTGTTTCATGATATATATATATATATATATATATATATATATATATATATATATATATATATCACAGTTTGCTAAGCCATTCCCTAATTGAAGGACATTTACTTGATTTCCAATTCTTTGCCATCACAAATAGGGCTGCTATGAATATTTTTGTACAAGTGATGTTTTTAGCCTTTTTCATAATCTCTTCAGAGTACAGACCCAGTAGTGGTATTGCTGGATCAAAGGGTATGCACATTTTTGTTGCCCTTTGGGCATAGTTCCAAATTTTTCTCCAGAAAGGTTGGATGAGATAACAGCTCTACCAACAATGTAATAGTGCCCCAGCTTTCCCACAACCCTTGCAACATAGATCATTATCCTTTCTCGTCATATAGGCTAGTCTGAGAAGTGTGAGGTGGTACCTCAGAGAAACTTTAATTTGCATTTCTCTAATGAGTAATGATTTAGAGCAATTTTTCATGTAATTATGGATTGCTTTGATCTCCTCATCTGTAAATTGACTTTGCATATCCTGTGACCATTTGTCAATTGGGAAATGGCTTTTTTTTTTAGGTTTTTGCAAGGCAAATGGGGTTAAGTGGCTTGCCCAAGGCCACCCAGCTAGGTAATTATTAAGTGTCTGAGACCGGATTTGAACCCAGGTACTCCTGACTCCAAGGCCGGTGCTTTATCCACTATGCCACCTAGCCGCCCTGGGAAATGGCTTTTTAAAAATAATTGATTCAGTTCTCTGTATATTTTAAGAATGCGTCCTTTGTCAGAAACATTGTTTGTAAAGATTATTTCCCAGTTTACTACATTTCTTTTGAACTTGGTTACAGTGGTTTTGTCTGTGCAAAAGCTTTTTAATTTAATGTAATTAAAATCATCTAGTTTGTTTTCAGTGATAATCTCCATCTCTTCCTTAGTCACAAATGGCTTCCCTTTCCATAGATCTAACAGGTAAACTAGTCCTTGATCTTCTAGTTTGTTCATAGTATTGTTTTTTTTTTATATCTAATTCCTGTATCCATTTTGATCTTATCTTGATATAGGATGTGAGGTGTTGGTAAAATCTAAGTTTCTTCCATACTAACTTCCAATTTTCCCACCAGTTTTTATCGAAGAGTTTTTATCCCAATAGCTGAACTCTTTGTGTTTATCAAACAGCAGATTGCTATAATTATTTCCTGCTATTGTACCTAGTCTATTCCACTGATCCACCACTCTATTTCTTTGCCAATACCATACAGTTTTGATGCCTGTATAATTTTAGATCTGGTAAGAGTAAGCCACCTTCTTTTGCACCTTTTTACATTGAATCCCTGGAAATTTTTGATTTTTTGTTTCTCCATATAATTTTACTTGCAACTTTTTCTAACTCATTAAAGTTATTTTTTTGGAATTTTGACTGGTAGGGCACTAAACCAGTAGTTTAGTTTTTTTTTTAATATTAGCTTGACCTATCCATGAGCAGTTGATGTCTGCTGAGTCATATAAATCTGATTTTATTCATGTGAGAAGTGTTTTGTGATTGTTCTCAAAAAGTTTTGAGTCTGCCTTGGCGGGTAGACTCCCAGGTATTTTATATTGTCTGAGGTTACTTTGAATGGGATTTCTCCTTCTAGCTCTGTATCTTGCTAGTCATATATAGAAATGTTGAGGATTTCAGAGGTTTGATTTTATACCCTGCTACCTTGCTAAAGTCACTAATTATTTCTAGTAGCTTTTTAGAAGTTTTTTGGGGACTCTCTAGGTATACACCATCATGTCATCTACAAATAGTGAAAGTTTTGTCTCTTCCTTCCCAATTTTAATTCCTCCAATTTTGTTTTCTTCTCTTATTGCTGAAGCTAATATTTCCAATACAATATTGAATAGTAGTGGTGATAATGGGCATAGTTGTTTTACCCCTGATCTTATTGGGAATGGCTCTAGCCTTTCCCCATTGCATATAGTGCTTGTTAATAGTTTCAGATAAATGCTGTTTATTATTGTAAGGAACAATCCATTTATTCCTATACTCTCTAGAGGTTTTAGTAGGAATGGGTGCTATATTTCATCAAAAACTTTATCAGCATCTCTTGATATGGTCATATGATTTCTAATAGTTTTTTTTTCTCAATATAATTATTTATACCAACAATTTTCCTAATAGTGAACCAACTCTGCATTCCTGGGATAAATCCTAGTTTATCATAAGATATTATCCTATGGATAACATGTTGTAACTGTTTTGCTAAGATTTTTTTTGAGGTTTTTCATCTATATTCATCAGAGAGCTAGGTCTTCAGTACCATATTGGTGTCATAGAAAGACTTAGGCAGAGTTCTGTCTTCATCTATTTTTCCAAAGGGTTTATATAGAATCTGAACCAATTGTTCATTAAATGTTTGATAGAATTCATTTGTAAATCCAACTGACCATGGAAATTTTTTCTTGGGGAGTTCAATAATGGCTTCTTGAATTTCTTTTTCTGAGACAGGATTATTCAGGTTTTTAATTTTCTCTTCATTTAATCTGGGCAGCTAATATTTTTGTAAATATTCATCCATTTCACTTAGATTGTCAAATTTATTGGCATAGAGTTGGGCAAAATAATTGCACGTTGCTACTTTAATTTCCTCCTCATTGATGGTGTGTTCACTATTTTCATTTATGTTACTAGCAATTTGGTTTTCTTCTTTAATTTTTTTTTAATCAAATTGACCAGGGGTTTATTAATTTTAATATTTTTTCATAAAAGCAGCTCATGGATTTATTAGTTCAATAGTTTTCTGGCTTTCAATTTTATTAATTTATCCTTTAATTTCTAGAATTTCTAATTTGGTTTTTATTTGGAGTTTTTTAATTTGTTCTTTCTTTGTTCTTTTATTCTTTTTTAGTTGCATGTTAAATTCATTGATTTCTTCTTTCTCTAATTTATTCATGTAAAAATTTAAATATATAATATATCCCCTGACAGCTGCCTTGCATGTATCCTGTAGGTTTTGGTATGTTGTTTCATTATTGACATTATCTAGGATGAAATAATTATTTTTTTCTATAATTTGTTGCTTGATCCACTCTTTCTTTAAAATGATGTTATTTAGTTTCCAATTAGTTCTGGGTCTATATCTCCCTGGCTCAAAATGGCATATGACTTGTATTGCATTATGAACTGAGAAAGATTTATTCCCTATTTCTTCCTTTCTGCAATTGATCATTAGGTTTTTATGGCCATGTCCTACAGAATATATATATATTCCTTTCTATCCCTATCCCCATTCAATTTCCTCCATAGGTCTATCATATCTAGCTTTTCTAACAGCCTATTTACATCCTTAACTTCCTTCTTGTTTATTTTTTTATTAGATTTATCTAAATCTGAGAGTGAGAGGTTGAGGTCTCCCACTAGTAGAGTTTTGCTATCTGTGTCTTCCTGGAGCTCTTTCAACTTCTCCTCTAAGAATTTTGATACTATACATTGGGTGCCTATATATTTAGTATTGAAATTACTTTAATGTCTATGGTACCTTTTAGGAGGATAAAGTTTCCTTCCTTATATCTTTTAACACTATTATTTTTGCAGCTGCTTTGTCTGAGAGAAGGCTTGTTACCCCTACTTTCACTTCAGCTGATTGAAAATATGTTTTGCTCTAACCTTTTACCTTTATTGTATATGTATCTCTCTGCTTCAAATGACTTTATTAGAAGCAGCATATTGTAGGATTCTGGTTTTTAATCCAGTCTGTTATTCACTTATGTTTTAAGGGAGAGTTTATCCCAGTTACATTCAAATTTATGATTGCTAATTCTTTATTGCCCTCCATGCTATCTTCCTTCTTTTTGTATTTTTCCCTTTTTTCCCCTGTATCCATATTCCCCACTGTTTTGTTTCTGACTACCTCCACCTTTAGTGTATTTGTCCTCCTATATCAACCCCCATCCCCTTCCTTTTCCCCTACCCTTCCTTCTGTTAGTTCCCCTTTTCCTGCCCATCCCCCTTCCCCTTTCCCCCTTTTAATAATTGAAAGTTAAGATAAGTTTCTTAGGGGTGGCCAGGTGGTGCAGTGGATAAGCACTGGCACTGGCACTGGAGTCAGGAGCACCTGGGTTCAAATCCAGTCTCAGACACTTAATAATTACCTAACTGTGTGGCCTTGGGCAAGCCACTTAACCCCATTTGCCTTGCAAAAAACCTAAAAAAAGATAAATTTCTTAACTTAATTGAATGTGTATAAATTAACTTTAAGCCAACTCTGATGAGATGAAGATTCAGGTGGTTCTCACCTCCTCCCTTCTTCCCCTCTATTACAACAGGTCTTTTGTACCTCTTTTGTAATGAGATTTACCCCAATTAATATCCTCCATTCTCCCATCTCCTTACTGTCCCCCTTTTAAGGAGGTATTGTTAAATCATTCTGAGTCACAGAAAAGTTATAAGTGTCTATCACTTTTGACCAAGTATATTCTCTCTGATAGAGTTACAATCTTGGCTGGAAGTGTGATGCTTATTATTTTTAAGGAAAAATCCATTTATTCCTAAATTTTCTAGTATTTCTAATGGGGATGGAGGTTGTATTTTATTAAATATTTTTCAGCATCTGAGGAATTAATCATATGATTTCTGTTGGTATTGCTAGTGATTTGTTCAATTATGTTGAATGTTTTCCTAATAAGAAACCATCCTTGACTACCTGGAATAAATCCTACCTTATCATGTTGTATTATCCTAGTAGTAACTTGCTGTATTCTCATTGCATCATGGCAGCTAGGGGGTGCAGAGACAGGAGGACCTGAGTTCAAATCCTGCCTCAGACATTTAATAATTACCCAGCTGTGTGTCCTTGGGCAAGTCACTTAACCCAATTGCCTTGTAAAAATTAAAAAAATATATATTTTTGCATCATTGTTCATTAGAGAAATTGGTCTATGATTTTCTTTGTTTTGCTTCTTCCTGGTTTAGGTATCACCACTATGTTGGGGTCATAAAAGAAATTTGGCAGAACTCCTTTTCTTTTTCAAAATAGGTTATGTAGGGGCAGCTAGGTGGCGTAGTGAATAAAGCACCAACCCTGGAGTCAGGAGTACCTGGGTTCAAATCCGGTCTCAGACACTTAATAATTACCTAGCTGTGTAGCCTTAGGCAAGCCACTTAACCCAGTTTGCTTTGCAAAAATCTAAAAAAAAAATAGGTTATGTAAAACAGGAATTAATTGTTCTTTAAATGTTTGATAAAATTCACTTGTAATCAATCCATATGGACTTGGAAACTTTTTCTAAGGAGTTTATTGCTGGTTTCTTCAATTTCTTTTTCTGAAACAGGGTTATTTAAGTATGTTATTTCCTCTTCTGTTAATCTGGGCAGTTTGTATTTTTGTAAATATCCATCCATTTCATTCAGGTTATCAAATTTGTTGGCATTGTAGCTCTGAATAATCTCTTTAATTTCCTCCCAATGGGTGGTTAATTTATCCATTTCATTTTTGATAGTGGTAATTTGGTTTTCTTCTTTCTTTTTTTAAGTCATATTAGCCAAAGCTTTATCTATTTTACTGACATTTTCATAAAACCAACTCTTAGTTTTATTTATTTTTCAATTTTATTAATCTCTCCCTTGATTTTAAGGATTTCTAATGTAGTATTTATTTGGGGATCTTTAATTTGTTCCTTTTCTAGATTCTTTAATTATAAACCCAGTTCCTCTTTCTCTGTTTTATGCATATAAGCATTTGGATATATAAAGTTTTCCCATCAAAACTGCCTTGCTTGTATCCCATGAATTTTCATCCAATAGACATCTTATTATAACCATTGCCTTGAATATAATTTTGACTATTTTCATTCATTGTTTTATTTAAATGTTTTATATATTATTTATTTTAATTATTTATTACTTAATATAATATTTATTATTTAATGTATATTACACATTATTATATATTTATATCTTGTATTATATAATAAATTATATTATCTATACATTTTATATATTATATTTATTATATTATATATTATATTTATTATTTATATTATATTTATACTATATTTTATGTTATTATTTGTATATTTTATTTAAAATTAAACTATTTAGTTTCAATAGTTTTTGTTTGGTCTTCCCATGACCATTTATTACGGGTAAGTTTTATTGCATCATTGTCTGAGAAGTATGCATTTGTTGTTTCTGCCTTTCTGCATTTGATTATAAGTTTTTTATTCCCTAGCATGGTCAGTTTTGGACTAGATGTAACACTCTGCTGAGAAAAAGGTGTATTCTTATCTACCTCCATTAAGTTTTCTCCAGAGGTATATTATATCTAAGTTTTCCAAGATTTCATTCACTTTCTTAACTTCCTTCTTGTTTATTTTGTGATTAGATTTATCTAGTTCTGAGGGAGGGAGGTTGAGGTCATTAACATTTTGCTGTCTATGTCTCCTTCTCATTCAGTCAGTTTTTCCTTTAACAATATGGATGCTATACCACTAGGTGCATACATGTTTAATTGTAGTTTCCTTCCTTATCCCTTTTAATGAGATCTATTTTTGGTTTTGCTGTAGCTGAGATCAGAATCATTATCCCCGATTTTTTTCTTCCACTGAAAAATAATATATTTTGCTTCATCTTTTTACCTTTACCCTGTGTGCATAACTCTGCTTCAAATGTATTTCTTGTAAACAACATATTATAGAATTTTGTTTTTAATCTAATCTGCTATCCATTTCTGTTTTATAAAACAGTTCATCCCATTCACAATTACACTTATGATTACTAATTCTGAATTTCCCTACATGCTATCCTTCCCCATTTATATTTTTCTCTTTTCTTTCTCCTTATTCCTCCTCACGAAGTTTTACTCCCTTTTCCCTTTAACTTTTCTTTAAAATTTAACTTTTAATTAATTTTCCCTTATATCTTTGCCTTCTTTTGTCAGTTCCTTCTTCCCTTATCTTTCCTTTCCTTTGTCTCCCTTTCCCTGTAGAGTAGGATAGAATTTTAAACCCAAGTAGAAATGTATCTTATTCCTTCTCTGGGCCAAATCTACTGAATAGAATTCATTCAGTGTTTATACCCTCCCTTCTTTCCTTCTAACATTATAAATCTTTGTGTTTCTGCAGCTGTTGTTGTCACTCAAATACTATTAATCAGGTTTCACCATTAACAGCTTGATTAATTGATTGCTTGATAACCTCAAGAGTGTTATCAAAGCTCCATTACAGGTTGATTTATTGCTTGACTGTTTGAAAAGCAGCATTATCTCAGTATCACTAAGTACCCTTCCCTCTTCTGCATCATTACAAATATTTTTTTTAAGTTTTTGCAAGGCAATGGGGTTAAATGGCTTGCCCAAGGCCACATAGCTAGATAATTATTAGGTATCTGAGGCCGGATTTGAACTCAGGTATTCCTGACTCTAGGGCCAGTGCTCTATCCACTGTGCCACCTAGCCTCCCTGCAAAAATACTTTTGAAGAGTCTTGAATTAAATCAAATTATAATCATTTTTTTCCTTACCTCATTTTCAAGTAACCTCCAAGGACATAAAATTCTCATGATCCAAAGTCAATTTACAATTCTCATCCAAAGTCAAATCATTTCATGAACTCTTTGTTCCCCTTCCCCAGCATTCTTTCTCCCACACTTCCCCCACTCCCCAACCAGGGCAATTAACCCCTTGTTAAGTAGAGTATGGATTAAATCCAACTCTGATTTAATTAACTAGAAGTATCTCCAAGTGCTTAAAATACTAGGACACTTTGTAGATCTCACTATATAATTTTACAATTGATGATAAGTTGTGGGAGACACAGACTCAGGCCCACTTAGCCCTCATCAGAGAAAGTGGTAAGCTTTGTGAACAAAGCAGAATTAAAGTTGGTCAAAGGAAACTGAGACATTTACAAATAAACACCCCTGGTTTTCATCAGGGATTTTTGTCTCTTGGACCTCTTTAAAGGAGAGACAAGACCCCACCATTGCCATATCATCTAAGTCCAATCTCTTCAATTATATTTGACCCTTTTATTATCCTAAGAAAAGTACAATTCTCAAGAATTTTAAGAGTCATATCTTCCATTTGAGGTTGTATTCAATTTTATGTTCTTGACACATATTTGTTTTTGTCTTTTTTATTCCCATTTTTATTTACCTTTTTATGCATCTCTTGAATAGTGTATTTGGTGACTGAATTCTCTGTTCAGTTCTTCTGGTCTTTTTGTCAGGAAATTTTGGAGGTTCCCTATTTTGTTGAGCATCCATCCTTTCCCAATAGTATATGCTGAATTTTGGAGTGTAGTAAATTCTTGGTTGTAATCTCAGGTCCTTTGCCCTCTGATATATGATATTCTAGGTCCTCTGGTCCTTCAGTTTTGAGGCTAATTGGCCCTGTGTACATCTGATTGTATTTCCTTTCTATCTCAATTGTTTTCTTGTTGCTGCTTGCAGTATTTTTTCCTTTATTTGAGAGTTCTGCAATTTGGATATAACAGCCCTTGGAGTTTTTATCCTGGAGTCTCTCTCTGGGGGAGTTCTGTATATTCTTTCAATGGTTATATTGTCTTCTTGTTCTTGCAAATTTGGACAGTTTTCCTGATAAATTCCTGTATGATTTTTTCCAAGTTCTTTTTTTGATCTTGGCTTTTTGGTAGTCTGATGATTCATACAATATCTCTTTTGGATCTATTTTCTAGATCACTTATTTTTTCTAAAAGATATTTTACAACAGCATTGTGAAATGAACTACCTTGATGGAAGCAGCTCCTCTCAGCAGTTCAGACAGCTAGGACAACTGCATCAGACTGGTTATGGATAATGTTATCTCCATCCAGAGGAAGAAAGACAAAATGAAACAAAACACCAAAAAAATACCCTTCACAATCTGATGAATGCTTTATAAAAATTGTCTCATATATCTCTTTCCCTTAATCCTAATTCCTCATATCAAAAATAACTAATCTGTAAACATATTTATCAAAAATATGTATGTTCAAAGTTAACCTGACATTTTACCACTGAGGGGAGGGTGGAACTAGTGAGGGTGGAAGGAAATTTTGCAACTTAAAAATATATATGTACATAAGAATGAAATTAAATAAATGAATAAATAAGGACCTTTATGCTTTCTTCACTATTTTTAGCCTTTTCATTTTATTTGGTGGAATCTTGTAGTCTTGTAGATTCATTGGTGTTCAGTTCTAATTTCCAGGATTTTATTTCCTTCAATTAACTTCTGTTTCCTTGTTCAGTTGGTCAATTTTTTTTTGAAGTTTCTTTTTTTCAATTGGTTATTTTTACTTTTATAGAAGTTGATTTCTTTGGTCTATTTTTCATGATTTTGCTGCATATTATCCCCATATCCCCATGTTATGGCCATATTTCTTTTTTCCATTTTTCTTCTTCCTTTCTTCTTTGGTTTTTAAATTCTTTTTAAGCTCTTTTTTGAGCTTTTGGATTTGAGTTCAAATCATAGACTCTTGAGACATCCCCTTGTGAGTAATTTTTCACTCATTTCTTCTTCTACAGATATGGCATTGTTATCATATTTATCTGCAAAATAGTTTTCTATAATGTGTGCTCTTTTAGCTTTTTTGCTTGTATTTATTTTTGAGCTCTGCTCCTGCAGTATAGGAAGTATAGATCGAAGTTTTTTGTACTGGGATGGGGGTCTGATCCCGGGCTTCTCATTGGCCAAAATGTTGCCTATGCAATCCAGTCTTGTCTCTACAGCAGTTTATCTTCTCCTTAGCATCCAGATTCTGACTATACAGTGGTTTGTTCCCAACTCAGTCCTGTCTTTTGCCCTGGTGATCCCAGGATTCAGATAATGAGGTTGGGACCCTCCCTGCTGCCTTGATTTCTAGCTCTCAAATCCTATGCTGTTGCTGAGCTATCAGGACCTAGATTGCACTTCCCAAAAACCCTCCCACTGACTTTCCTCCTTTCCTTCCTTGCTGGACTTTACTTCCTCTTTTCCCTCAAAGACATACTTTTATTCATGGTCCTCCATGATATGTATTATTAAAAACTTATTTGAATCTTCACTTTTTCTTAGTGGAATCTGTCTTGTTATCTAGAATTGATCGGATTTTCTATTTTTTAACCAGTACCAAATAGCTCAATTAATGATTTATCTGTAAATAGCCTTTCAAAAAATTTAGTACAGTTTTAAGATTAAATTGCTTAAGAGTGCACTAAGACTTCAGAATTCATTGCAATATGTTTTGAGCTCTTGAAGTCCTAATTCCCATTCCTGCTGCTTTCCCACACTGATTCCCCCAACTTCCCCAAACATACACACATACCTTATTTCCACTGGGATGCTAGACTATATCCAGATTTCTTTCGAAAACATGGTCTTCCTTTACAGAAAGATCTATATTTTGGTTGCCAGTTTGGAAATGACCAACGACAGAAATTTTACTTGGAAGCAGAGTACAGGGTGAGTACATTGCCAAGTAGAGTTGGCACTCTCTTAGTTCCCCAATTCTATATATCACTAATGATTCAACAGGACAAAGTCATTCAATCCAATTGTTTTTTAAAAATTGCTTTGTTTTGCTTAGTGTCTCAATATTTTAGAATTTGGTTATTATATAATTAAATCTCTAAATTAATTTTGATTGGTATTTTGATTTTTATTCTTTTGGCCTAGACTAAAACTGAGAAATGAGCAGTCCTTCAATTATTTAAGTTTAACTTTATTTTAATAAAAAGTTTTTATAATTGTGTTTGTACAAATTTTACATTTATTTTGGGAGATATGGTCCCTGAATATTTTATATTTGAATTTGCTGTTTCATTTTATCATTTGCTTTTGGTTCTTGTTATTCTTAAAGAAAAATATTGACAATTTTGTGGTTCTTTTTTGTATTCTGGAACTATAGGAGGAGCTATTAATTTTCCAATTAGATTCATTGCTGATTCTCTGAGATTTTGTAAGTAAATCATCATATTGTCTGCAAATAGAAATCCTTTTGTTTTCACAAATGTTTATTCTTTAAAGTTGCATTCCATTTTGTATTTTGTTTCTTGGCAATTTTCAAATTCTTCTGTGGATTCTTTCAATGGTTATATTGTGATCTTGTTTTAGTAGATTTGAACAGTTTCCCCTGATAATTTCCTGCATGAAAGGTAGTCTGATGATTTGTAGATTATCTCTACTGGATCTATTTTCTAGGTCATTCATTTTCCCTAAAATGTATTTAACATTGTCTTCGAATTTTTACAGCCTTTTTAATTTGCTTGATGGAATCTTGTAGCCTTGTAGATTCATTGGTTTCTATTTGATCAATTCTAATTTTTAGGGTTTTATTTTCTTCAGTTACCTTCTGTGCTTCTTTTTCTGGTTGGTAATTTTTATTTTTAACTGAGTTTTTTCCTTTGGTCAATTTTTCATAATTTTCCTGCATGGTTTTCATTTCTTTTTCCACTTTTCTTCCTCTCTTCCTTGGTTTTTAAATTCTTTTTTTGAGCCCATCAACGTATTTTTGTATTTGCGTCCAATTTATACACTGTTTTGATACTTCCTCTATGAGTGATTTTTCATTGCTTTCTTCTTCAGACATGGCATTGCTATCCTCTTTATTTGTAAAGTAGTTTTCTACGTAAGTGCTCTTTTAGCTTTTGTGCTCATCTTTGTTGTTTTACTTCTACTCCTGGAATATAGGGAGTTTAGATCCAAGTTTTTCTTTGCTGGGGCTGAGGTCTGATCCTCCCTGCTAGCATGCTATCTAGCTGCTGGAACCTCTGCTGTTGTTAAGCTGTCAGGACCTGATTTGTACTGTGGCTAAGACTGGATCCCCCACCTCCTGGACTTTACTTCCATTTCCCCCCAAAGATACAGACCTTCACTGAAGATCCTTCATGAAGTATACAGTTGAATATTTCTTTGAATTTTCTCTTTTTCTTGGTGGTATCTGTAGTCTAGAATTCTTAATCCTGGGGAAATTTTTCAATTATTTATACTTGAATTCATTGTAGAAAATTCTAAATTTTTTCATTATAAAAATGCAAACTGTTTTTTTAAAATACTTTTTATTATAAATATCATATATATGTGTACATATATTTATATAAGCATAATATATATGTATACTAATTATTATTATTTTCCTTCATGAATATTTTTTGAGGGGGATATATTGCTCTAGTATTTATTTTTGCCTTTTTTTTATTTTTTGTTGATATTTTATTTAAAGATCTAGCATCATTAGTCACTAGTATAATATCCCTTGAAGGCAATTTTAAGGTTTTAAGGTTGGACCAGAGTAACATAGTTTGTGCTTAATAGAAGTTTATTAAATCTCTGTTTAGTGTTATTAGTGTCTTGCCCACCACTACTGGATAGTGTTTCTTCCACAATTTTGTGATAGTAATGTGTATAGCACACAAATTTAATAGCTCATGGTTATACATATTAATTGTTCACTGAATGTGTGATGAATTTGTATAGATGACAAATGATTTTCCACCTTTGTTAGAAATTCATTTATGGATTATGCAATTTCATTTTCTGAGAAAAGATTGTTTAAGAACTCTATTTCATGTCCTATTAATTTGGATAATTTATCATTTCTAGGTAACAATTTTCTTTGATTTTTCTTTTTAAAAATTAATTGTGTTAGATTTTTAAGTGAACTAACTTTTAGTTTTGTCCTCTTAAAAATTTTCTTGTTTTATCCACTTCTCCTTGAACATTCAAAATTTCTTTTTATGAGCTTATTTCATTTGTTAAATTGCTGGATTTCTAGTTTAAAACTTGTATCTTCAGTTTAATTATTTCCATTTTCTATTTTGTTGATGTTTGTTTTAAAATATACTATTTATTCTCAGGAAGACTACTTTAATTTCACTTCAAAAATCTCATATGTGGTTTACCATGATTATTGTCTTATTCTCTTTTTCCTTTTAAAAAATTATTCTTTTCTTTTATGACTTTACATAATATATCATTTTATATTAAATAGATATGTAGACACATATAGACAAATACATAGACATATACTTAAATGACAAAAAGCTTTTCACTTTAGTATTAGTTCCAGAGTCTATGGCTAATGTAAACATAATTTAGTTTACCTGTTTATTTCTCTTGTTACTGTACTTTTTTAAAAAAAGTTTCCAGGGTGGCTAGGTGGTGCAATGGATAAAGCACCATCCTTGGAGTCAAGAGTACCTGGGTTCAAATCTGGTCTCAGACACTTAATAATTATCTAGCTGTGTGCCCTTGGGCAAGCCACTTAACCCCATTTGCCTTGCAAAAACCTAAAAAAAGTTTCCTTATTTCATAGTATGTCTATATCTCCTGCTTTTTAAAAAAATTATCGTTTAACAAAGTCTGACACTTTATGACCCTGTCAACCATACAATCCATAGGTATTTTGGGGGCAAAATTTCTGGAATGGTTAGCCATGTTTTTTCCCCCAGGGAGATTAAATGACTTGACCAAGGTCACATAGCTTAGAAGATTTATGATGCTAGATTTGGACTCAGATTTTTCCTTATTCTGGGCCTAGTACTCTATCCACTGAGTTGATATAGCTCTCTTCTTTTTTTGGGAAGAAAAATCTATATTGCCTGATGCTTAATAAATGAATTCCAGGCTCTCATTTTCACCCCTGCTACCACAGAAACACATATATATCAAATATGGCTATATTAAATATATTTACTTTTTTGATTTTTTTATTATACAAAGAAAATATATTGAGTTAATTTCTTATCCTGACACTGTCTTTTTACTAGATCTTAAAATTAATACTTTAAGATTTTGAATGTCAAGTTTGTGCTTTTTTTGTAATTTTTTGTTTTTGTTTTTGCAAGATAATGGTTTTAAATGACTTGCCCATGGTCTCACAGCTAAGTAAGTGTTAATACTGTATTTGAACTCAGGTCCTCCTAAGTCCAGGGCTGGTGCTCTATCCACTGTGCCACCTAGCTGTCCCAAATTTTGTATTTTAGTTCATTAATTATCAGTTTTAGTTCCTTTTAGCACTTTGTTTTTGCAATAAATTCTCCTATCCTAATTTGATGCTTGCTCATTTTCCCTATCATTTACTAGTTATAGCTCAAATTCCTGGAATTTACTTAATTGTTAATTTATTTTTCTATTCATTTACTCAGTTTTTGCTTCTCGCAAGACACTATTTTGATCCTTCTTTTTTCCAAGCAATGATAACTGCGTGACAAAACCATCATCCTACCTTAACCCAGGCTTCTTAGTTTAAATAACATTTTTTGGATGTCATTTTCCAATATGTATTCAATTACTTTTTTCTGCCTATTTGATTTATCCTCTAACCTATCCTGAATTATTTCATTCTCCCATTCCTTTTGTTTTCTCTTTACAGAATATAGAACTTCCAGAGAACCACATTTGAAACTCTTCTATCCCAGTTCTATAGTGTTGCATTGTTGTCTTATCCTATGCACTATTCATCCTTGTAGTGCCTGCAGCATCTCCTTTTTTCCTATTCTCTCTCTCTCTCTCTCTCTCTCTCTCTCTCTCTCTCTCTCACACACACACACACACACACACACACACACACACACACACACACATTTTAATTTGGCTAAATATTAATTTAATTTTGGCCCAGTCTTTTTTTCACCATTTTGTCAAATCCCATGATATATGTGCTTTTATCTTCATTTTGTTACTTTTCTTATTTAATGACTTCATATGGATTTATTCACATGGTCATGTTTAGATAATTCCTCTCAACCCATATTAAAATTATTATAATTTTTAGATTTAAGAGTTTCAGTTTTTAGAGTTCTTATAGTTCCTGGTGAATATTCCCTGCAGAATTGTTGGCCATGGGATTATTCCTTTTCTTTTTTTCTGAAATATTAGAAGTGTGCTTTCCAAAACTCTAGAATATATGCCACCCTCTGTTCATGCACTTTAAGATTGGGACTTCATAATAAATCCCATCATTTTCACTCTGACAATTAATTTTTCTTAGTGAAATTCACATTTTGAACGAGGAAGAATAGCTTTTTTTTTTTTTTACCAGAGGTAACAGTCACTTGGCCCCATCAGACATGCAAACATTACAGATTTTATTTAGGACTCTGAATAATTTTCTTTTTTTCTCCAGTTGCTGGAAATAAAACCCTTTCTCCTTTATTATTATTACTAACATCTGTCCTGGAGAACTGAAAAAGTGATAGGTCTACAGCTTTTTTTCAAATCCCCATTGCTTCTAGTTACTTATATAACATTAACAAAACAATATCTCTTTTTCCAAATCTCAATTAATGAATCTGTAAAATGAAGGTTGTTGACTAGATTACCAGTAAGGTCCTACTGTCATCTTAAATTCTATTTATCCCTGAGTCTTGTTCTTTTTTAAAAAATTTTCATTAAAGTGATAAAGACACAATTAAATATCTCTATGATTTTTAATAATTGTCAGAAATGTTTTCCTTTGTTAGGAAGCTAGACTGATCTGTGGTTAATAGATATATCTGCTGTTCATTTAATTGAGTTGTCCTTCATATAATCATAATATGATTTCAACAAAAATACAGGGAGACAATTAAATATGATAAAAAGATATCAAAAGCTAAATAGTATATTAGTTTACATTCTAATTTTAATCTTTATTACATCTTACAAAAAACAAAAGAGACACATTAGAAAAATTTATACAAGGAATTGTCACAGCCTTTAATTAGATTGGAAAATCTCATGAAAATACTTTTAAAAAGTGAAAAGGCCATAATTTGTAATATTGTGAAATTGTTCACAAAAATCAATATAATACTACTTTCCATTGTGACTAATGATGTTATATGAAAAGCCTAATATAATGAAAATATTTCAAATGTCTAATTGATAATTCAAGTTAATAATATTTTATAGATTAAAGGCAGCATGATATAATGAAACAGCAGTGTATTAAAACTCAGAAGGCCTCTTTCTAGTTCCTAGTTCTTTCACAAATTAACTATGCAGCCCTGGGCAAGTCACTTACCCTGCTGATCCTCAATTTTCTTATCTGAAAAATGAGAATAATGCCATCTGCTCTATCTACTCCACAGGGTTATTATAAGAATCACATGAAATATTTATATGAAAATTTTGAAAAGCATGAAAATAAAGCAAATCAAAGAAAAATATGAAGGAATAATTCATTGAATCCAGGGATAAAAAGAGATATACTTAATTCTTGGAATAAAAGAATATTTAAAAGAGATCCACAAAAAGGATCATAGACTTAAAATTAGAAGAGACTTTAGATGTTATCTAGGCAATCTCCATATTTTTCAAATGAGGAATCTAAAACCTAAGGAGATCAAGTGACTTGCTCTCTTGTGACCTCTTTCTTGGCCTTCAACTGTTCATCTTTAAAATTGGGGAATTAGTTTAAATGTTCTCTGATGTTCCATTTAATTTAAAACCCATATTTCTCTAATTCTAAATGACAGGACAAGAACTTGAATTTATGTATTCAGTCGTTCCATTATACTAGCATCTAGACCAATGGCTTATTTATGGTTAAGTTAAAAGACACTAGATAAAAATGGTTAATAGGTAAAGAGATGTAGATGAATGACTCATCAGGAAGAACTATGCAATTGAATATGGTCTTTGAAAGATCATGGAGAATGGTAGAAGAACTGCAATTCAGAATAGAAATTAAAAAGTTACAATTTTATAAGAATGGAATGATTGGAAATTGAAAATCATGAAACAAACAGATTTTTTAAATTATTTTATCATATTTACCAACTTCTTTTCCATATTACTCTGATATATTACCACCTGAACTCATAGTCAAAAAGAAAGCAAGAAAAGAAGAAAGAGAGAAAGAAAGAAAGAAGAGAAGAGAAGAGAAAAAAGAAAAGAAAATAAAAGGAAGGAAAGAAGGAAGGGAAAGGCATTAGGGAAAGAAGTAAGAATGGAAGGATGAAAGAAAAAAGAAAGTAAGGAAAAAGAGGAAAAAGAAGAAATGACAGAATAAAGAAAGGAAAAGAAAGGAAGTAAAGAAGAGAGGGAAGAAGAAAAAATGAAGAGAGATAGAAAGGAAGGAAAGAAAAAGGAAGATTGAAAACAACAATGAAAGGAAGAAAGAGAAGGATAGAACGAAGAAAGAGAAAAAAGGAAAAAAGAAAAAATAAGAATGAATAGAAGGTAAGTGAAGGAGGGAGGGAAAGAGGAAGAAGATGAAGGATTGAAGAGAAAACAAAAGTAAGAGAGGGAGGGAGAGAGAGAGAGAGAGAGAGAGAGAGAGAGAGAGAGAGATAGAGAGAGAGAGTCAATAGATGTCTGGGAAATTGAAGTCTCCAATCACAACACATTGAGGTCATCACCATAAAGAGCTAGCATGACTTCATCATGAACATGTAATGGCAGATTAACCTTATTTCTCTTTATGACAAGGTTACTAAACGCATAGAAGAATGCTGTAATACTACTTTATAAAAACTTCAATGAAGCATTTGCAAAACCCTCCCTGTGTTTTTGTGGAAAAAGTTGAAGAAATATGAGCTAGAGGATAGTTCAGTTCAGTGTGTTCTGAGATGATTGAATGATAAGACCCAAAATGTGGTGACTAATAATTTTATATCAAGTTGTAAGAAGGTGGCATTCCAGAATTAGAAAACAAAATACAAAAGAAGAAATGAGTTAGAAAAGGGAAGTAGTGAAAACAACTCACATCCTCCAACATGCTCTTGAGTTTAGATAAGTGTACTGTCAGGCTCTGTGCTAAGCGCTCCCTATGTCCCCTCAAAAATAACATGAAAGAGACCTCTTAATAGAAACTCAATCAACAAAACCGAGAAGAATACCTACCAACAAGGTCTGTCTCAGGGGACCTTGGGTGAACTGAGAGAGGAGACCAAAGGATCAGCACAGGGACAGTGGGGGGAGCCAAAGGAACAGCATTAGCCTCAGACACCTTGGTGAGAGTAGGGTCAAGAACTAATTTTAGCAGCAGACTCTTTCAGCAGGGGGATGGGTGACCTTCAGCCTTGAAATCATCCAGCTCAGGTGCAAGACCTAGACTTCATACTTTTGAAACATTCTTCCAGGAATAAACAATAGTCCCCACCTGTGGACTAAGGAACTCACTCACCTGAAAGGGAAATTGGCTTCCAGCTCATTGTTCAAGGTCAACTCAGACCCTGCCACTCCTCCTCCCTCCCTCCCTCCCTCCAGGATTGGGAGAGTGCTCTAATCACTTCAGATAAAGCAACTAGTACCCCCTACTGGCCAGCACTTGGAATTACTAAGCCAAGTGAGAAAAGCATCTAGGATCTGCAAAAGCAAACCTCTGAGAGCCAGCACCACCCCAACACAAGATCCCAGAAAAATGAAGAAAAACCAGCAAAAAGGGGGACCCAGGGAGAAATACTTAGAAGAGACAGACTCTAACCCAGAGAGATCTAGCACGTCTGAGGAGAATATGAATTTGTCTCCAGCCCAGAAAGACTTCCTTGAAGAAATCAGGAAGGAGTTTAAATATCAATTGTAAAAGCTGGGAAAAGAAACTCAAGATAAAATCTACACACTACAAGAAAACAAAATGTTGGAAAATACAAAAAGAAAATAATTCTCTCAAATCCTCAATTGGACAAATACAAAAAGAAAATAATTCTCTCAAATCATCAATTCAGCAAATTGAAAATTCCTTCAAAAATAGAATTGATCAGTTGGAAAAGGAGTTGCAAAAGGTAAATGAAGAAAATTCTTTCAATAAAATAAGAATGGAATCTGCGGAAACTAATGACTTCATGAGACAACAAGATTCTGTTAAACAAAACCAAAAGATTGAAAAAATAGAAGAAAATGTAAAATACCTCATCAGCAAAACCACTGACCTTGAGAACTGATTGGGAAATGACAAGCTGAGAATTATAGTACTTCCTGAAAACATTGAAGAGAAAAAAAAGCCTGGACTTAATATTAAAGGATTTAGTGGTAGAAAACTGTCCTGATATCATGGAGTTAGAGGGCAAAATAGTTATTGAAAGAATACATTGATACCCTTTGGAAAGATCCTAAAATGAAAACACCAAGGAATGTTGTGGCCAAATTCCAGAACTATCAGATAAAAAAAGTTCTGCAAGCAGCCAGAAAGAAACAGTTTAAACATCAAGGAGCCACAGTAAGGATTATACTGGACCTGGCCATATCAACATTAAAGGATCAAAGGGCCTGGAATGAGATATTCAGAAGATCAAGGGAGCTTGGAACACAGCCAAGAATCCACTCTCCAGCAAAGCTGAGCCTTCTCTTCCAGGGGAAAATATGGACATTTATTAAACTGGGAGACTTCCAACATTTCTTGATGAAAAGACTAGAACTAAATAGAAAATTTGTACATCAAGCAGGAGGTTCAAGAGACACTTGAAAAGGTACAGAAAAAAGGTAAGGGGGAAAAACTGCTATCCAATAATATGAAACAAGCTAAATCCCTACCTTAGAGAAAGACTCTAATAACTCTTGAGAATTGTAACTCCATTAGAGAGAATATACTTGGCTAGAAGTGATGGATACTCATAACTCTTCTGTTGCTCAGATGGAATGATTGAAAAAAATACCTACTTAAAAGGGGGACAGTAAGGAGCTGGGAGGCTGGAGGATATTAATTTGGGTAAATCTCATTACAATAATAGGTACAGAGGTGGCTAGGTGGCATAGTGGATAAAGCACTGGCCCTGGAGTCAGGAGTACCTGGGTTCAAATCTGGTCTCAGATACTTAATAATTACCTATCTGTGTGGCTTGGGCAAGCCACTTAACCCCATTTGCCTTGCAAAAACCTAACAAAACAAAACAAAAAAAAAAAAACAAGAGGTACAAAAGATCTATTTTAATAGAGGGGGAAGAAGGGAGGAGGTGAGAACCACCTGAATCTTCAACTCATCAGACTTGGCTTAAAGTTAATTTATACACATTCAGTTAAGTTAAGAAACTTATCTTACCTTTCAAGTATTAAAAAGGGAAAGGGGACAGGGGACAGGGAGGGGATAAAAAAGGGGAACTATCAGAAGGATGGGAAGGAGGAAGGGGAAAAGGGAAAAGAGGAAAGAAAGGGGAGCGTGTTGATATAAGAGAGCAAATACACTGAAAGATGGCAGTATTCAGAAACAAAATACTGGGGAATATGGAAAAAGTGGGAAAATGGGGTAAAATGCAAGCAGAGGGATGATAGCATAGAGGGCAATAAAGAGTAAGTAATTATAACTTTGAATGTGAATGGGATGAGCTCTCCCTTAAAATGTAAGCAAATAGCAGAGTGGATTAAAAAATATAATCCTACAATATGTTGCTTACGAGAAACTCATTTGAAGCAGAGAAATACATATAGAGGAAAAGTAAAAGCAAAAAGTAAAAAAAAATATATTTTGCTTGAAGTGCCTGAAGTGAAAAAACGCAGGGATTACACAATCCTTATCTCAGACAAAGCAGCTGCAAAAATTGATAGTGTTAAAAGAGATAAGGAAGGACTCCATATCATCCTAAAATGTACCACAGAAAATACTTTCAATTCTAAATATGTATAAACACCCAATGGTATAGCATCCAAAATCTTAGAGGAGAAGCTGAAAGAGCTACAGGAAGATATAGACTGCATAACTCTACTAGTGGGAATGGCTTAACAAACTACAGTGTATGTATGTCATGGAACACTATTGTTCTATTAGAAACCAGGAGGGATGGGAATTCAGGGAAGCCTGGGAGGATTTGCATGAATTGATGAAGCAGGAGATGAGCAGAACCAGAGAAACATTGTATATCCTAACAACAACAACAACAACAACATGAAGGTGATTATCAACCTTGATGGACTTGCTCATTCCATTAGTGCAATAATAAGGGACAATTTTCAGCTGTCTGTGATGGAGAATACCATCTGTATCCAGAGAAAGAATTGTGGAGTTAAGACAAAGACCAAAGACTATTTCAATTTAGGGGGGAAAAGCCATTATCCCATTATGGTTTTTTTGCTATCTCTTATACTTTATTTTTCTTCCTTAAGGATATGATTTCTCTCTCATCACATTCAACTTAGATCAATGTACACCATGGAAACAATGTAAAGACTAACAGACTTCATTCTGTGGGGGGTGGGGTGAGGGAAGCAAGATTAGGGAGGAAGTTGTAACACTCAAAATAAATAAAATCTTTATATAAAAATCTGTTTTGATTTTGTTTGCATTAAGAAGTCAGATCTATTGATTTATAACTTTCTGAGTGAAATATAGAAGGCTTAAATAAAACTAATACCTAGTTTTCCACCATCCGTGGCTGAGAAGCTTCCAATTAAATATCTTTTATATCAATTATCTTACAAAATCAGTTTAGCCCAAGGAAATCCTATACATTTATTTTTAGGTTAAAGTGACTGCCCTGGTTTTTCCTGTTCCAGATGGACAGATGTCCAGGGAAGAGTTCTGGTATTGTATTGTGAATTATCATTTCTAAAGCAAATGGTTCACATGACATAGTCATTGCTACAGTTGAATTAAACAGCATAGTAATTCACAAGCAATTCATGGGTGATAAGATGTCAGTCTATTTATGCTAGGGGTGGAGAGATATGGATTAGGGTCTGGATCCCTTTTTGCCAGAGACTTCTAATACCCTTTCTCTTCTGTCACTATAGCTACAGAAAGTAATACAGAATATTAAAAATATTTTTCAAAATATTAAAAATATTGAGTCACAGTACTTAGCAGCTAGTAAGCAATGAAATTAAGCTATGAATTTAATGATATAATGTACTTCCAGGTAAGAAAATTCTTTCTTCCAATCCATTGTACCATATTATATTTTAGAATAAAAGTGTAATAGATATTCATGAATTTATTCAAATATTTATATGCCAGAATATTTTAAAATGGTTACTTTGGGTCAGCTACTGGGCTACTTTACACATACAAATAAATAATCCCTACTTTCAAGGAGTTTATATGCTGATGTCATGTTATTATCATGTTTTTGCTGTCATCTGACAGCTTGAAAACTTTCCAGATGAACCAAGGCATGGATGAAAGTTACCATCCCCTGAACTACACCTTTGTTATTAACTTTGTTAATGGCTTTAGTTTAAATTCTAGTTTCTTATCTTAAACCTCTAAAGTTTGAAAATCTCAATTTCTCCTACTGTTCTTTCTCCTGGCTCATGCCACGAATAACTTAAGAAAAACTTAGAGCTAGCACACTCTAGAACTAAGTGCTTGAGTCCAGTCCTGAAACTTATTTGGTTAGAGAAGGGAGTGGAAGAAGAAAGCCCAGGATGTGAAGAAAGGAGAAAAGCAACAAACACAAACACTAAGCCAGCACAAAATCAAGATCACATAGATTTAATGTTTCTTTTCATCCCTCCATTACTGTAATGGAAACTTCTTTATGGGTGTTAGTTTAGTTTATTTAGATTATGTCATTTCAGAGTCTGAAGATAGTTCTAGTTTCACTTAAACTCAGAGCAGTGTTTATAAAACTACTTTAAACCTTAAAGAAACAGCTGATCTATTTCCAGGACAGCTAATTTGAAATTCAAAGCAGGCCAAAACTCCATGCACTACTTAAAAGATATGATTCTCCCATTGGACATATTTAGTGAGTTGATGGGAAGATAAACTCAGGCTGGTATTTTTTTTTTAATGTGGAATCCAAATGAGCAACTTCTGAGATCACAGAATGTGTCTCAGTTGAAGAATTGATTTTTGCCAGGTTCTCTAGTGTGTAAATTACTTTTCTGGAGTAAGTTAGTCACTTTCTGAGGCAGATGAACTTTTTAAATCTCTAGGATAACATTTAGCAAATTACTGCGGCAGTCTACTCAATGGTACCCGAGGGCCCAGAGAGATTTAATGAGCCTTCCAAAGTGCCAAAGTTACTTCTTGGGAGCAACCTCTGACTGGGAGAATTCAAAACCATATTGGAAAGTTCCTTGGATCGCTTATGCATAAGGAAGATACTAGAGGAAGTGGAAGACTTTTCCAATAGGAAACAACACCTTGTTAAATATAGTCAAATAACATTGCTGCGGTAATTATCTAGCATTCCCATGTTAAGTGCTTTGCAATTGCTTATCAGTCTATTTTTATTTTGTTTTTTAAAAGATGAAGAGAAGGCAAAGACTTTGTTTCCAAAGGGAGAAGAATTTTTCTAATTGAACATCTATTATAGATTAGAGGTAAGGCAACCTGAGGTAGAATGAATGTTTTAATTGCTTGGGATTGATACCCCTCCCAGTAAAAATGTCTCTATATTACAAATCTAAAGGGAAATATAATTAATGTTCTTCTTGTTCCCACTAACACCTTCATTTCAATTCCTTACATGATTCATCCTGTTGAAACTATAACTTAAGACTTTTGGTTATGTTTTAAATTCTATTCATGAGGAAATTTTCATTTTTATCTGACTGTAATTCCTTCTGAGGAACATACATAAGCCACAATTTTTACCTTTAACTCTGTGGATACTTATTCAGCTCTATAATAATTTACTCTACCCATGCAAATGGCAATTCTTAAATGCATTTTCATTCTGTGCTATTGTTGCCATGTTCTCTGATAGGGCTTTGCATACCTACCTAATATACTGAAGGATTTCCTTTGTCCAAGGTTGGGTTATTGTGTGACTTGACTTGTCAATTTGTTATCTCTCATTCTAACTGTGCACCAGCCCACCTCCTTTTCCAGTCTCATACATAACCCAAATGTTGCCCTTTTTTGTCATTTTTGCAGGCAAATAATTGCTGATAACTTGGTGCAGTTTCCCCAGGTCCTTTATGCAACTTCTCATTATTCTTTCAGTTATTTATAATTTTACTTTTTGTGCCTTCATGATATTCTATCATTTACTGTCATATTAAATGAACAAATGTGGTCAGTTACTATGCCAAAATTTACTTTGCCATGGAATCTTTGAAAGCATTATAAATGTTCCCAAATGAAGGGATTATGGAATCACTATTATGAAATAGTAAATAGAAAGTCAATTTCATTCAGTGAGACCTTCCTTATACCTTATACCTTAACTTATACTTTTGATGAATTTTGGCAATTTTATTTAACTTCCCATTTCTCATGGGAAAGTTTATTCAAAAGTTTATTCATCAGGTCTTTTCTATATCAATGAAAAATAGATAATGTTCAACAATTTTGACATATCTTTCTGTTCTAAGTCCTCATTATTATTTAAATATATATATATATATATATACATATATATGTATATATATGTATATGAACACAATTATACACTCAGGTAGAGGTGAATCATCATTACTATAAAAATAATTTTGGGAAAAATAGCAGAAGGTAGCAGAGTGCAAAAAATGTCCTTTTTGGTTCTCTCTGAAAGTTGGAAGAGACTTCCAGCCAAGATGGCAGAGTGAAGACAGGCACAGTTCTAAAGTATCCTGATCTCTTCCCCATCTATCACATGCACTAAGAGGTACAAGAAACCTATGGTAATAGAAGGGAAGAAGGGAGTAGATGAGAAACACCTGAATCTTCTTCTCATCAGACTTGGCTTAAAGTCAACCTGCACATACTCAGTTAACTTATAAAACATCTAACCTTTCAATTATTAAAAGGGGGAAAGGTGAGGGGGGGATGGAGAAAGGGAAGGGGCATGGGGGGAAATAAGGGGAAATAGCAAAAGGAAGGGAAAGGAAAAGGGAAAAAAGGAAAAGGGGAAAGAAAGGGGAGGGTGTGATATAGGAGGGCAAACACACTGAAGGGGTGGTATTCAGAAACAAAATACTGGGGAATATGGATAAAAGGGGGGAAAGGGGGAAAATACAAACAGAGGGAAGATAGCACAGAGGGAAATAAAGAATTAGTAATCATAACCTTGAATGTGAATGGCATGAACTCTCCCTTAAAATGTAAGCAAATAGCAGAGTGGATTAAAAAACAGAATCCTACAATATGCTGCTTACAAGAAACTCATTTGAAGCAGAGAGATACATATAGAGTAAAGGTAAAAGGTTGGAGCCAAATATATTTTGCTTCAGCTGAAGTAAAAAAAGCAGGGGTAGCAATCCTTATCTCAGACAAAGCAGCAGCAAAAATAGATAGCATTAAAAGAGATAAGGAAGGAAACTTTATCCTCCTAGAAGGTACCATAGACAATAAAGTCATTTCAATATTGAATATATATGCACCCAGTGGGACAGCACCCAATTCTTAGAGGAAAAGATGAAAGTACTGCAGGAAGACATAGACAGTAAAACTCTACTAGTGGGAGACCTCAACCTCCTGCTATAAGATCTAGATAAATCAAATCATAAAACAAACAAGAAAGAAATTAGAGAGGTAAATAGATTGTTAGAAGAATTAGATATGGTAGACTTATGGAGGAAACTGAATGGGGATAGAAAGGAATATAACTTTTTCTCTGCAGTACATGGAACTTATACAAAAATTGGCCATGTACTAGGATATAAAAACTTAATGATCAACTGCAGAAAGGCATAAATAGTGAATACATCTTTCTCAGAGCATAATGCAATAAAAGTCATATGCAATACTGGGCCAAGAAGATATATACCCAGAACAAATTGGAACCTGAATAACCTCATTTTAAAAAATGAGTGGACCAAAAAAGAAATTATAGAAAGAATTAACCATTTTATCCTAGATAATGATAATAATGAAACAACATACCGAAACCTATGGAATTCATTCAAAGTGACTCTCTGAGGATATATATTATAGCTCTAAATGCTTATATGAATAAATTGGAGAAAGAGGAAATCAATGAACTAAACATGCAACTAAAAAAAATTAGAGAAAGAACAAATCAAAAATCCCCAATTAAATACCAAATTAGAAGTTCTAAAAATTAAAGGAGAAATTAATAAAATTGAAAGCAAAAAAAACTATTGAATTAATAAATAATACCAAAAGTTGGCATTATGAAAAAACCAATAAAATTGATAAACCTCTGGTCAATTTGATTAAAAAAAATAAAGAATAAAACCAAATTTCTAGTATCAAAAATGAAAAAAGTGAACTCACAACCAATGAGGAAGATTGCACTCCCTAAAAAAAAAAAATCTCCAGGGCCTGATGGATTCACAAGCAAATTCTACCAAACATTTAAGGAACAATTGGTTCCAGTCTTATATAAACTCTTTGGAAAAATAGGGAAAGATGGAACTCTGCCTAACTCTTTCTATGAAACTAATATGGTGCTGTTACCTAAACCAGGAAGAGTTAAAGCAGAGAAAGAAAATTATAGACCTATTTCCCTGATGAATATAGATGCAAAAATCTTAAATAAAATCTTAGCAAAACGATTACAAGTTATCACTAGGATATCACTAGGAGTGATCAAGTAGGATTTATTCCAGGAATGCAGAGTTGCTTCAATATTAGGAAAACTGTTAGTATATTAAATTTTGTCAACAACAAATCTATCAGAAATCATATGATCATATCAATAGATGCTGAAAAAGCTTTTGACAAGATACCGCATCCATTACTATTAAAAACACTAGAGAGTGCAGGAATAAACGGTCCGTTCCTTAAAATAATTAGCAGTATCTATCTGAAACCATCAACAAGCATCATACTCAATGGGGAGAGGCTAGAGGCATTCCCAGTAAGATCAGGGGTGAAACAAGGTTGCCCATTATCACCACTACTATTCAATATTGTATTAGAAATGTTAGCATCAGCAATTAAAGAAGAAAAAGAAATTGAAGGAATTTGAATTGGGAAGGAAGAGACAAAACTCGCACTCTTTGCAGATGACATGATGGTCTACCTAGAGAATCCCAAGAAATCATCCAAAAAACTACTGGAAACAATGAACAATTTTAGCAAAGTTTCAGGTTATAAAATAAATTCTCATAAATCCTCAACTTTTCTATATATGTCTAGCAAGAAACAGCAGGAAGAGGTAGAAAGAGAAAGCCTATTCAGAGTAATCTCAGACAATATAAAATATTTAGGAGACTATTTGCCAAGACAGACTCAGAATCTTTTTGAAAACAATTATAAAACACTTCTCACACAAATTAAATTAGATTTACATAACTGGGCAAATATTAACTGCTCATGGATAGGTAGAGCTAATATAATAAAAATGACAATTCTACCAAATTCTACCAAAGCTAAACTCTCTGTTTAGTGCCCTACCAATCAAAATTCCAAAAAACTACTTTAACGAGTTAGAAAAAAATGTAAGTAAATTCATATGGAGAAATAAAAAGTCAAGAATTGCCAGGAGCTTAATGAAAAAAAGTGCAAAAGAAGGTGGCTTAGCCCTACCCGATCTAAAATTATATTATAAAGTATCAGTCATCAAAACTGTTTGGTATTGGCTAAGAAATAGAGTGGTGGACCAGTGGAATAGACTAGGTATAAAAGCTGGAGATGATTATAGTAATCTGCTGTTTGATAAACCCAAAGAGTCTGGGCACTGGGATAAAAACTTCCTCTTTGATAAAAATTGCTGGGATAATTGGAAGTTAGTATGGAAGAAACTGAGATTAGACCAACACCTAACACCCTTTATCAAGATAAGATCCAAATGGTTACAGGACATAGACATAAAGAACAATACTATAAGCAAATTGGAAGATCAAGAACTAGGCCACCTGTCAGATCTATGGAAAGGGGAGCAGGTTATGACTAAGGAAGAGTTGGAGAACATCACCAAAAACCAATTAGATGATTTCAATTACATTAAATTAAAAAGCTTTTGCACAGATAAGACCACTGTAACCAAGATCAAAAGAAATGTAGTGAATCAGGAAACAATCTTTACAACTCATGATTCTGACAAAGGACTCATTTCTGAAATATATAGAAAACTGAGTCATATTTTTAAAACAAAAAGCCATTCCCCAATTGACAAATGGTCAAAGGATAAGCAAAGGCAAGTTACAAATGAGGAGATCAAAGTAATCCATAGGCATATGAAAAAATGCTCTAAATCATTAATTATTAGAGGAAATGCAAATTAAAGCTTCTCTGAGGTACCACCTCACACCTCTCAGATTGGCCAGTATGACCAGGAAGGATAATGATCATTGTTGGAAGAGATGTGGGAAATCTGGGACACTATTACACTGTTGGTGGAGCTGTGAACTCATCCAACCCTTCTGCAGAGCTATTTGGAACTATGCCCAAAGGGCAACAAAAATGTGCATACTCTTTGACCCAGCAATACCACTACTGGGTCTCTACCCTGAAGAGATGAGGAAAAAGGGTAAAAACATTACTTGTACAAAAATATTTATAGCAGCCCTATTTGTGGTGGCCAAGAATTGGAAATCCAGTAAATGTCCTTCAGTTGGGGAATGGCTTAGCAAAATGTGATCTATGTATGTCATGGAGCACTATTGTTCTATTAGAAATCATGAGGGACAGGATTTCAGGGAAACCTGGAGGGATTTGCATGAACTGATGCTGAGTGAGATGAGCAGAACCAGAAAAACACTGTATACCCTAACAGCAACATGGGAGTGATATTCAACCTTGAAGGACTTGCTCATTCCATTAGTGCAACAATCAGTAACAATTTTGGGCTATCTGCAAAGGAGATTACCATCTGTATACAGATAAGGAACTGTGGAGTTTGAACAAAGTGCAAGGAATATTCCCTTTAATTTAGAAAAAAACCAGATATCTTATTGTCGGCTCTTGTTACCTCTTAGACTTCTCTTCTCTTTAAGGATATGATTTCTCCCTCATCACACCCAATTTGGATCAGGGTACAACATGGAAACAAAATAAAGACTGACAGAGTGCTTTCTGGGGGGGGGAAGCAAAATTGGGGGGAAAATTGTAAAATTCAAATAATAACTTTAATAAAAAATAAATTAAAAAAAGAAAGATGAAGGACTTTTAATATCAGATATTGCCTTTATTGATGAAATCACAGATATGTCCAAAACTTATTCATACACATAGATGAATATATATATATATATATATATATATATCTCAGATATGTATCAACACACACACATACATATATATATATATATATATATATATATATATATATATACACATATATGAAGTAGGGTGGTTTAGTGTATTTCTGTTATAGTGCATATATAGATAGATATCCCACATATGGGTTTATATCTGGTACTTTTTCAGAAAGTCTGAAATAGACAATTTTAGAAACTTTACCTGATACTGTTATCTCTCTAGAGATTAAGTGACATCATTTTCAGTCCTTATGCAGGCAGCTGCCAGTTCTAGAAATACTCTCATTTCATATGAGGTGCTTCTTGAAATTAGGTATTGGGGCCATTATAGTCTATACTGATGTTGCATTTCCTATAGATAGAGATACAGTTTCTGTGTAAACTGTTCAGATAAAATAAAGGAAACCAAAGCTATTATTGTCCTTTCTATTTTTCTTTTAATTCTAATTTCTTTTTCTTTTGGAGTTTGATGCACACAAAACAAGTAATTAAAGGTAACTGTATCTGCAGTCAGGCATATTGTAGTCTAAACTGAATGAGACTAGACTCCTTCAATATACATTGACCCTAACTTGAAAGAGTCATGTTATTCTAAATCCTGGATTTACCTTGAACAGAGATTGTTAGTTTTGTGATATTGTTTGTGTGTGTGTTTGTGTGTGTGTGTGTGTATGTGTGTGTCTGTGTCTGTGTGTGTCTCTGTGTGTTTTAAGCAACCTTTAAGGACTTTCTCAAAATATAATAAGCCTATTCTTTTTATTTATGTCTTTGTTTAGCCAATTCCAGATTTCTGAAGTGATCTATCTCTTTTCTCTAACATTTTTCATTCTCATCATGCTATTCTAGGAGGTCCTTTTCATTGTCTCTGCCCATCAGACTTGCTAGGCCGGTCTCTCTGTTCTAGGTTATCTGCTATCCTAGTCAGTTGTTATTCAGTGACCCTTTTGGGATTCTGTTCTCTCTTCTTGTCTACACACATTGACTACTGCATTATACTCTCACAGGTGGACTAACCCAAAATTTTTCACTTCTCCCCAAACATAGGACACTGTTTTTGACCTTATTAGTGATTTTGGCAGACTTAATTTTTTACCTGACCTTGATACTATCTGCAGGGGTAGGAATAGAGTTCTATATACTCCCCCAAAATTGACTCCAGACTTGGGCTATAACCTCAGGATCCTCCCAGAAACAAAGCTCCTTTTGAAATGTTCAACAATTTGCCACTCACTCTTGCATTCATTCAAAAAAAAAATACACACACACACACACACACACACACACACACACACACACACACAAAATTAAATATTTCTTAAGTATTCATTGTATGCTAAGCATTTGTTAGGTGTTAGTGATGGAATTATAAAAATAAAACAGTCCCCTAAAATTATTTTCTATAATGGGTATAACAGACAAACATAAAGACATGTAAAATATGAAAGTGTTACCATTGGTTTCTTGGGTTTGGTTCTGCCTGTGATGACTCACCACTCTGACCCAGGAAAGCAGGTGTGGAAAGAAAAACAAAGATTTATTAAAAGATGTTACAACACATAAGAAAGCTATAGAAAGTTTAAAAGAATTTAAAGAGTGGACTACATGGATTGCTGATTGAAGTGGTCAGGCCAGCTGACCAGGGTTTCAAAAGGAGTCTGGAAGGTAAAAGAGACCACAGAGCCTCTTCCTCAATCTCCTTAAATTCTCCCTCAGAGTCCATCGAAGGGGTGGTAATTTGGGAGTGACTCAAGTCCCACATTGGAGATTTTGCCTTTGGGGGAGGGGGTCTCGTTTGGGTGGTCTTAGATGTGCTTCCAGAGCCTTAACTCAATGGCTGCCCCATTAGAAGAAGATGCAATCCAAATAAGGTTGAAGGTCAGGCCCTCAGGTGTGGCCTAATAAATTAGAAGATAAAGGAAGAAGAAGATTCCCTTAACAATGCAAACAAAAGATTTACAAAATTTGTCTCCAACAGAACCCAACACTCCTCTCTGCATCAAAAGAAAATGCAATATTAACTTTCATTCATTGCTCAGTCTACTCAGGGAATCATTTTCTCAAAATAAGAAGGAACCTCAGAAATCCATCCTCTTCATTGAATACATTTGAATATTCTTGTTCCTCTTTTAATTGATTCTAATTGTTAGGAAGATTTTTCTTACAATGAGTCAAAAACTGTATCTTTTCAGCTTCCAATTTTTCCTTGTCATGCTTTCTTGGACTAAGGAAAATTAATACAACCCCTTTACTCCATGAAAGTTATCATGTTCCCATATGTCTACTATTCTTTAAGTAAAATGTGTACAGTTCCTTCTACCATTCCCCATGTATGTGAGTTTTTTTGACTTAAAATAATCGCAATTCTTATGAGTTTCTTGTTTATTAAAATCCTCTGGATATTTTTCAATTTCATTATCATGAATTCACACTCCATTATACTATAGTTTCAGAGGTTTTTTTAATTTAGTTATACAATTTATATTTACGCTTATTATATTTCATCATGTTTGTTTCAGCCCCTGTTTCAGTCCCTGTTCCAGCCTGTCAAGGACCTTCTGGATCCTAACAATACCATACAATATGTTAGCTATCCCTCCAAGCTGTGATTCATCTACAAATCTGATAAACTTGCCATCTGTCCCTTGATCCAAATCATTGATAAAATGTTGAGAAAAAGCACTGGGCCAACAGGTCCCTGGAGAGTTTACTAAATGCCAAGTTTCAGGTTTACATCAATCCATTAATGAATGTTCTTTAGGTTCATTTGTTTAACTAATTTTGAATCCACCTGATTGCATAATTATCCAGTCCATAGCTTTACATAGCTTGGTAATCCTAAATAACATGGTCATAAGTTTCGTTGAAATTCAAGTAAACAGAGTCTATAATATTACCTTCATTGTATTATAATTTAAAAAGTACAATCTTAGGAATTAGAGGGCCTGAATTCAAATTTTCCCTCTGCCAATATTACTTTTTATGATCTAGGACAAATCACATTTTTTCCCTTGACTTCAGTTTATTTATCTGAAATTAGGTGGATAATCTACAACTATAGACTAGATGATCTACGAGATTCTTTTGAGGTCTAGAGCTGAGATTTTATATACCAATTAGTACCTTTGTCAAGTTATTCTGAAGTGACCTGTTCACTATTTTCCTTTTTTAAAATAGCAATGATCCATTACTTTTTAAAAAAATATTCTAGAATTTTGCAATGAATTATAGCAAAACTCACTGATCCATGGTTTTTGAAGATTCAACTCCCTTCCATTAAAAAATAGGTAAACATTTAAATATGCCCAATTTTATGACAATTCTCCTTTCTCAACAATTACCAATGGGCTGGGGCAGCTAAGTATCCCAGTAGATAGAGCACTAGCCCTGGAATCAGGAGGACCTGAGTTCAAATTTGACCTCAGACACTTAATAATTGCCTAGCTCTGTGACCTTGGGCAAGTCGCTTAACTCCATTGTCTTAAATAAAATTAAAAAAAAAAGACCAATAGCCGTGGTTCATTTTTTTAACCCTTTCTCTTGTGATATTGTCACACAATCACAGTTTTTGAGAGTTGGAAGGGGCCTCAGTGGCTATCAAGTTGAATTCATGCAAAAAGGAACCCAAGCTAGAACATGACAGATGTCATTTACCCTCCTCAATAAGTTCTAGTGTCTCTCAGGAACCACTAGATCAAATATAAAATCCTGTTTAGCATTCAAGACCTTTTATAATAAATTTCCAGTTTTCCTACATTTTATATTTCCACATTCTCTGTAATTCAGAGCCACTGATTTCATTACTATTTCTCTAGCAAGATACTCCATCTCCTAATTCTTTAATTCTTGGAATTTTCACTTAACCATACATAATGACTTTTACTCTCCCTCTTCTACTTGTTCTCCTGACCTCCCTGACTTCATTTATGTTCCAATTAAAATCTTGTCTTCTACAGAAACCCTGCCTTAATTCCAGTTCTTTCCTTCTTTTCCTTCTTTCCTATTTTTCTTGTAAACTTGCTTTGCATGTATTTATTTGCATGCTGTCTCCCCAATTAAGCTCCTTGAGGGCAAGGATGATCTTTAGCCCCCAGTTTTTAGCATAGTTCTCAGCACATTTTAGGCACTTAATAAATTATTATTAATTAAATGTAAACATATATATATATATCAGTATGCATATCTGTATCTATATTTTTATATATGTGCATGCATGTGCATAAACTTCCTTCAGTTTATCAGCACAATACTCAGTACTTGAGATATAGTCTGATAAGGACAAAATAGATTGAGAGACTATAAGTTTTTCACTATTCTGACAAATTATACTCTTCTTAATGCAACCCACAATTACATTGGCCTTTATATACAGCAAAATTATCACACTTCTGACTTATAAACTGTAGTCTATCAAAATTTTTAAAAAATTAAATTTAAAATTCTATTCTGGAACAATTGTTATCCATATCCATATCCCCTTTATTTATGTTTGTAAAGTTGATTTTTTATACTCATGTGTGAGACTTTACTTTTGTCACTTTAGCATTTCATATTAAATTTAGCACTATGCTCTCCCTGCCAGGATCCTCTTAGATATGTCATTCAGGATGTTGGCTTAAATGTTAATCTATGCCTTTATCTTCATCATTGATAAAAATATTAATCAGAATGAGGACAAGTAAAGATCTGTGAGATATGCTGCTAGAGAACCCCTGCCACAAAGTTTTGACATTCATCAGGGTTTGGTGACATATACTTATTCAGTATAAATAAATGATCTTTTACCATTTTACTTTGGGTTTCAACTCCTTATTGAATCTTTAATAGTACTCTATTTTTCTCAATTCAAAAAAAAACATGATCCTTTATAGTGAATGTATAAATAAAACAATATAAGTTGAGTAGACATGCATTCTTTTCATCATCCTTTATTATAAATCCATCCAACAAAAACAGTTGTCCTATCCTTTCTTTGATCTCCCTCTCATCCCTATATAGCTAATGCATGCTCCCATTTATTTTCTTTTGCATGTGTCACTAATATCAGTTTCTTTATGTAAGGAGTATTTTTTGCCTGAGGAACAGGTTGAATAATTCTCATACTGTCAAGTGATCCTTGGGTAAATTTCTGGAAATCATGGCTTTTCCTTTCTCAAATGCCTAATGGGAAATGGTTTGATTTTGTGGAAAGCATTCTAATTTTGAAGACAGAAGAGTTAACTTCAAATATTGACTATACCTGTGTGACCTAGGGCAAGTCATTTTACCTCAGGTCCTTAGCATACTCATTTGTTAAGTGATGATTTGGAATTGGATGATTTCTAATATTCACTCCAAAATCTAATTCTATGGTGCAAATAAGCACATAGTAGATGTTTAGCAAATGTTATTGAATGATTTACTAAACTTTCTAAATAATTCTGTAGTCTGTGCAAGCTATTAAGAAGTATCCCTTCAACATTCTGAGTGATAGGCAAGGTCATGAAGTGTTCAAACTTTGCCAGCAGTCAATCAGCAAGCATTTATTGAGTATTTAATACATGTCAGACATTGTGCTTAGCCCTAAGGATTAAAAGAAAGGCAAAGAGTGCCTGCCATAAAGGTGATCATATTCTAAAGAGGGAGAAAAAGATGAAAACAACCATGAATAAACAAGATGTTTACAGATTAAAATTTCAAAGGGGTAGAGATTAGTGGGTGAATAGGGCTGCTGGGAATGGCATCCTGCAGAAAGACTAATATGAGCTGAGTCTTGCAGAAAACCAAGAAATCTAAGATGGAGGTCCAGAGGGAGAATATTTCATGCATGGGGACAGTCAGTGCAGGTATGTCGAGATCAGAGACAAAGTATTTTGTGTGAGGAACAGAAAATATATTAATGAAGCTGTATTATAAATTAAAATTAACATGCATTTAAGATCCAACCATATCCCAAGAAGTGTGCTAAATTCTGTTGATGCAAAGAGAAGAAAAAGAAGGAAAATCAGTCCCAAAGTTCAAGGAGCTAAAAAGTGTGAAAGTTCAAAAATGTAGGAAGAGATCATATCATGAAAAATTTTAGATGTTAAATAGAGGTTGATTCTGCAGGTAATAGGGAACCATATTATTTTATTGGAAGGAGGAAGGTAACACAGCCAGGTAAGTCAAGAGTATAAACTGTACATAATTTATGGCTCCATGGATTTGTACTTGTAAATTCTGCTCTGTTAGCATAGTGATTAATCGGTTCTTACTAAAATATGGTTATAAGCAGAAGACCACTGGTGCTAAAACACTGGCTAGTGCATTTTTCAGTTACAAAGTGAAGTACAAGAAGAAGTGACAGTAGAAAGAGTCTTATGTTAGCATGGTGAGTTAACATGTCAGTGAGTTAACATTGCAGAGAATTAATATGGTCCTGGTGGTCCTTGGGAGTCCAAGATTTTCTTTATTAAACTAAAATCTGTTATGGAGTGACTTAGTTTTGCTAGCTTTTTGCAGAGAAAAATAACAATCAAAGCTTCATTCATTGAGCTGGCTGTCGGCCTACAAAAAAAATGCTCAACAGAAATAACCATAGATCAGATAAATATCCCTAGTCTTGGTGTTTTGTGTGCCTAAACTTCCAAAAATATTCCATCCTCCCTTTGCCATGAGACCAGCTTGTTCCAGAGACTTTGGCTGGGTAGGAGGAAATTTGCCTTAAATCTCCTAGCTTCTCCTCTTCACCATTCTCTCCCTATCCTGCACATTCCTTATGCTGTCTAGGAAGAAAAGCATTAAGTAAACCATTTCATTCTAAAGGGCTAGTGACTGAATTATAGTATACAATCAAAATAAAATCACATTTCACAAGAGGAACATAGTCAGGACACTATGTATGAGTCAGAAAGGGTTTTAGGAAAGGGAGGCAGAAAACTGTTATTTGGGATAATCAAAAAATTGATAGTCTTTAGTTTCCTCATTTGTAAAAATTAGTGGACTGAAGTAGATGATGGCTAAGATTATTTTCTGCAATGAATATATGATACTTAAAAGACAAACTATAATTTTAAGTATATTCATTGCTGAAAATAATCTTCTGGTAGGGTGTTTATGGAAACTGACATCCAGATGGAGACACACTTTTATGTAGGCATTTCAGATAGAGTCTTATTATATAGGGGCATCTCTCATGACATAGACAACTACCTTCTCTGACTAACTTTAAAGTTAATATTGGCTGCTTCAGCAAAATGGGGTTCCCTTATCTACATCAGATGGGGAGATAGGACTAGAAGAAAAGCAACTTAACCTAATTCACTCAATCAGCATTTGAACTAATTTCACTTTACTAAATTGAAACCATGCAAAAAAAGGAGGGGGGGGAGAAAATAACCATCCAATTAGAAATAGGTATTTTTTACACAATTGAGTGAACAAATAAATGTTCTAAATAACATAAATACAAAGCAAAATTCAAACTAGTAACTAAGTCACTGATTTATTTTTATTCATTTCAACTCTCAGACCACCTCAAGCAAATCATCTTACTTCTGAATTTCAACATAAATGATGACTGAGCTATGAATGTATTGTAACCAGGAATGCATGATTATAATGCATGCACCACCTTAGTCAACTATTCATCCAGGCAATGTTATGTTGTGGGAAACAGGAATGAAACAAAAAAGGTCACCTACATTGAAATCCCATTTAAGCATCTTTGCTGTCTCCCTTGGCAACTTCCAACTTCATTCTACATGAGTAAATTATAGGTGCATGTATATAAAGAAGGTCTGCTGAGTTTATATTTAGTGCCAGAACCTAGCAGCTAGCATTCTTAACACAACTATTAAAAATTTCTGTATCCTCTCTTTTTCTTTGTTTCTCTCTTTCCATTATTTTCCTACGCTTTGTCCACCAATCTTTCAAAAATTAGGTAAAATTCTACAATGAATCCCTTAGTGTAGATATTAAATATGACCCAATACGAAGGAATCTTATTTTAGAAGACAATGATGGAAGTTTCATTTATGACTGTAGGAATGGCAAATATTACAAGGCAATGATAAATATGTCCCTCCCAAGTTGCAGCTAGTGTGAACCAAATGGGACTAGTTGAAATATACCAACCCCCCCCAAAATGCATAGAATAATCAGATTTGGCATGGAGTCTTCTTGGCTATAGCAAACCAATGCCTTCAGCTGGCAGTATGAGACAGTAAAAAAGAGTTTTGGTTTGGAGTCAGAAGTGCTGAGTTTGCATAATGGTGGACAAGACTCCTTTATTCCTCTGGGCCCCAGGTGACTTCTGAGGTCTCATTCAGCTTTAAATCTATGATTCTATGAAGATTTTGAACTTAATCATATCTAAGTCCCTTTCCAACTGTTATTTTCCATGTTATGATTATTTTTCCTGAAGTAATGATGTGACATTGGAAAAGAGTTTGAAAGATCACAGAAGAAAGGGAGTGAAACAAACATTTATCAAGTGCCTATTATGTGATAGGCAATGGGCTATGAGAGCTTTATATCTCATTTGATACTCAATACCATAATGAAAGTGCAATGATCATTCCCATTTTACCTTTGAGAAACCCGAGACAGAGTTAAAATGATTTTCCTAGGGTGTCCCAGTTATTAAGCAAAAGAGGGCAGATTTGAATCCAGGCCAAGTACTCTATATTTGTGGACTGCTTTGGAAACTGGATCATACATGTGGGGAGATCTGTCATAATAAAAAGGGATATCACTATTTACCACATTTTCTAACAATTCTCACTGTCAAAACTGAGTAGATAAAACGTATGTCTCACTGCAACATCAAGAATTTTGTAAAGACAGACAAATAGAGGCTAGAGAAAAGTTGAAAGGGAATGATTTCCCACAGAAGTGAGGGTCTGGAGGAAAAAAAATGAGGCTAGTAACTTTGCACAGCCCCCCCCCCCACCTCAATCCAAATCACTTGCAAGCCATGGCATCAACTACCTAATGTCATAATCTTCTAGAACAAAGGAGAAACAACAATAATTGCAGATTAAGAAAGACTAAGAAGTATGCTACCAAAACAAAATTAGCATCTATAAATTTCCTGCCCATCTTCTCTCCTCCCCTGCCTTTCACTTCTAATCCCCTTGCATGAGAATATCTCACATCTTTATGATGCTTTAAAATCCTTCAGCCAGGAATCGAGACTCAGAATTCAAATTATTTAGCCAACTAGTGAATGGCAGAGTAAGAATTCACACTTAGTATTCTTCTGACTTCAAATTCTGTATTTTTCCCACTATGCTTCCTTTTTGTTTTGGTTTTATCATTCATTCATCCCTCACAAGACCAGTTACAGTATAATATCCTATAATCCCTTCCTATGTGTGCTTATCTAAGGGGAATTGGATGGCCCTTTTGGGTATAAACTAATAACAGATAAGTCTGAGTAGAGGAGCAACCAGTGAAAGAGAGGAAATATTTAGCAACAGCAAAGAAGAGAAACATGTAGAGGGGACCATGTACTCATAGAGTAGTGACATGGAAGGAAGGATCCTAAATTTTCCTTTTCCTCTGACTGGATAATTCTGTGAGGCATGAAAACTAATTCCTTGAGGTGGAGAAGGAAATCCATGAGGAAAAGAAACTCTCAAGACTTTTTTTTTCCAAATGTGAATTTTTTTCATTTGGAGGTACACTGTTTAGAGCACTGATCTTGGAGACAGAAAGCCTAGAATTCAAAGCAGTCCTCAGACACATAATAGTTGTATGACCCTGGGAAGCTCACTTAACATCTGACTGCTTCAGTTTCCTCAACTATAAAATAGGGGGTAATAATAGTATATGTATGAAATGATTGTTGTGAGGATCAAATGAGAAAATATTTACAAATATTCCATTTTCAGACTTACCACAAGACCCAAGACAGAATAGGTGCTGAATAAATGTCTGTTTCTTGTTACCCTTCTTTATTTTGTCTTTAAGCCTTGTGAGGCTAAGAACTTTTCAGGAAAGCTGGTAGCCCCCTAAAGGAGAGGATTATGAACTGAAATTCCTAGATTCTACCTGGGAAAAGGAAATTAAACCTGATTAATTTAGAAATCCCCAGGAGAGGCAGGAGGTAGAATCCAAAATAAACCAAATCCCAATATGTTTAACCTTGACCAAAAAGACAATATAATAAAACAGTTATTTACTTTATCACAAACTATGTGAAAAGAATTATAATATGTGATATAGATCCATAGAAAAAATTAGTCTCCTGAATTTACATTCTTTTTCGGATGGAGAGTAGCATGGCAGTAAAACATATATAAAGATAAATAAATATAAGGTAATTAAAAGAGAAAAATTGTATTACCAACTAGAGGGAAGAGAGAAAGTGACACTGAGGAAGTACTACTTGAAATAAATTTTGAAAGAAGGTAACAGTTTTGAGAGATGAAGAAAACAATAGAGCATTTTTGAAATGAAAGTTTGTCCAAATGCATAGAGATGAGAGATAAAATTCTAGGTTTCTTTTGTTCTTTTCTCCCCACAATTGGGGGAATATTCAGTAACTCACTCAAGAAATATTGATGAAACACTAAGTGTTGTGCAGAGCATTGGGCCTTATCTATCACCCATGTTTTTGTCTTTAAACATTCTTTATATTTGTGAATAAGGAAGTGATTTGGCAAGAGCTATCTCTTTGAAAGAGTTTGAAAGATACTGGGAGAGGGTGTGGCCAATCAGAAATCTATTACATTAATTCAAGTGAGAGGTAAAGGGCCAGTGCTAGACTCATTATAATATGTATGGGAAAAAAGATCACAAATTCTGACACCTAGAACTATCCAAAAGTGGAATAAGTTGGTTCTAGATATGGTGGATTCTCCCTCTCAGAAAGTCTTCCAGAAATATTGGACAATCCTATTTGAGGTTTGTTTAGTGAGAATTCCTTTAGTTGGATGTTGATGCAGATGGCCATTGAAGTTACTTCCAAACCTCAAAATCTGCGATTCTATGGAATATGTCATTTTCTGAACCAACATGTACTTCTTGCATTTTTCATAGCCCCAATATAATAAACATTCAGTGCATACTTGGTGAAAGTATAAGTGGATAAATTAGATGTAGATTCTGGGAACTGGTATGGTATCCATGTTCTCTCCAAATCCTTCCTCAAAATCAATGGTATGTCTTGGCACCCCTCAAAGGTACTAGAAACATGCTGAGAAATCCCAGATATCTCTCCCCATACCTTTAAGAAGTGAGTCAGATTTCCCATTCTTTCCCCACAAAGAAGGAAACCTAGATTGAAAATTTTTCTCCATCATTACTGTTCTCATAACTTCAACATTTTGTGTTCTATTTTCCTCACCTATAAAATGGGAAATTATGACTAGATGATCTCTAAGACTTCTTATAGTGCTATATAATTCTACCTCTTTGTAGTTTAGTTTCCTCAGCTGTAAATCTTTAAGCCAATGAACATATATAAATTATTCCACATTAAAAAAGGAAGTGCAAAATCTGCTTAAACTAAAGGAATAGCAAACATAACAAAGATATATAACTGGAAGGAATCTAACAGTACTAGCTGTACTAATGTACTGGTTGTTTGGTTGTGTCAGTCTTGTCGGACTTTACATGACTCCATTTGGACTTTTCTTGGCAAAGATGCTAGAGTGCTTTGTTATTTCCTTCTCAAACTTATTTTTTAGATGAGGAAAATGTAACAAAAAAGATTAAATGACTGGTCCTGAGTCACACTACAAGGAAGTAGTAAAGAACAGGGAGATGAGTCTTCCTGGCTCCAGGCATAGCACTAAATCCACTGTTCACCTACTATATTATTCCATTATGACCACTGGGATCCTTCCTTCCATGTCACTACCATGTGCACCAATACTTATTTTAAAGATAAGAAAATTGAGTCTCTCTTATGAGTGATATTATTTTCCCAAGGCTATATTTACTAATAATCAGAAGTAGGATTTGAATCAAGGCCCTCTGATTGTAATGACTCATGCAATTGTATCACAGCATTACAGATTTCATATTGCCTTGAGACTCTCCTCCAAAATATATCGTGTTTTAGGTGAAGAAAGTTAGAAAGTGGCAAATAATTTCTCTATTCTTCTGTATCGGAGAATATATATTATATATATATATATATATATATATATATATATATATATATATATATATATATATATATATATAGCAAAGCATGTCTGTCTCAGGGGATATACTCATTATTTCATTTGGGCTTGAATGGTACCTCCATCATTTCATTACAGAGACTACATTGACATCATCATTTGACAGAATCAGTCAAATGCCAGAAAAACATAAACAGTGGTTTAATATCTCACTTGTGATCTCATCCAGTTAACAGGACCATATCTCTTAGCAACAGTTATCAAAAAGGCACTGGACAGACTGGAATTTAAAGTAGTTGAAAATGTACTTCTTCCTTTTGAACAATGTAGGATTCATTTCTTGACTCCCAGTCAATATATCTATGGCTATTTGATCATGATGCCCATTAGCTCCAAATCCCACATTATTCTTCAGCACACGGTTTTATACAGCTATTGAATAGCTTTTTTTTTCTTAAGAACCAGTGAGGAGCTGAGCAGTAACAGGGGTCAGATCTTGCTATGAACTTTATGAATTGTTTAGTGGTACATTAAAGAGTGGCATCAATTCACGTATCAGCTTTCAAATGGTCCATTTCTAGCTTGTGGAGATGAGTCATTCCCAGTGTAGTTTATTTTCTTGGTCTGAGATTGAATGCATTGTTTCTTATTTTCTTGGCCTGAGATTGAATGCACTGTTTCTTGTTATGGACCAGAGTCTGTGAAATCCTTTCATTTCACTTTTTAATACTCTGGAATTTTTCTTATTGGAGCATTAATAGTAATACCTTGTTTTTTAGGAAGCATTTTTTTCCATATAGTTCCTCCTTTGAACCTAAACAAAGTTCCTAATTCAGTGAAGTAGAAACTGTCAAAATCAACATTCTGTCATATATTAGAAAGAACACTGGTTCTTGAGGAAAAGGACCTGCATTCAAATTCTACTGCTGATATTTAATACATTTGTGACTTTGGCAAAATCATTTAACTTTCTGAGGCCTCAGGAAGAATTTCAACTTCTTGTGAGTAGCAATTATTTTATTGATTTTATTTTACCTTTAGCACCTGGAAAGTAGTACAGGTAGCATAGTTCATATAGTAAATCTTTAATAAAAGTTTTTTTTGGCTGATTGATTGATTAAACAGCTCTTGAGTTTCCTTTTAACTTTAATTCTGTAATTCCATGAGCTTGTGTCTCAGAGAAGTATTGTGATATGGTCAATGTCACATAACTAGTCAAGATTCAAATGACTTTTCTGCTTATTAATTCCAGAGATCTTATTGCTACACCAAATTAATTTTCATATTTGAACCAATGGCTTTCTGTGGTCTGGAACATTTGGATCAAGGAGGTAGTTAGTAAAGGATGCTTAGAAACAATTCTAGGGCTAGTACAAATGGTCATAGGAAAAGCATAGGTGGTCAGGTTTGATAGATTAAGAAATCAAATAGTCAAGGCAATTTCAGAGGATAGGCAGGTCCAAAAGGCCAGTGCTTCAGGTTGGGGGGGTCAGGGATAAGGGATTCTATTAAGGAATTGAGTATGAAACAAGCCAGAGGTTCAAGACCCTCTCACCTGGCTCTGAGAAAAGGAACCGGGACATCTTAAATTTGCTTCTTGGTTAGCAGACCTGAAGGTTGGGACTTAATTGATATTATTTCTTACAGGACAGATTTTAGACCCACATTGTGAGTCATCACAATTTGCCTGCTTCTTTATATGATTTTCAGGTGGGCCATGGCCAGTCACCACTCATATCATCTCCTGAGAATATGTCTGTCTCTAATCAGCAAGAAACAATTTCAAATGTGAGGAAGGGAATTTTATTATTCTCACCAATGTTCCACCAATGATGAAATTTTGCTAATTAGGAGTGCCTCCCAAATGTTTTTTTGAATGTGTCTACTCATTTTAAAAGTCTCAAACACTAAGCCATTGTGTGAATCACATGCTTTCAATTAATATAACTCAGCATGAATATAATTGAATGATATCTTAGTTTTTTCCAAGATTATTAATTTAATTAAACCTCATTTAATTCTTGAGTATTACACTTGTTGACTCTGAAAGAAACTTTATGCATAAAGGACTCAATGGGAATCAAAAGCATTTAATAAAGGATAGTTAAAAAAAGACACTGGAGGCAGGTAGGTGTCATGTTGGATAAAGTGTCAGCCCTTCAATCAGGAAGAACTAAATTCAAATTTGGCCTCATATTTTTACTAGTTACTAGTAACTGGGCAAGTAACTTAATCTTATTTGACTCAGTTTTTCATCTGTAAAATGAACTGCAGAAAGAAATGACAAATCACTCCAGTATATATACCAATAAAACCCCAAATGGCATCGTGTAGAGTCAGACTGAACAATGGCATAACAAATCCTTAAAAAACCACAGGATTTCACTTGTATTTTTTTTCTCTTGATTTTTGTGAGTATTGTAAAACCTGTATTCTGAATGTAAAACAAATAAACATGGCAAGAACTGATACCACCAGGCATTTATTACACTATATTTGCCAAGAAAATCTCTTTACAGAAATAACTCCCAACTAGTTTCCCATTTCCAATCACCAAAAACACCAGTGAAATTCAAAGGAACCTTTGCTACTCAGGTTCTTGAGGTATGCACACTGATGACATTTTCTCCTATTACTTTTTTCCCATTTCTGAAACAATTACATCTAAGCTGATGAAAAGATTGTAAGAGCATTAAAATATATTCTCTCCCAGTTGAGACATGTTCTTGTCCTAAGTTCTTCATAAAATCAATTTCTGCTTTCAATAAAATTAGATAGATATCACCGTATAGGGCATTAGATGAGCATTGAAGACCCATTTCCCTAGAAGTTCAGATATTTCCAAAGGCATTAGATTTTCTGACCATGTGATCTAAGGTATTCTACCTATTTTTTGCCACTGGGATATAATAAATAGGACACTGTATCTATAGTCAGAAACACTTTGATTCAAGCCCTACTTAGCATCAGAGGAACTCAGTTTCTTCATTTGTAAATTTGATATTATAAATCATGTCTCACAGGATTGTTGTGAGGATTAAATCAGATAAATTGTATTAATTATATGAGCAACAGAGAGAATTAAATAGCAATGTTTATAAAGAGTGAGTAGGTATTATTCTAAGATCCTGTCCATGGTACCAAAAAAAGGTAAAGATCTCCCACAAGTTTTCTTAGGCCCTTTATTTTTAATCCTATTTAGTGTTAGCATCCATTATAGTTTGTATCCTAGATGGCAGCAATAGTGACTGGTCTCCATTTGTAAACAGGAATAGTCCTTGTGTCTTTTCATAAAGTGCTCAAGTCTTCCTATGATCTGTTTATTTGTTTATATGTATTCTTCATCAGCATATAGTCCTTTTTTGTGTAAATCATCTGGATTGACTCTTAGAGACTTACAATCATCTACTGGGGTGCCAGGGTTTTGATGGGTGTTATAACACTACATTTTCTCTTCATTACAAATCCTAAAAATAGGGTGCAACTGACTAACGTTTTCAGCCTTCACAGCAAGATTTGGTTTGTCAGGAAATGGTGTGGGAGTAGTTCTCATATGCACTGGAGGTGCAAAGTGCAAAACAAAAATAACTCAACAAAAATTTAACTTCTTTCTTTATGTAAGTTATTTACAAAGGCCACAATCTGGAGCTCCAGGCTCAGTCTTGGGAAGCCCGGGAGATCCTTCTGGAACAGGAAGAATGCCAATAGAATTTATATAAAAGGGAAAGTTCGATGGAGAAAGACAAGTTTTAATTTGTTATCTCTGCCCCTTTCATCAATATTCACACTGGCTTTTAGTACTTTCAGTTTAGTCAAACTTAGAACTCTTTAGTTAAATAATAGATAAAAACACATGTACAAAGGTATGATTGGTTGATGGTTCCATTTTTATATTTAGAATGACCCCATTCTCTCCCATGGGTAACTATTTTTCTATGTCTTCATTTTTATAGATAAGAGGAGAGTGAGTATTAGTGAACCTTGAATTTATTTTTATTTGCTATGTCTTCTTGCTGCTTGGCTGGGTTGATAGTAAATAGTTTGCAAACATGGAACCATTTCAGAGTTATTCTTCAGGTTCATCAATAGAAATGCTAAATATAGGTAGGAGAAACAGTAGCAGCATTCTTCATTGACAGGACTTAGAAATCACAGGTGTGGTGATTGGTACATACCTTATTTTTGTTTTAACAGACATCATACTCTTGATTAGATTAAAATCCGCACTGAATATAGTTACACCATTTGAGCTGCCTGGTGTTTTTTCCTTTGTTATTCTCTAATTTAGAAGAAAATTTCAGCACATTGCATGGCACTTGGGATAGCTTCTGTATTTTTCTGCCATTGAAACATTGTCACAATCACCTTGTTCAGGCAAGGGAAGATTTGGAATAGCTTGACTTTATCACAGCTTGCAATGTACTTTTGGAATTAATAGACTCCCAGAAATGAAATAACCAAAGGGATTTTTTTCCCTTGCATTTCTTTGAGGTGCTTTCTCATCAAAAGTTTTACAGTTTCACACCATGAAAACTTCCTCTTTGTACTTAAAAATGAGAGAGTGAAAAAAACTCACACTATTTTATTTGAAGAGTAAAGAAGATGATGGATTAAAGCAGATGTGGAGTGTTTGCAGTTATATAAGACTATTAGGGACCCTGCTTGTTCCGGCTTTTGTAATTTGTCCATGTCCTACTTTATATAACTCAATCCATTGTGAGTCCAATGTGAAATAGGCGAATACAGTATTCCATATTTCACTTTGTCAGCAAATTAAAAAAAATAAAGTATAAAACAAACACAATAGTCATCATAGTTCTTGAATATAGAACTGAGGATTTTTTTGATCCTAGAGACCTAAAAGAAGTAGGAAGTTAAAAATATTCTTTTTCTTTTATTTTTTCTTTACAATGAGCAGATGTGTTTGTTACCATTGATGGACAAGCTTATCCATTTACATCAATTAATATCAACAGCAAGCACATCAATACAGAAGCTTGTCCTGGTGCCTTGATTTTTTCCCATCTGACAGGTAATAGTAGGGCTGGGAAAATGTCACAACAACTTAGTCAGGCCTCACTGGCTTTAACTAGTTCACTGACAATGGGAATGCATCATGCAAAGATTCCTTATGATACATAATGGTCCTGCATTAGTTGACTGCTGCACAAACTAGTCTTTGTCAATTAATGGTTTAAGGTCAGGTTCTCTTTAGGGTTTTTCCCCCCTTTCATTTGTGCATTAAGTAAAAGCAAGTTAAAATATTTATGAGCAGTACAAATATGTGGAAACTTTCTTTAGAAACCTGTCTTTTCATATTGAGTCATAACTGAAACCAACTATGTTTGACAAATAGAGGCTATTTCATCTTGCAGCTTGCCTGCTTATCCCCTCCCCTTGTTCAAAAAGATCTTTGCTACAATTTATCAGATTGTGGCAGAGAAACTCCAGTGATTCGTAAATCTGTGATCTTAGCCATTTTTGAACAAGAAATCAAATAATGGTTCCAATAAAACTGATAATGAATCTCAAAATACAAACAAAATAGTACTAAACTTATTGACTGTACTTTGCCCCTAATGCACTTGGAAAAGTAAAATCATAATGTTTAATGTGGAAGAGGAAGGAGAAATTGACTTGGTATTTTTTTGAAAGAAAATAAAGGAAAGAAAGAGAGCAAAAAAAAGAAAGATAAGGAGAAGCGAAGGAAAAAATAATGGAAAGAATGGAGGAAGGAAGAGAAAAAGGAAGGAAAGAAAGAAAGAAAGAAAGAGAAAGAAAGAAAGAAAGAAAGAAAGAAAGAAAGAAAGAAAGAAAGAAACAAAGAAAAAAGAAAGAAAGAAAGAAAAAAGAAGGAAAGAAGGGAAAAGGGGAAGGACAAATGGAGAGAAGAAGGAAAGAGAAGAGAAGAAACAAGGAAAAAGAAAAGAAAGAAAAGAAGGGAAAGAATAGAAAAGAAAAATGAAATCTAGGTCTTCCATTCTGTTGCCAGGGGAGCTAGCATAATGATTTTAAAAAAAAAGCTGCATATGGAAAACCAAGAATCCAATTGAAATTGTACATTAAGATGAAAGACTGTTAGAAAACTAATCATGATTAGAGCACCCCCTACAGGCTAGTTTTCCAAGTGATATTAATGGGAAATAATAAAGTATTGAAATAGGTCTGATTAGGAACTAGAACTGATAAATTGATTATTAATAATTAATCAATCAAATTAAAATTAAGTCATAAAAAGTTAAGTGCATACCACATATAAGACATTGTATTAAACTGAAGTTACAGTGATCCAAAAGGAAATAATCTCTGTCCTCTAAGAGCTTATATTTTACTGGAAAGCCCATAGTTTAGAGAATTTCTAGTTAGAAGGGGGCATTTGAGCTCACATTTCCTAATTTGTCACATACTATCCTATTCATTTTTTACTGGCAATGACAGAGCAGAAAAGGAAAAGCAAATGTCAAAGTTACTATTAGGCTAACTCTTAAAAAAAGGTATATGAAAGCACCGGCCCTGGAGTCAGGAGTACCTGGGTTCAAATTCGGTCTCAGACACCTAATAATTACCTAGCTGTGTGGCCTTGGGCAAGCCACTTAACCCCAATTGCCTTGCAAAAAAAAAAAAGTATATGAAAGTAGCTTATAGAAATATGTTAAGATGATAGAGAATGTTTTGTAGGATGTGTTTAATGTGAAAACATAGGATATCTGAAGTCTATTGTGTAAAATATAAATTCATTCTTTGTTTTCCTGCAAAAGAAAAAAAACAAAGAAAAACATTATATTCCTATTTTCTTTATCTTGCGCTTTGAATGCTTTGAGAAATGAGGAAATATATCTTTGAGTGGGTTAGGATATTACATTTTTCTATGATCAATCAGTTCTCTCTCTAAAAAAATGATTTAAAATACCTCCTTTAGATTACTCATGGGGATACAGATGAGAAATAACAATTCTAAATGCAGTGTATGTATTGATAAGTATGATTACTAGAGGGAATATATCCTTCCATAGCACTAATAATTTTCAAGTTATATTAATGCCAAACATACTATTCTTTATTTTAGAAAGTATTCATATGCACTTATCAGCACAATGATGACAGACTAAACTAAAAGCGTTGCTATATTCTTTTCCTAAAAATATAGAAATGAAGAAAAAATAGAAATTTGTTTCCAAAGAAAGCATATGAGGAAGAGGGACAGGTACACAAATATTGTTTATTTGAACAACTTCCGATTCCAAGCAATTGAAGTAATATTCTTGAAATGACAAGACAGACTTGATGAGTTTTATAGTTTCATTTTTCAAGGTTTGAACTTGATGCCAGCCCTTGGGAGAATGAATTTGCTTTCAGCCTAGCAGAATCCAGTTCCCCATTTTCAAGGGAGAATTGCTACCACAACAATAACAACTAAATGGAGATGGACTTATCAAAAGCCTCTGTAGAACTCCTGGATTTTAAATTGTTCAAACAAACATGCTTTAATGACTAAAGGGAATGAAAAAATTCAGATCATATTGTCAAAGAAAAAAAAATCCATGAATTTGAAGTCCTGGTTTGCAGTGCTCATATAGATATAGTGTCCAGCTTGCACATCTTGTCAAGATTACAATCGTAATCTTGAGCCTTTTTCAGGCATTACTTTTATATAGTAACTGCACATGGAATTGATATTAACAATAGTTAAGATCTTTATATTGTTTACTATGTACCAGGTACTTCACAATTATTCACTTACATGTTCGGCAAATAGAGATTAAGTGACTTGCTCAAGGTTTCAAAGTTAGGAAGTGTGTGAGGCTGGATTTAAGCTCAGACCCAGCCCTGTACCACCTAGCTTCATAATAACATATTAGAAATCTTGCAGTTTTCAAAAAGGAGCACTCTGATAAAGACTTTGCAAAATACATTTCAGACTAGAAAATGTAGAAAATATTTTTCTCTCATGAAAAGTAGCTTACTCCTTCCCCTCTCCACATGTAGCTTCCTTTTTTGCTTTAGGTCATTTTTACTGATTAAATGTTTGTTTATGTACTTAGGATGAAATGAGAGTACTAGTCAGAAAATTAAATTTTACATTAGAATACAGCTGCAGATATTTTTCTAATTGTGTGACTATGGAGTAGGCTACTTAACAGTTCTGATTCTCAGCTTCCTCATTCATGAAATGGATATTAATATTATCACCAGTGTCCATGTAAAGTTAAGATGAGATAATATATGTAAAAAGCTACAGTTCTATGCTATTATTATTGTTAGTGTTACGTTTAAAAAAAAATACATGGGGGCGGCTAAGTGGTTCAGTGGACAGAGCACAGGCTCTGGAGTCAGGAGTATCTGAGTTCAAATCCAGCCTCAGATACTTAATAATTACCCAGCTGTGTGGCCTTGGGCAAGCCACTTAATCTCATTGCCTTGTAAAAAATCCTAAATACATATACATATACATACACATATACATATTCATATACATATACATATACATGTTCAATACCTGTAACTCCATTGGTATATCACACAAAGAGAAAAAAAAATTTCTACTGCATTCTGTGTAACTAGATGAATTATCTGAGACACTAAGAGATTAAGAGATTTCCCCAGATTAACACAGCCAATATATGTCAGAGGCAGACCTTGAATTTGTTTTTTACTAAATTGAGATTAGTTCTTCAGGCAATATATCCTAGAGACTATTGTTAAATAAATAAGTGACTGAAAAAAGAATTTAACCTAAATAAAATACCAAGAAGATTAATCTATCACAAAGATCATGAACAATAACCTATGGGAATTTTTATCTGGATTTTAGGACAGGCATATCAACAATTAAAAACTATAAAAATCAAATGATTGTATCAACAGATGCAAACATTTTTTGACAAAATGCAATGTCTATTCCTATTAAGAAAACAACAAATCACAGGAATCAATGGAACCTATCTTAAAATGGTAAATGTTGTTCTGTTTCAACCATTTTTCAGCTTTTGTCTGACTCTTCATTTGGCAAAGATATTTTAAGTCATTTACCATTTTCTTCTCTAGCTCATTTTATAGATCACACATTGAAACAAATAGAGATAAGTGACTTGCCCAGGGTCACACAGTTAATATCTGAGGTCCCACTTGAACTCAAAAAAGTGAGTCCCCAGAACTTCATAACTGGTATTTTCAACTTTACTACCCAACAGTTACATAAAATGGCAAGTTGAATCCATACAAAACAACGAGCAAGCATCATCTTTAACAAGAATAACCTTGAAGTCTTAAAATTAAGATCAGGAATGAAAAAAGGATTGTCCTATTCAATATTGTACTAAGAATTTTTAACAATAGCAATAAGAAAAAGAAATTGAAGGAATAATATAGTTGATAAGGAAACAAACCATTACTCTTTGAAGATTATATAATGCTATACTTAGAAAACCCTATAGAATCAAGTAAAAACTAGTTGAAACAATTAACCACATAAATCAAACTTGAAAATTTTGCAGTCTACATGATGCAGCAGTAAATATATATCCAACAGGAAAAGATAGGGAGAGAAATTACACTTAAAAAACTAGAGAAAATCATTGGAAGTTTACTTGCCAAGGCAAACCCATAGATTATGTGAACACAATTACAAAAAAATTTTGGCAGATACCTTAAAGAAATATTGATTGCTTCTGAGTAGACTGAATCAATATAAAAAAGAGAATATGTCAGTTGATTTACTTATTCAGTATCATATCAAATAAACTACCAAAGAATTATTTTAAAGAGTAGGAGAAATAGTAACAATCATCTATAAAGAAAAAGCTCAGTAATATTAAGAGAATCAATAAAAAAAGATTGCAGATCTAGCAGTTCTATATTTCAAACTATTTTTGCAAAGAGGTAAACCATCAAAACAATAGGGTACTGACTAAAAAATAAAGTGGTGGATGATTGGAATGGATTATATATTCAATCCACAGTGGTGAATGATCATAGTAATTTAGTGTTTGATAAATCCAAAGATCCAAGTTTGGGGGCTAAGAATTCACTATTTATCAAAAATTGCTGTGAAAACTTGAAAGCAATTTGACTGAAACTAGCTACAGACCAAAGTCTCACTCTGTATACTAAGATAAATTTAAAATCTGGAAGAATTGTTTAGATATAAAGGGTAAAAATAAGCAAATTAAGGAAGTTTAGTAAAATGTACCTGTCAGATCTATAAATACTGGAAGAGTTTATGACCAAACAAAGATAGAGAACATTATGGAAAGTAAATTATTTGAACATTGAAATTGAATGTCCTTCAATTGGGGAACGGCTTAACAAACTGTGATATATGTATGTCATAGACCACTATTGTTCTATTAGAAACCAGGAGGGATGGGAATTCAGGGAAGCCTGGAAGGATTTGCATGAACTGATGCTGAGTGAGATGAGCAGAACCAAAAAAACACTGTATACCCTAACAGCAACATGGGGGTGATGATCAACCTTGATGCTTGTTCCATCAGTGCAACAACCAGGGACAATTTTGGCCTATCTGCAATGGTGAATACCATCTGTATTCAGAGAAAGAATTGTGGAGTTTGAACAAAGACCAAAGACTATTACCTTCAAATTAGGGAAAAAAACCCTTATCTTATTATGTAATTTTACTATCTCATACTTTATTTTTCTTCCTTAAGGATATGATTTCTCTCTCATCACATTCAACTGAGATCAATGTGTACTATGGAAACAATGTAAAGACTAACTGAATGTCTTCTTTGGGGGGGGGGAAGCAAAAATAGGGGGAAAAATTGTAAAATTCAAAATAAATAAAATCTTTCTAAAAAATTAGAAATTTAAATATTTTTGCCCAAAATAAACTAATTCAGGTAGAAAGAATTAAAGGCCATCTCCCAGTTGATAAATAATCAAAAGATGTGCACAGGCACTTTTAATGAAGTAGGGGAAAATAAACAGTTTTTCAATGATCACTCATATGATTAAAATGCTCCAAATAACTACTTATCAGAGAAATGAAAAATGAAATATCTATGAAATACCACATCACATCTATCACATTAACATGACAAAAGTAAATTAAAAAATATGGGAAAGGATGTGAAAAAATGGATATTATTCTCTGTTGATAGATTTGTGAACTAGTCTCAGCATTTTGAAGAACAATTTTGAAAAAAAGAGAACAATTTTTAAATTTGTCCAAAGGAACTGTACATACACTTTCTTTTCTATTCCTTTCTAAATTTTTTTAGTTTTTTCCCCCAAGGCAATGGGGTTAAGTGACTTGCCCAAGGTCACACCTAGGTAATTATTAAGTGTCTGAGGCTGGATTTCAATTCAGGTACTCCTGACTCCAGGGCCAGTGCTCTATCCACACTCCACCTACCTGCCCCATGCATACACTTTTACTTGGCAATGCCACTACTAGGTTTGTATCCAAAAGGAATAAAAGACAATGGAAAAGGATGTATTAGTATAAAAAATATTAATAGCATTCCTTTTTGTTCTGGCAAAAAAAAATTAGAAATTGGAAAATTGAGGGGATGTTCATCAATAAGGGAATAGTTAAATAAATTATGACATTATTTTGATGGAATACTAAAATGCTATAAGAAATGACAAACAGTAGACTTTCAGAGAAATCCAGGAGCAATTCATGCACAGGGAATCTGGGACTGGTTTTTTGTAGTGAATCTCTTCTATCAGGGTGTTATAACCCCAAGGCATGATTGAGTTTTATATCCAAAAAAATATCAACACTCAATTATCAGAAAACAGATTTTTCTAAATCTCTGCCTCCTAATTTTAATTAATGCTACTGGATTTCTTCTAAATTCCTCAGAGGCCTATTGAAAGACTAGTTGCAAAATAAGGTTATCAGTCAAGTATAGATATTTGCATGCCTACTTATTTCTACAATTAACATTGTCTGTCTTTGTATTTCCTTCAAAGTCTAGTAAAATACATTGAACCTGGTATATACTCAAGAAATATTTGTTGAATAAATGAGTGAATACATTATTGCCATTTCTGTTTATGCCATTCCAATATGGGATGACATTTGGATAGAGCATGAGGATCTTTCCTTTTGTCAAAGCAAAAACTTTGCATACTGACTTAATGGAAATTTTTATTCAAGATCCTCCAAAATCCAGCCAATGTTGACATTGTGCATGAACTTTAGCATTTGCTATTTCTCTCCTTACATTATAGAGAGCCAAAAACAATAAGGCAAAAATAGAAGGAAAATGAGGTGAGCAATCTGTAATTCTAATTCTTCTGTTAACCTTAAGGAAAACATTTAACCCTCTTGAAATTTTGTTTCCAAATCTCTAAAATGAAAGTATTTGTAAGCAATAAAATTCTTCCAACTTAAATATGGTATGCTTCTTTGAAAGGTTGGCAATATTAGAACCAGGGAAAAGAAAGACAGGTTCTAGCAAAATTTCCAGTAGGAAACTTTCTTAAATCTATAAATTATAAAATAAAATAAAAACTTAAACCCATCCTGTGCTTTGCTTCTATATTATTACTAGGTTTTTACCCTAAAGAAATAAATGAAAGAAGAAAAGAATCCCATGTGTAAAGATAATAAAAACTTTTTGTTGACTCAAATAACTGGAAATTAAAGGAATATGCATCAATTGAGGAATAGTTAAACTGAATTATGTTATAAGCATGAATTGGAATATTATCATGTGGTAAGAAATTAGGAAATGGGTGGTTTCAATAAAACCTAGAATAAATTGAATGAACAGAATAAAGTGAACAGAAGAAGAACGATTTATGCTACCATGATATCATTATAAAAAGAACAATTTTAAAAGACTTAAGAATTCTAAACAATAAAATTATTAATGATAATTACAATGGCCAGAATGTTAAACATTTCTTGACAAAGAAATTATTAATTGAGTATCAAGCCTGAAACACCAACATTTTTGGACGTGACCAAATATCATAAGTTTTGGAAGTTAGAATTTGGACTGGGAAGTGGGTAGAGTAGAGAGAAAATAACTTGATTTTTATTGAATTACAATGTGGAGATAGAGCTATACATAGTGAAATACTGACATATTTTTGGAAGTGATGGAGAAAACTAATTATTTCTAATAATCCACATTATACCTTTTTTCCTCCTTAGGCAGAAAAAGGAGAGATTGATATGTAGCCAAATGAGGCAGCATGAATTAGTAGGAAAAATGCTATATTTTTATTCAGAGTAACTTTATATTCCTGCTTGATACTCATTAATCATAGAACAAATATTTAGTGTATTAAGCCCTTATTTTCCTTTTCAGAAAAATTTGGATTTTATATATTATTTATAAATTATATATATTATAAATTATTTATAAATCATTTATTATTTATAAATTATTTATAAATTATACTACCTATATCTTAAAGTGATTGGGAGGGATAATTTAAACACTTTAAATCACTATTTAAATTCTAAATATTATTATTATAATAAATTTTATAAGATAAAGAAAAGAATGTCAGGGAGGATAAGTTATTTCTATTTGCAGAGAAGAATCTATTTGTCCATGAGAATCTCAAAGATTGAATGGAAACTTGATTTAAACAATAATTTTCACTAAGTAGCACACTATAAAATTAATCTTTTGTTTTATTACCAAAAAAAGGAGTGAGGTGATATGAAAAAGAAATTTCTTGAAAATTTGCTATAATATGGATAAAATAGCTGGTTCTTAATCAATCTAACATATATTCTTTGGCTCTAAATGAATTCTACTAAAAAATATTTTGGAAAAATAAAAATATATCATTGGATAGATTTTTCATTGTTCATGGTTAGGACATTCCAGGTTCCAATCAATTTGATTAAACAATCAAATTATGAAGGTATAGATTTTTATAACCAGATAAAATAATAAAACTCAATTCTGGAGTATCAAAAGATCAAATATAAAGAGTAAACTAATGAAAAAAGTAAGAGTAAACAATGGCACCTGCCTAGGCTTTCCAGACATCAAAAAATAGAGTAAAGCAATAATTACCAACTGTATATAAAAGAAGCTCACAATGTTTTTACAAACCTTTCTTGTTCTTTATATATTAATTTTTTTTAGGTTTTTTTTTTTGCAAGGCAAATGGGTTTGAGTGGCTTGCCCAAGGCCACACAGCTAGGTAATTATTAAGTGTCTGAGACCAGATTTGAACCCAGGTACTCCTGACTCCAGGGCCAGTGCTTTATCCGCTGTGCTACCTAGCCACCCCTCTTTATATATATATATATATATATATATATATATATATATATATATACACACACATATATACATATATGTATATATATATATTTAGTTAATGTTTGTTGATGATTGTCACTATCAAATACAAAAATTTAAAATTCCATTTAGTACTGGTTAAAAATAGAAATATGAACTAATAGAAGACAAAATTATTATTATTTGCTCTCAGAAAGTCATTAAATTGTGTACAAACAAGCATAGAAATACTTCTACAAATCATGTCTTCAAGGGGAACATACATACAAGATATCTAATCATCTCAATTTACAGTAAATTAAATAAATTGTTCAATGGAAAGATCCAAAGTATATACATGAATATGAATAATATATGTAAATGTGTATATATCTGTTTCTATATATGTATTGTGTGGATGTAAAATTATCTCATCACAATTTTGGAATCAAAATCTAGAAACATTATGGATAAACATTTAGTGGGGAATGGATATGAAAATTCTAGAATAGCAATATAATGGGAAATTATTTAATCACAAGAAATAAAAACTTTAAAAAAAATTCAAGGACACTTGAGAGGGCTTCTGTCAACTAAACCAGAGTAAAATAAACAAAACCAGGACTAGAACCAAAATAAAACAGAACAAAGGTACAAAGATGACAATAATGTAAAAGAAAACAATAGCAAAAATCATCACAATTGTGTTTGTTCAATGAAAAACAGTTACTTCAGGGGACTTGAGGCATCATGTGTCTCCCTTTCTCTAAGAAGAGGTGATGAATGAGGAACTTCTTGGTACACATGGTCATAGCCAAAGTGTTTTTGGTTTACTTTGCTTGTCTTTATAGATTGATTTTAAAAAAATAAGAAAATATTTATTTTTTAAGCTCTACATGTCTTTACATCCTTAGCACCTATCATAATGCCTGGAACATAGCAGCTTAATATCTCTGAAAATAAGCTCAACAAGAACATTTTCATTGTCATAATCTTTTATTTTAATAAAACAGTCTACCCCCCAAATTAAGTTTCATTCATAAAATTTCTTAAGAGTTAGATAAACCAATTTACTCTTGATGGATCAATCTATCTCTCAAAATCCATAGACTTACATAGTCTATTAAGTCATAAAGATTTATTCGTTTTTCATTATGCTTTTCCCAGTACTTGATAGAAAATGTTCTGTGAATATGGAAGACTATGGGAGGTACCCATCTCCTCTGAATATGTCTCCTATCATCATGATTTGTCCCAATCAGCTGGGTAGTATCATTCAAATTACTAAGAGCTGCTTTCCAGAATATCCAGGAGAGGAACGGTGAAGAAGCCACACACCTTTCCCAAAACCAAATATTGGTGTATCTGAGAGGAGAAATATTTATAATCCTTGCATCATTTAGATTTAAAATGTTTGTCTTTCTATGACACCAATATGGTGCTGATACCTAAACCAGGAAGAGTTAAAACAGAGAAAGAAAATTATAGACCTATCTCCCTGATGAATATAGGTGCAAAAATCTTAAATAAAATCTTAGCAAAATGATTAGAAGTTATGATTAAGATAATGCATTATGATCAAGTAGGATTTATCCCAGGAATACAGGATTGGTTCAATATTAGGAAAACTGTTAGTATAATTAATTATATCAATAACATACCTATCAGAAATCATATGATCATATCAATAGATGCTGAAAAAGCTTTTGACAAAATACAGCAACCATTCCTACTAAAAACACTAGAGAGTGTAGGAATAAGTGGTTTGTTCCTTATAATAATAAGCAGTATCTGTCTGAAACCATTAACAATCATTATATGCAACGTGGATAGGCTTCACCACTACTATTCAATATCATATTAGAAATGTTAGCCTCAACAATAAGAGAAGAAAACGAAATTGAAGGAATTAGAATAGGGAAGGAGGAGAAAAAAACACTCACTCTTTTCAGATGACATGATGGTATACCTAGAGAATCCCAAAAAGTCACCTAAAAAAAGATTTAAAATGTTTGAGAAGATTGACTCTAAGATTGGACAGTTTTATATTATATGCACTTCTAGTGACCTTTCCCAGGTGTAGTGTTTATGAATTTTAATATTATATTTTTCCCTTAACAACATGCTATAGAGGGAAAAGACCTGCATTTAAAAATCAGAGGATTTCAGTTCAAGCCCCAGTTCTGTTAATTATGAGGCAGTGTTACTTTGGGCAAGTATCTTAATTTATTTGGGTGTTAGTTTTCCTCATCTGTTAATATAAAGGTTGCCTTAGATGGTCTTTAAGGTACCTTCCCACTCCAATACTATGATCTAGTAAATGAGCTTGGACAGATCATTTTATGAGATGGATAGCGTGGTAGACAGGGGTAAGAAGGAAAAGGGAAAACTGGCCATGGCTCTAGACTCGTACTTATTGTAGACCCACTGGAAAGGGAAATTGCACTTAAGAATTAAGTCATCTAATTAAGTGTGAGACAGATTCCGATTTGAGGAAGTCAAATACAATCAAGAGAAAAGGAGTATAAGAAAGTTGGTACATTTCCATTTTGTGATTAAGTGGTTAATAATGTTTAGGTGGTAACAAATGATCAAAGACCTGAATATGAAACAAAGATCTCCCAGACTGATTCCATGTTGAATTAGATTAATAAGATTTCACACCCAAGGAGGAATCTTTCACAAATGAAGCTCATCTATCAGTCAATTACCAAGGTACCTAGAAGTAATTATTGAAGATATTGTTATCCATTGAAATATCTCATTGTCTTAGTAGGACCAGTATCACTGATGAATTAAAGATAATTATTCTCCCTTATAGATTTTTACTTCCTCTCTACTGTGTCAACTTGTTTTCAGGTGAACATAAAAAAGAATAGACATTTTTTTCCCTTTAGTAAATTGTGATATGAATGGGAGTCCAGGATGGGAGAGAACTTGATGGAAACGGAAGTGACTCAGGTAAATAACATTTCCCTTCTTTCCTGACAGATGGAATTTTGACTCCCGGGGAAGAGTACTGAGAAGATGAGGAAAACAAGTATAGGGATCAACAGAACAACTACTTTAACTTGATAAATTTTAGGTAATTATTTTAGGAATTCTATGGTTTAATTTATGTACTTATTAGCAAAGAATACAAACTAGTCAAACTTTCTCATATTCTGTTTTTTCTCCACAGACTACCACAAATACTCCAATATGTTTGAGGACTAATTGTACTTCTTTCAGCATTTTGTGTAAACCAGCAAAAAATGTGATCCATATTTTATTATAACTTTGGCTATTTGACTAGTGTGAATCCTTTCCCAAGCATTCATTTCCTTTATTTCTTCAATATAATTCCATGTCCATGTGTTATCATTGGTAATCTATTACAGCCTAGTAAGGGTACCCTGCATCTCTCCATTGTTCTATAGGTGATCTGAGGCTTCTAATTATTGGATTAATTCTTGTGAACCAATTATATGGTAATCAACTTTGCCACAACATGACTTAGAGACTTTACTATCATCCATGCCCAGGAAGTTATAAGAGAATATAAGGAAACATGAGGATTGTTGAATTGAAATGAAAAAAGGCACATGACCTATCTCTTGCAAATGACTGAACTTGAAATCACATAATCTGGATTCAAATCCTCTATCCTCCATTTATGAACTGAATAAATTTAACTGAATTTCTTAATTTTATTTCTAATTGTAAGCTTGGAATAGAAACCAGATCTTTGATTTTATTGACAAAAGAAACTTTGGGATCTCAAAATCCCCCCCCCCCACCACCATTAATGAAGGTAGCAAACTGCAATCTATTGTGTATTAAATATTTACCTAGCACACTAAGAGTTTAGTTGACTTAAACAGCATTACACAACTGGTTTTGTATCCATTGTGCCTTGTTACCCTAGCAGTAAGATGGAGATAACACAATTTACATTATATAACTTACAGGACTATCAGAGAAGAAATAGTTTTTGTTAACTAAAACCTTATGTGAATATAAGCTATTTCATGACCTAATCCATTAGGAATTTTGCCTGGCTTAGGTGACAAAATAATCTATGCTAATGTGAGAATGATGAATAATAGATGATAAAGGGGTACTGTGTTACTTTAGGAGGCAATATTTTTTTTTTGCATGCAGTCCTGCATTGTTACTGCTTCTACATTTGCTTGCTTTTTAATTCAGGAGGAGGGGTCCATGTCATTTTTTCCTATCTGTTTGAAAGATTTAAGTATTTATGATTGTTATGTGAAAAGCACTTGAAAACATGGCATACAACTTTTCATTAAAATTAAAATCAGTTTGGGAGACCTAAAGAAAGATTTTACTTTAAAGAATCTGAGTTGATGGCAGATAAATTTAAAAATACTTTCTATCCCTTTTATTTCAGTCTTCATTTATGTAAATTGAAATATAAACACATTTTATAATTTTTCCATTTGCATTATATTCTGCATATAATCATATTTGAACTGATGTTTTATCTCACCCATTAAAATGCATAGAGAAATAAAATGCCAATTACCTAAAAAGTACTTATGTTGAATTTCTCCAGTGAGTTTTAATGTAAGGGTGAAAGTGAAATGAGTGAATATAAATACCAAAAGCAATTTTGGTAATTATTGATAAAAATGTATGACCATGAAAACTCATTTGTAATGTATGTGAACAGCACAGGGAAAGGAAAAAAAGTGACAAACTACTTTTCTTCATTCATTACCTGTAGAAAGTCATAAGATGATGGTTAGAATATTCTGTAGTTGAATTTTTTTTAAATTTATGAAGCAAGGAATACATTTGAAATAAAGATATCCTTTCTATTTCTTCCAAACTCCTAAGCAAATTTCTTCTTCTTATTGTTATTATTAAAATCATTTAATTTTCTTTTTCAGAAGCATAACAAATGAGTTATTTTTACTTGAGAAAAGTAGAAACATTTTTAATTGATCTGTGAGCTCATCAGTACTTAACTGTACCTGCTCATACTGCTTAATTCTTTTCCTTATTCTTCCATAAATTCTATCTAAAGAGTTCTAATTTAGAGTACCAAAGTTCTAATTTAGTACCAAAGTGCTAATTTAGAGTGCTTTTTGATGTTGCATGGATATCAATATAAAGTGGATGGAAATCAAAGTACCAAAGTTCTATTTTAGAATACTTTGATGTTGCATGGATATCAATGTAATGCATGAGCTATACATTGGTGATCTTTTATCCTCCGAACTTGGGAGCAGAAACCATGCCTAGAATATAGTAGGTCCTTAATAAATGGTTATTGATTTACTGATTGACTCTGGTCACATGACCAGCCAATCTCTTTTTTCTAGTATACATGTCTTAAGAAATCTTTTATGTTACTTCTCTTATGCTTGAAAGAGATGATAGTTGAGTTGCTGGGAGATAATGAGATTACTAGGATAGAAAAATGAAGGGTCAGGAGAAAACCCCATGTGGAAAGGGGGAGTTCCCAACTAGTGCTGAAAAGAGGCTAATTTGACTGGAATGTAGCATTTGACAGTATAGCAATGTATAATCAGCTGGGGGGGAAATTTATAGTTGATACTATAGACATTCAGGAGTTGCTGAAACTTCTTGAACATGATAATGCCATAAAAGCTTTATTTTAGAAATATCTATCCTGTGATGGATGAAATGGAGAGGAGAGATTTGATTGTAGGAAGACTAATGAGACTGTATTAAAGATGGAAGAACTCTGGAATATTTGCAGTTATCATGAAAGGAGTCAGAGAGATTAAAAACCAAGGGAAAAGAAGAGGATAATCTAATGGAAAATCTCCAGAAGACAGGAGAGAATGGAATCAATAACCCAAGAAGAGGAGGTTGCATGAACAAAGAGAAAAAACAGAACTGCATCTGATTCTAGAGCAAAGAAGAAAAGAGATATGGAGGTGACTTAGGGACTGAAATTGGAGAGGAAATATATAGCATGCTCTGCTAGGAGAGAGGTGGTGGTAGGGAGAGGAACTTGATGTATATGATTTAAAGGGGGGGGGAAGTTTAATACAAGTTATGAGAAGATTATAGTGGATAGTCAATTAAGAAAGAGTAAAAGAATGGACATATATCAAATAGAACTGAGAATAGGATAGAATTCTAAAGCAAGGAATGGAAAGAGTAAATATAAAAAATATTCTACAGCAGAAAGGCTATATCTGTATGATAGCCCAAATTACTGAAAAGTATGTGGAATATGATTAAGCTGTCTTATAATTTGTTGCCTGTGAAAAACCATTTGAATCAGAATAGCAAAATATTTCCTTGAAGACTCCTCTACTAAAGTATCTCATGAATGAGGCAAAACTGCATAAGAGCCTCTGAAATGTATACTCCAGAAACAGTTGAAAATTCCCTGATTAAAATAAATATTGAAGCATAAAACAAGGAGCTATGGACTCAACACATAGCCTATGGACACTGTAGAAGAATTACATGGGATCTTAGAAAACTGGAAGGGACCTTAGAAAACATGATGTCCAACTCCCTAATTTTGCAAATGAGGAACACAGGTCCAAATACTTTAAATTTGCTTTCCTAAGGTTACACAAGGAGTAATTGTCAGAGAAGGGATTTGAAATCAGGTCCTTTGATATTGTTGGCACAATAATTTACTTTAAATACATTTATGAATTTAGGTAAAATGAAATATGAATGTCAATGAAAAATATATTTATAAAATCAAATAACATTTTTTCATTTTTGTATTTTATGTTCAATTCAACTTAAAATCATTTTACATGTATATATTGATATAAATGTCATGAATACATTAACAGTATAAACTGGAATAGGTTATTCAATTTCATAGAATTATACTTTGCTAAATTACATTAACTTCATTTTAAACAAGTTCTTTTCATGTTATATAGCAAGTTATCAATGTAAAAGGAAAAGAAATATTAACATAAATTATGCATTTAAATCCCCATGCAAGAATATTTCCTCTCTCTCATTTCTAGGGTGGGGAAATGGAGAAGGGCTGATAAAAGAAGGGTGACTTTATAAGAAATAGGCCATATAGAGTACTGTGAGATGACAATAAAACAATACCTAATCCTTGAATCCTACTGCGTTCTCTGGTCCTATGGAAAGTCAAACACTTGCTGACAGATTATCTGTAACTCTGATTCTGATTCCACACCCCCATATCTGTCTTCTGGAATTTTGCCTTACACTTTATAAAGCTCATTACAAGATCTATTAAATACATGGTATACTACCAAAAGTTCTTAATACAAATATCAACTGGTTATGTGTTTCCTGTAGTTTTCCTTGACTGCCAAGATGATAAAAGTTTTAAGTCATTTTTTCCATTATTCAAAATGACATTTTGCAAAAAAAATTACTCTATTTATAACTATACTTGAGATCAGAGCCTTTATGAAACAGGAATTTTGGAATCATTGTAAAATGGGAACAAGGGAAAATCAGGAGTTATATAGTTCTCTATACCTGAGTTCCTGCATCATCAATTGCTTTTTGGACATCTCAAACTGCATATCCTATAGCCATTTCGAATTCAGCATGTGTGGAAAAGGAAATGATCCTTTCCTCAAAAATTCTCCTCTCTTCCATAATGACTATTGAGGGCAACATTATTCTCCCACTTGCAAGGTTGATGAAATTCCTGATTCTTTACTCATACAGCATATATAAATCATTCTTAAGTCTTCTTGTTTCTATTTGCACAACATCATTAATTTAGTCCTCTAATCACACAATCACAATCCTAGTACAGGCTCAAATTATATTTCCAATGATTATTTCAATTGATTTCTAACAGATCACCCTTCCTCTTGTGCCTCCCTCCATTTCCATTGAAATCTTCAGTAATATGCTGAGTTCTCTGAACTGAACTGAACCAAGATGTAACTTTTCTAATTGCATAAACAAAATACATAAACTTTCAAAGGAAACCCAATCTACTGAAATAAAGAGGTCATTTTTTCCCATCCAAGTTCAAAAATATAAAAAAATCTATCAATAGACCTGAAGTTGAAAAAAACAACAACCGTGCTTTAATGTATCTTCCAGTCCAGCAAAAGACTTTCCTAAAGCTCAGTTCTGACCATGTTATCTTCCTACTCAATGCACTCTAGTGTTTTCTCAGATCAAGTGGAAAAGCCTCCTTTTGGCATTTGATGCCTTTTAATATTTGAATATTTCCTACTTTTCTTGTGTTTTTATATTTGATTCCCCTCCAAAATTTCTATGTTCCAGTTATACTGCTCTACTTGTTATTCCTCAGACATTATACCCTATCTTCTGACTCTCCTTCTGTACTGGCTTTCCCTAATGCCTGCAGTAGTCTCCTCATTTCTGAACTGGAGCTTCTTGGGTTTCTTTTAAATAGCTTTTCTGCCAAGGACAGTGTCCTCCTCCATTCCCTCTATGTTCCTTCTGAGATAAAATCCCATTTACATAGTGTATATCTTATATATTCATAGTTATTTGGATGTCACCTATCCCATTAGAAACTTTATTTTATCTCCAGATCTTTCTGGGCATGTACTAGCAAGAAAATCAATGATAGAAAGAACACATCTCATACAGAAAATATGAATACACATAAATATATATGTATGTAGGTAATATGTATTTGTATTTATATACATAGTAATCTAAATAATGAATTCTTTTTTAAGCCTTGTTGAATTTGTGATGCATATGGAATATCTAGGAAGACATAACCATCAGACAGTTGCAAATGCAGGAGAACTTGGACTCAGGAGACAAATTAGACCAGCTTTCTTAGACCATATACAGACTGGTCCAAAATTCAAGTTCCTGGTCTAAAGAAATTGAATCAATGATGTTATTAAAAACCAAGGCTAACATTGTCAATTTTTAAAAAATAAGCATGTAGTTAGTAAAGTTCATTAAACAAGCCTTTGTCAAGAATACACATGTCTCTCAATATGTCATTGCTCATGGAAAGAAAACAGAGTTTATATCCCACCTGGGAGTAATCGGTTTATCAAATTAGAAAGGAGAGTCACCTTCTCATGTTGATACATAGAAATCATTACCTCATTGGAAAGCTTTAATGCCTTGACTCTATACTTTTTCCAAGTTTCCATAACTTCTATGTAATCTAGGCAGCTCTGTAAGGCAACACCCATGGAAGAACAGCTGATATCAAACACCAGCAGTTATAGGTATTTAGTAATGATCTACAGAGAAATAATTATTGAACCCCCACAGAGCTATCTAAATCTATCTTCCTCCTAAACACTTCTAGACTTGTAGCTATTGATAATTCATGGGATGCAAGGAGAGGATCTACATGGATATCTGTAGATACACTCCTGTTGCTAGATATCTACAGGTGTTTTATAAAAGTTGGTTTATTATTTTGTTGTGGAATAGTTATCTTTGGAAGTATTTAAAATAGAAATGGATCTTATATATTTGACAGTTTAGGTGTGGTCCTTCCTATAGGCAAAATGAGGATGAGATAACTAATCAAGGTTCTACTAATATTATAATGATCTTAAAAACTCTTCACTAAGAAAAATGATTTTAAAAGCTATTGATTTGAAGAACTTAAATTTTTAGGGTAAGTTGCATTTATTCTTTAATTTATTAACTACTTATTAAATGCCTACTATAAATAAGACTCCACAATAGAAGTACAGATTTGAATATGATACAGTCCTCTCCCTCAAAGAACAAGAGGCACATGAATATAAAGTGTTACTATGGTTGAAGTTATCACATAAGTCATCATGATAGACATGTTTTCTGAATGGTACCTTGAAGATCGGTATAATTTTAGTAGGATGATATAGAAAGATCATTCTATGCAGATGAATCACCATCCAAAGCATGACAGTGAAACAGTGATTTGCCAACTTCATTGGAGAGTATTGAAGGTCAGGTTTAAAGAGCTAGTGAGTTGAAGGTTGGAAATAGTAAGCTAAGGAGTTGGAAGAAGGAGGGAAGTGTCAAGGAAAGGTCATTTTATTTGGAGTCAAAGAGTTTAAATTCCCATAGCATCATCATGGAGCATCACTGAGGATCTTTGTGCAGAAGAGAGACAGAGGAGTGCTTCATAAAGAACAATAGAGGATCAATGCAACAACTCAGGTGGAATGGAAAGATCTTTTAGAAAGGGAAACTAGTCCATAGGATCATAGTTTGAGAGTCAGAAATAATCTTAGAGGGGCCTTTAGTTTTACAGAAGAGGGAATTTAAATTTTAGAAAGGAAAAGTGATTTGTGTAAGATCATGCAGGTAGGAAAAGGCAACATTTTTTTCTACCCAGAAGTTCTATCTTTTAACTCTTAATCCAGGGGCAACTAAGTAGTGCAGTGGATAGAGCATTGCCCTAGAATCAGGAGAACTGCGTTCAAATGCAGCCTCAGAAATCGCCTAGCTTTGTGACCTTGGGCAAATGATTTAATCCCATTTCCTAAAATAACAAAACAGAAAATTAAAAAAACCTCTTAATTATATTCCTATTCTATCATGCTTCCTCCAAAATTTGTGGGCTCAATTTGGAAAACTAGAAAATAATTTTAAAATACAGAAGATGAATTGATCTAGATACTGGGAATCTATAGATAATACAAGCATAAAACATATGTCACACATAATACATATGTCTCCTCTTACCTTTCACTTTGATCCCAGTTGAGTATACATTTAGTAAGGTGAATTTATTTATCATTTTTAATATGGAAGGAACAATATGAGACAACCTCAACCATGAAGGATTTCAAAACCCTAGATATTATCCCTCTAAATAGCATCACCCCATTATGTATGAAGATTTAGATTTACTAAATAAGATTAGATTTTTTGTTAGTTTTCTTCAGAAAAAAGAAGTACAGAGGCAGCTCAGTGGCACAGTAGATAGAACCCAGCCCTGGAGTCAGGAGGACAGGAGTTCAAATTAAGCCTCAGACACTTAATAATTGCCTAGCTGTGGGACCTTGAGCAAGTCACTTAATCCCCTTGCCTTAAATAAGTAAAATAAAAAATAAGTATAAAGAGTAGATAGTTTCAAGTTGAATTATTCATTGGTAATTTTCTTCCAGAAATGGAATTTCCAACTCTAAGCATTTTAGTTGATTCCAAACTAAAGAAAAGATTGGGGTTGCTCATTCTGAATTTTAAAATATGAGAATTTAAGGCAGTTGTGGTGAATATTTGGGTGTAAAATTTAATTTTATCATGATAAACTAAAAGACACATGGCAGAATTAAAAAAAGATTTTGAGGTGTTAGTGCTTAGCAAAGAAACTGGAATAGAACAAGCATCTAAGAGAAATATTTGTTCATTGGTGGAGTCAGTATGGCAAAATAGAGAAAATGCTCAGATGAGCTCTCCTAACATTTTCCTCACAATGACTTTAAAATCATGCCTCAAATTGAATATTGTAGTTGCAGAGTTGACAAATGTTTAGAGTAAGACATTCTTTCAGCCCAAGACAACACAGAGAGTAAAAATCAGTAAATTAATAAATAAAACTAGGAGTTAGTTTAATGAAAAAACAAATAAAATAGGTAAACAATTGGTTAATTTGATTTTAAAAAAGAGAAGAAAATCAATTCAATAGAATCAAAAATTAAAAGGAAGACTATAACACTATTGTAGATGAAATTAAAGCAATTTAAGGAGTTATTTTGCTCAATTATATGCTATAAATTTAGCAATAATTTAAGTGAAATGGAAGATAATTTAGAAAAATATAAATTGCCTAAATGAACAAGAAAGGAAATGGAATATGTAAATAGATCTGTTTTAGGGAAGAAAATTAAATAGGCCATAAATAACCTTCCTAAGAGGAAAGCACCAGGACCAGATGTATTTACAAGTGAATTCTATCAAACATTTTAAGAGCAATTAATTTCAATATTAAATAAATTATTTGTTATGATAGGCAAAGAATGGATCCCACCAAACTCCTTTCATGAAACAAATATGATATTTATATCTAAACCAGGAAGAGTAAAAACAGAAAAAAATAAAATTATAGACAAACTTAATCAATAAAAACAGATGCAAAAATCCTAAGTAGAATACCAGCTAAATGGTTGCAATCATATATTACAAATATTATACATTCTGATCAAGGAGAATTTTTATCAGGGATTCAGGAATGGATTAAACATAAAGGAAATAACATAATCAATTTTACCAATAATAATAAGAAGAATAGTATGATTATATCAATAGATGCTGAAGTTGTTGATAAAGTAAAACACAATCATTTCAATTAAAACACCTGAAAATGTTGGTATAAATGGATTTTTCTTTAAATTGATAAGAAAATTATCTAAAAACTATCAGCAAGCATTATATATAATGAGGATAAACTGGAAGCCTAGTGAGATCAGGTATGAAAAAGGATGTTCATTGTCATCATTATTACTCAATATTGTATTGGAAATCCTAGCTTAAGCTGCTGCTGTTTCTTTTGCCACCACCTAGTAGTTCCACTGCTGATATTTCATTCATTTGGGTTCTGGGTCAGTCTTTTCTCCTGTATCATAGATCTCTCTTACTTTCTATATTGGCTATTTTCCTTTTTATTTTTTATTGCAATAAGAAAAAGAATTTTCATTACATTGTACAATAAAAACATTGTACACAAAACTTCAAATTTGATGCACACAACTTGCTATTCTTTTCGATTATAGAACAAAATCATCTGCAAAATTTTCTCCTTTATTTCTCCCCCCACCAATTCCCCTAGAGATGCTATTACCATTAGACATGAAAGGTGTTTGTGTGCATATAATTATATGGACATGTACACATATATATATATATATATATATATATATATATATATATATATGCCTATGTATGCATGTTTATATGTAAAACTATTTCTACATACCTCTAATTTATCAGTTCTTTCTCTGCATAGAGATGGTGTCTTTATTCAAGTGGCCTTTATAGTTAATTTGGATATTTGTAATAGTCAAAACTTTTTCACTTGTAGTTTTTCTTAAAACAATATTGTTGCTATTTTTTCTCTTAGGTTTGCACACCTTTTTCTTCATTATTTTATCTAAATTTTTCCATATTTTTTCTAAGATCATTGAGCTAATCATTTCTTATAGTACAGTAGCAATCTGTCACAATTATACACCATAACTTGTTCAGCCATTCCTCAATTGGTTGACAAACCTGCAATTCCCAGTTCATGAGTTGGCAGGACCAATATAAAAAAATGATAATTTTATCAATAATTTACATATTTAATGCCATCCCCATTAAATTACCAAAAAGTTATTTCATTACCTGGAAAAAAATAAATGAATAACAAAATTCATTTGGAAGAAGAAAAAGTCAAAAATATCAAAGCAAATAATGAAAACAAAAGAGCACTGTCATGAATATTTTAGAAAATATATATATACTTTTCATTTTACCCTGTCTTTGGAAATAACTAGTAGTGAAATTGCTTGGTCAAAGGGTAGAGGCAGTTTAATAACTCTATAAGAATAATTTCTGATTTCTCTCCAAAATAGATGAATCTGTTTGAACCAACAATGAATTACTTAACAAATTTTTCCTCATTCCTTCCAACATTTGTCACTTTCCTTTTCAATAATGTAAACCAGTATGATAGGTAGAAAATGATATCTCAAAGTTGTTTTAATTTGCATTTCTCTAATTAATAGTAATTTAGAATTTTTTATGTGAGTATAAATTATTTTGATTTCTTCATTAGAAAATTGTCTCTACAACTCTTTTGAGTATCAATTAGCAAATGATTCATTCTTATAGATTTGACAAAGTTCTTTATATATTTTTATATGAAATGTTTACCTTGATAAACTGTTTATAATTTTTTTCCAATTTTCCCCCTCTGATATTGACCATATTTGTTTTATTTATATAAAAACTTTTATGAAAAATTATCCATTTTATACTTTACTTTCATTTGCTTATTTATAAATTGTTCATCTTTCTATAAATCTAATAAGCGAAATGTTCATATTCTTCTAATTTTCTTGCAATATCTATCTCTGTTATCTCAACCAGGTATCCATTTTGAACATAACTTGGTAAATGGTGTAAGTTATTAGTTTTTGCCTAGTTTTTTGCCATATTGATTTCTAGTTTTCCTAATAATTTTTATCAAATAATGAATTCTTATCACAAAATCTTAAGTCTTTATACTTGTCATATACATTATTATGCTTATTTGCTTATGTCAGTTTTCTGTCTACTCTATCCCATAAATTTACCTTTCTGTTTCTTAGCCACAGTTTTGATAATTGCTGTCTTATAATATAGTTTAAAATCTTGTACTGCTAAACTTCTTTGTTATATTATTTTATTATTTGCTTTGATATTTTGACTTACTCTTCCTCCAAATTAGTTTTATTATAATTTTTTCCAATTAAATAAAATAAGTTTTTGGTCATTTAATGGGGATGATATACAATATGCAAATTGTTTCCAGTAAAATTATCATTTTTATTATATTGGTTCTGTCAACCCCAAAACACTTAATACACACACATTTCTGTCTAATGGCAGCTTTCCCCATGTCAGGGTAGGGAGGGAGGGAGAAAAAAATATTAAAAGTGCCCATCAGAGAAAAAAAGAAAACTTAGAAGTCAGAAAAGCAGGTAGCTTTGAAAATTATATGTAGTATTTATTATATAGTTTTTTCATTGAAGTGTGAAATGGAAATTCATGATTTTTATACTGAATTCTCTTTTCATGTTATTCTGTGTACATGGAAATCTACTTTTTGTGTTCTTGTATTTAAGTTCAAAGCGATTTGATAGAGAGACAGAGAGAGAGACAGACAGAAAGAGACAAAGACAGAGAGAGGAAGGAGAAAGAGGGTGAGAAAAAGGAAGGGTACACCAGGTGATAGTATCACCCCCCCCCCAAGAGATCAAGAGCCCTAAGGAACAGTATTGTTCCAAGTCACAAGGGAACAGGGGCCATGAGGAACAGCATCAATTGCAAAAGCACAAGGAATGATGGGTCTTTCCTGAGTAGGATCAGGGTATGGATAAAGAAAGTAGTGACTGCAAATCAACTTAGCTCATATCACCTTGAAAGCATTTAATCTTCCATAGCAAAACAGCAGTGTAAAAGTGCTTGAAAAAGAAACAGAGTCCCTCCATAACCCACTCTGAAAGCAGAGGCTGACAATATAAAATTCAAAATCAAGAAGTAGGGTGGAAGAATGAGTGAACAACAACAGCAATAACAACAAAAACTTTATCAGGGAAGATCAAGACATAAGTCAAAAGGCAATAAAGGAAATCAAAACAACCAAAATCAAAGCCGGAAAGACAAATCTGCATTGGACACAAGTTCAACAAGTATTTCTGGAAGAGCTAAAAATAATTTTCAAAATTATGTATAGAGAGGAATAATTAGATAACAAAATGAAAGCAAGGAAGAAATTTATAAAAAAGATAATCAAAATTTTGGTAAAAGAGGCACAAAAACTCCTTGTGATTATTACAACTGAAGAATTAGCCAAAGGGAAATAGAGGTACATTCACATTCATAAAATTCACTAATAAAAATTATTATTTAAAAGGCAGAGTAGCCCAAGGGAAAAGTAACAAAAGCTTGTTGAAAAAATAATTTCTTAAAATTTAGAATTGGGCAAGTAGAGTTTAATAATTCAATAAGTTATCAAGAAACATAAAACAAATTCAAAAGAATGAAAAAATGTAATCCTAAAGAGTAAATGGGTCAAAGAACAAACCACAGAAATAATAATTTCAACAAAGAAAACGATGAGACAATATTCCAAAATTTGTGAGATGTAGCTAAAGTAGTAGTTAGGGGAAATTTTCTATTTCTAAATTCATACATAAATAAAGAGTGAAATGTTAAATCAAATTAATTGGGTATGAAATTACAAAGAAACCTTAAAAAAATGAAAACATCCAATTGCACCCTAAAATTGAAGTCTTGACAATATAAGGAGAAATTAATGAAATTGAAACATAAGTAATAAACAATACCAGGCATTGGTTTCATAAAAAGGAAAGATAATTATTGGCTAAATTAAAAAAAAGGAGAAAACCCAATTGCTAGAATAAAAGATGGAATGAGTAAATACACTACCAACAGGGATGAAATTAAGGAAATATTAGGACTTACTTTGTCCAATTATTTGCCAATAAAACTGACAATCTAAGTGAAATGAATGAATATAAAAAATAAGTTGAAAAGGAAATAGTATAAGCAAATAAACCTATCTTAAAAAACAAAATTGAATAAGCCATCAAGCCTTAGAAAAAGTCCCCATGGATCTGATGGATTTACATGTTAATTCAACCAACATTAAAAAAATAATTTATATGCAAAATATTTTTAAAGTATAGGTAAAGAAGTACTACTAAATTCCCCTTATGAAACAAATATTTTTTTATTAAAATGTATTTATTTAGTTTTATCCATTTGCACGTGTATATTTTTAAGTTACATAATTCCTTCCACGCTCCCTTCTCACCCCTCTCCCCTCAGTGGTGAACAGTCAGGTTAGTATTGTATATACATATTTTCATAAACATATCTATAGATTAGTAATTTTCAGTTTGAGGAATTAGGATTAAGGGAAAGAGATACATAAGACATAATTTTTATAAAGTGTTCATCAGATTCTGAAAGGTTATGTTGTGTGTTTGTGTGTGTGTGTGTGTGTGTGTGTGTGTGTGTGTGTGTGTGTGTGTGAGAGAGAGAGAGAGAGAGATTTGTTTTGTTTCATTTTTAGATTTTTTTCTCAGGATAATAACCAGTCAAATACAGTTGTTCTAACTCTCTAGACTGCTGAGTGGAACAAATGTAATTTTTATACTCAAATCAAGGAGAACAAAAATAGAAGAAAAATACTAAAGTTTAATTTACTTAATGAAGATTGATGAAAAAACTCCCAAAATTCTATCAAGGAGATGGCAGCAATGTGTCACCAAGATCATATTCAATTAGAAAAACTATCAATATAGTTGACTATATCAATAGCAAAACAACAGCAATCATATGATTATATCAATGAATACAGAAAAGTCTGATAAGTCAGAATGCCCATTCATATTGAAAACACTAGGTAGCTTAGGAATGCATAGTTCTTTCAAAAAGTATTTTTATCTATTAAAAATCTAAAGCAAATGTTATCTGTAACTGAGATAAACTTAGAGCTTTTCCAGTAAGATGAGGAATAGAGCAAGGATGTCTATTATCATCGCTATTCCTCAATTTTGTACTAGAAATGCTTGACATATCAAGGAGCAAAAAAGAGAAATTGAAGGAATAAAAATAGAAAATGAGGAAACAATACAAATACTATGTAGAAAACATGATGGTATACTTAGAGAATCAAGTAAAAATGTTGAAATAAAAACCTCAGCAAAGTAATAGGAAATAAAATAAACACATAAACCATTAGCATTTAACAAATTCTACCAGTAACATCCCACAGGATGAACTAGAGAAATTCCATTTAAAATAACTAGATTATATTTAATATTTGAGAGTCTACCTGCCAAGACAAACTCAGATTATATAAACATAATTGAAAGATACTTTTCATACAGCTAAAAACATATCTAAACAATTAAATAAATATTAAATGATTGTAGGTAGGTTAAAACAATATAAAAATGTTGATAATTCTATCTCAGACAATTTTTACATTCAGTACTGTACCAAAGAATTATTTCACAGAGCTAGAAAAAATTATAATAAAATTCTCTTGGAAAAACAAAAAAATCAAGGTAATCAATGAAAAAATTCATAGGAAGGTAGCTTAGCAGTTCCAGATTTTAAACTATATTACAAAATATAATTTTGATATATGAAATTAAAAAAGTTTTGGACAAATATAACTAATTCAACTAAAATTAGAAGGAAAACAGAAAACTAGAAAATTTTTTTCAGAAGTTTATCTGATGAAGTCCTCATTTCTCAAATTTATAGAGAAGGGGCAACTAGGTGGCACACAGGATAGAATATTAGTCCTCGAGTTGGGAAGACCTGAGTTAAAATTTGACCTCAGACACTTAATAATTACCTAGTTGTATGACCTGGGGTAATTCACCTAACCCCATTGCCTTGCACAAAGCCCCCCCAAAAATTAGGGATAAAATCTAATGGAAAAAATAAGAATCATTTCCCAGTTGATAAATGATCAGAGGATATGAACAGGAAAATTTCAGAAATCAAATCTATAACATACTCACTTGAAAAATTCTGAGTTACTACTTACTAGAGAATGCAAAACAATCACACTTATTAGATTTACTAACTGGATAGAAAACGCAAATGATAAATGCTGGAGGACATGTGAAAAGAAGAGGAAACTAATATACTAATATGGAGTTGTGAACTAATCCAACCATTCTGGAAAACAATTTAAAATGCCCTCTGAAGGCTATCAATGACTTTGAAACAACAATGGTTCAAAAATCTGAATTCCAAAGAAATCAAAGAAAATGGAAAAGGACTACAGGTGCAAAAATAGTAACTCTGTTGTATTGCCAAAGACCTGGAAATCATGGGATTACCTAAAAACTGGAAAATGGTTGAGCAAATATGATTTGTGTTGGAACATCATGATGAATAGGATGATTTCAGAAAAAAATATATGGAAAACATATGAGCTATTGCAAAATGAAGTGAGCAGAAGCAAAAGAACATTCTATATATTAAAAGCAAAATTGGGGCAGCTAGGTGGCACAGTGGATAGAGTATCGGCCCTGCAGTCAGCAGTACCCGAGTTCAAATCCGGCCTCAGACACTTAACCTAGCTGTGTGGCTGTGGGCAAGCCACTTAGCCCCATTTGTCTTGCAAAAAAAAAACTTAAAAAATAAAAAAAGGCAAAATTTTATCAATGATTAACAATGAAAGACTTTACTCTGATCAAGATAATGATTTTAAGACAATTTTAAAGGGTTTGTGATGAAAACAACTTAAACAACATTGTAAAGAGTCGAGTAAACAGGGGAGAGACTAGATCCATGATAATTATTTTCAAAAATATGACATACTTATCCTGTGTTTTTTTTTCTTTAGCAAGCAAAGGGGTTAAGTGGCTTGCCCAAGGCCACACAGCTAGGTAAGTATTAAGTGTCTGAGACTAGATTTGAACTCGGATACTCCTGACTCCAGGGCCTGTGCTCTATCCACTGTGCCACCTAGCCACCCCATCATATGTTTCTGATTGACCTTAGGCAGAAATCCAAGTAATGGGTAGGTTTGGAGACCAAAAAAAAAAAAAAAGAAAAAAAAGAAATGCTTATTAATTCTGGTTTTCTCACTTTCAAATAACATGTAATGCCTCTAACTCCTAGGTTCCTTCAGTGTAGGATTGATGATGATGATGATGATGATGATCCTAATATCTGAAATTTATATAGAATTTTAAAATGTAAATAATATTTATTTCTCACAATTAAATGCTAAAACAAATCTGAATATTTTTCAAGTGTTGAGGTTTAAATTCTATTCCTCCCTCTGTCCCTTTTAGCTATCTGAGATAGTAAGCTATTGACATAGGTTATGCAGGTGCAATCATTTAAAACATTTCCAATATTAGTCACTTTGGACAATGAAATATGAAAAGGAAGGAAGGAAGGAAGGAAGGAAGGAAGGAAGGAAGGAAGGAAGGAAGGAAGGGAGGAAGGGAGGAAGGGAGGAAGGAAGGAAGGAAGGAAGGAAGGAAGGAAGGAAGGAAGGAAAGAAGGAAGGAAGGAAGGAAGGAAGGAAGGAAGGGAGGAAGGGAGGGAGGAAGGAAGGAAGGAAGGAAGGAAGGAAGGAAGGAAGGAAGGAAGGAAGGAAGGAAGGAAGGAAGGAAGGAAGGAAGGAAGGAAGGAAAGAAGGAAGAGAAAATAGTGTACTTCAGTCTGTCTTCAAACATCAGTTCTTTCTCTGAAGGTGGATAGTATTTTTCATCTTGAGTCCTTTGGGACTGTCTCGAATAATTGTATTGCTGAGAATAGGTAAGTCATTTATAATTCTTCACCACACATTGTTGCTGTTACTGTGTACAATATTACCCTGTTTCTACTCACTTCGCTTTGCATCAGTTCATGTCAGTCTTGACAGATTTTTCTGAAATCACCCTGCTTGCAATTCTAATAGCACAATAATATTACATCACAATTATATTCTACAGCTTGTTCAACCATTCCCAAATTGATGGGTATCACCTTGATTTCCAATTCTTAGCCTCAAAAGAGTCACTACAAATATTTCTGTACAAGTGCCCTCCCCAAACAAAATTCAAAAAATCTCTAGGACAGGGCTGTCCAAAATTTGACCCACAGTATGATTTTAGGATGTTAGTCTGTGGGTTTTAATGTTCACAAGTGAAAAAATTAAATAATAATTTACATGGAACATGTAATATCCATCACGAATAAATAATCTCATTGATGTTAATTTTCTTCAGTGATTTTAAGCAGTATTAAGAATGAAACATATTACACAAAATTTTCCACCTATCTGTGGGATGTGTTCAATCTGTATGATACAGACTAGTCAATATGCACCTACCTTTATACTGCTGTTATCGCTTTGTTGTTTTGTGTTTGCTTTCATGCTTTTCCCACCTTCACCTGTCATATTGAGGACCTGCCCCCCCACGCTTTCTAAGAAATTATGAGGTAGCCTTTTATATCTAAGAACCTTGGCCTGGGAGCCCTCACGTTTGCATCCTCTGAATGCAAACTTCTTCTTTATTATTCTGGGTGTATTCTGGAATAATTATTTTATTCCCTAAACCCTAAGATAACCTGAGGTTGGACAGCAGTGGTATTGCTTGGTAAAAGGAAATATACGGTTTTAAAATGTGTTATTTTTTTTAACATCATATCATTTGACTCTTGTGACAACCTTGTAAAGTAATTTATGCTTATTAATGCACTCATTCTATAGATGAGAAAACTGGAACTGTAAGATAATCAATGATTTGCCCAGGGTTATAAGTTATATAAGGAAAATGATGTGTTAAATAAAAATAACTTTGAAAGAACTCAAAAACTTTGATTAATGTATAGGTAACAATATTTCTATTATTTTCCCTACAGTGTTTCTCTCAGGGAAAAATGGGCAGGCAAATCATTTTTAAACTATCCTTATGTTACATACTAGATAGTTTTGAATTGGGAGTCAGAAAGATATGGGTTCAGGATCTTTCTCACTTTTATTAGTTATGTGACCCTGAGCAAGTCTCTTGGTCACTCAGAACTTCAGACACTTCTCTAAGCCTTCTCTACCAAGATATCAGTGGGTTATCTTCTATGTTTGTGGGGTTCCTCACAATGACAAAAATCACAGCTCACTTGGTAAATTAATTTATTTTATGTTTTATATTTATTTTTAAAAATTGTATATTTCTTGGAACATAAACTATTGAATTAATATTCTAAAATACCCTCTTCCAAGTTATTGCAAAGCATTTTCTCCCATAAAGTTTAAGTCATTATTAGATTATCAATGAAATCTTTTTAATCTTACTCAATCTTTTATTCCTTACTCAAATGTTTTCCTACCCTCTTCTCTAGGAATCTCTAGAAAACACATAGATGAGTTTATTTCTTGGGGAGGTTCATCTCTAAGATAATTTCCTTAGAAAGTGACAGTTCTTATGAAAATATTAGCAGGATGATTTCCATTACATTGTGAGACAATAACCTCCCTTTTCTCTCCCTTCTCTCTCATAGAAATAATAAGTCAGGAAAACAGTGGAAAAAAAATAAAGAAAACTTTGTGTGTGTGTGTGTGTGTGTGCTAAAATTTACTCTTTTGAGAATTGCACTGTACTTTAAATAAACTGGACAGCTATAATCAGATTAGGATTCCAAATTCTATTTAGGTCTCCCAGTTTTGTCAAGTCTCTCTGTTCTTTTGTTTCTTCATTTTTATTCTTCATAGTAGGGAAGAGTTTTCCCTGAAGATTTGGAATAGAAATGGTTCATATAAAATCATGAAACACAATCATTCCTTTTGCTCTTGGCTTTCCTTTTAAAGGAATTTTTGACTCCCTTTATATAAGGGTTTTGTTGTATTTTCAAATATGTCAGTTTACACAAAGACTGTTTTTGACTATATTCTATGTTGTAGCTTATATAAAAAGATGCAAGAGATGCATGTCTTTTCCTCTTTTTTTCTTGTATGTTGCTTTTGCTGTGTCAAGAGAAAAAAGTAGCACACACAGCTAGCAGGCCCTGCTCTATGCAGTGTTATCAGACATAAGATCTTTTGTTTTGAAGTGTTTTGACATAGGTTATTACAGTGCCCCATGACTCCCAAATGTTCAGTAAAATATTTAAATACTTTCAACTGTGACAACATAATTAAAAAAAATTTCCAAAGCATCTGATGTACACAAGCTTTTAAAGGAACCTTCAGTTCCAATTGTGCAGTAATTAGTCTGAGATGCAGAATTCTTTGCCAGGGAACAACCATGATTTCTAACTCACTCCTGTTACATAAGAATACATTAGCTTAGCCTTTGTCTCTGTCCCATTTACTTTCATCCATAATTATGCAGCATAGCATAAAAAAACCAGGATTTTTTCTCTTCTAGAGAAGATGAGAAATGGTATCTTTAAGTGAACTTTTTCTCAGTTTTTAAAATTTTGTCTATATGCATCATTGATTTTTTTTTTTACTTTTGCAGAACCATGGAAACCATATAGATAAGTAGTAACTTTTCCAAACACTGCCATGGATTTTTAAAACATTTATAGTTGCTTCTGGTAACAAAAAGAGACATTTGGAAGATTACAATTCTTTCAAAATGGCCTATTTTCTTTTGTTGTGCCTTTGAACCTCTCCATTCCTATTACAGGTCAGTAGACTGGCTTGCAGAAAGTTTAAAGATATTCAGAATTGCATTAGGAATATAAATGGGAAACCATTTCCATATAGCAAATGGTGTTTTAATTGCTGAGCTAGAGGTTATAATGACAATGTCTAGGCAAAGTATACTCATCTGAGAAGTGTTCTGTGGCCTTTTCAAAGCGGAATGTAATTGGTTCTGATCAGTGGAAGATCTTAATTCTTTCATATTACTGTCAATGAGACAGATTCTCCCAGTACAGGAGGAGGCACTCCCTCCCTGGTTTTAAATTTAGCAGCTGCATTAACTCTTTCAGACCCATGGGGATATAATTTTCTAATTACAGTGCTGCCACGGAATTTTACATTAGTGACCTGGTGGCATGGAAGAATTGGGGAAGCCTCCTGAAGTGCAGTATATAAGATATAGAATTTTTAGCCTCGTTTTTTCCCCTTCATGTTTAAAATGATGACGATGATGATGATTATAATAATAAAAGAATCCCTGAAAATTTCAAAGCAGCACATATTTAGCCATCTTGTTTTAAAACCTTCCTTTGAATCTGTTTACGAAATGAACTAGATTCCTGTGGGGGAAATTATCCAACAGTAGTAAATGACTCACTTTGAAAGGTATATTAATGCTAATAATCACTAAGGCAAAGCACTTGCCTCCTTGTCAGCTGCCTCCCCCCACCCCCCAAAAAATCTTCCTTATAGCCAGATAGTGGTGACCAAAGTGGTAACATAGGGCAAGTTGCCCAGTGAGATTGATACCTTTGAAATGATATCTTTCCTATGTAGCATTCAACTAAATATAGAAAAAGGAACAAACTGAAACCATAGGATGTCTGCCCTCTAAGGACTTTAGTGTTTGAATAATGATGAGAAGAACAAAGTTTTCCTGGTGGCACCAATGCAGCTGCTGACGAGGGTGCCCAGGTTGTAATTGGGTTATAAGTACTGACTAATAGAAACACAGGGACAGAAGGAATTAGATCAGGAGTTTGCATAGAGCAGGAGGAATGTAGAGAGTGTGCAAATGTTAGGCTATGATGGGTTAAATATGGGACTGTTTTGAGTACTTTTTTCTCTCATCAAAAATAAGACACAATAAAAAGAACAGAAGAGAAGATGGAAGAGGAGGGGAGGGAAGGGAAGGGGAGACAAAAAACCATTGAATATTAGCAGTGTTATCATTTATCCTGCTCTCCCCTTGCTCCCCCCCCCAAAAAAAATAAAGAACAATAAATGTGGTCTTATTGGAAACTAACCCTTCAAGTGTCTGCGATAGGGAGGATGGAATATAATCTCTTTCCGGTATCATTTTTTTTTAAATTATGCATCACATTTAGTGTCATACCTTTACTTTGGAGACCACTGGTCTAGAGCAGAGGCAGGCTAGAACTAGGGATTGGGGCTCTCAGGGTTGACTATGGGATGGAGATGGGGATGAGGATGGAGTTTGTGAATACAAGATGAATAGGTAGAACATTCAGAAACATCCAAGATTAACAGCAACCCCCCTTGGGCTGTTTCCTGCTGTATATCCCTGTATATACAAGTCTGAAATACTTATAGAATTTCACTTATTCAAATATTTACACAATATGTCAAGATTATGCAGGTGTTTATAGTATATGTGTATGTACATGTATGTGTGTGTATGTATATGTAATGAGAGGAAGAATGAGAAGTCTGAATTTCATGTTCATAGAATCTGAGGATGGAGGAATGAAAAATTATAACTTTTTTCTTTTTACTATTCTTTAAGTCATCAAAAGTCATCTTCATAAATTTTCTCTTTCTCCTCCCCTCTTCAAACATGATGGAGAACCTTGGAAAAAAGGTTTTGATCTTGTTTATTTTTGCTGTTTTAAATAAAAAGACTGAATAAACTTAGATAAACATTTCTAATTCCCCCCACACACACACCCTTAGGGAAACAGTAGCAAAGGTAAAAACAACTAATTTATAATTTTAATTGTTTATTTTCTCAGTGATTCTTCTTTCTAATATAATTGAATTCAAATTTCACCTTTTGTCCTCAGTGAATGGTGATGGCAAGGAAGATTCTCCAAAATTAATAAAAAGCCAATTCAATAGAAATATATTTTAAAAAGATAAGCTAAAAAAGGATAATATAGAGTAATATATTGCTTTGCTAAATAGATGATAAAGATTGCTAGGTTTCCATCCAGTCTTACCGGGAATTTGCAATCATGGTGAGAGCCTAAAAGTGAATGAGTTGCAACCAAGATTCATTGTTTGATACAGCCTTAACTGGAGACTGAGGAGACAAATCAAAGAAGTTTGCATATTTTGGTTTATGAGCTAGGAAGACATTTTCACATTTTCACATTGGAATGGTCTAAATATCATTAGCCTGAAAAGAAGTTTCTGTATTTATACATCTCAAGTAAATATCCCCCAGTAGAAAGATGTGCTATTTTCAGTAGCAACTTTGTTGCAACAGAAACCAAGACAAGAGATTTGGGAATGTTTTCATAATATTTCCTAAAGTTTTCAAATAAAATGCATCGAGCAACATCTATGCACTTCCTTCTCAGCAAATGTTCACTGGCATACACCATTCTGATAAGGTTGGGAGCGCATCTTCTTGTGATCCCATGATTCCCCCTTCTCAGAGCCAAAAAAGGTGTGTTCCTTCAGGGCCCTGTGTCACTGGGATGTGTTTCTGCATGCTTGCCTAAAGCCTCCTACGTACAGATGAACACCAAATACAGGCATATTTCTCATTATGCAGGCTGACTCCCACATACAGATTCTGAAGGAGAGAAAGCATAGAACAGCTGCATTCCTTTTTTTTTTTACTTTTTTTTGGCATGAATAGGGCCTTTAATATCAATACTGAAATGAAAGTGATTAGTACTATTTACTGAAATTTAAAGCACCTTAGGATGTTCAGCCAGACAGTTTATTTGATTGGCTGAACATGTGGACACCTCATTTTAGGAAAAAATATGTTGGCAGAGAAAAAGAAACAGCTATCTGACTGATCTGTAGACATTTTCAGAGGATGCGAGCTTATCATTTTTTTGCTTTTTAAAATGGTATTCCGGAAAGGGGGAAAAATTATCTTTCTAGTATATTATGTGAACCTTTGCACCTAATCATGTCTTTTACTATAGAATTAGATGTATTGTAAATAGTGTATTGAATTTTTCTAATGTATTCTACTCACATAAAATATGTATTTATGAAAAGAAACCACATATCATGTGTTTACAATGTATTAGATGCCCTTATTGGCTATATAGGATTTCTTTTGGAGGGGAGAAAGAGAGTATTGTGTAGTGGCACTCATAGTGTTAGAGAATTTTCTATACAACTGGGAAGATGGATGTCTGATACCAGTCAGAGACAAGGCTTAAAAATAGGTCTTCCTAACTAGAAACCAGGTCTCTAGCTATAAACCCATATCCATATATACATATCTATAACTAGCTAAATACATACATAGTTATAATAGCTATACATACATGCATGCACATATACATACAAAATAAAATATATTCACATATAAATATGCATAAATACCTATATAATACATATATATATATATATACATATATAATTTCTTGTGGGTGACTGGGTAGTAGTAGCAGTGATATTTGTGCACATGTTTATGTTCATCTATTGTTCTATACTGGTCCCCTGGCAGTCTAAAGAAGTCAATATACTTCCTTTTTACTTTGCTTACCACTGAATGTGATAGGGGAGAGTATAAGAAATAGTAGATGAAGAAGAGATAGAAGAATCTTGTATTTTGGCATCACAATATAAGAAAAACTCAGATGAGTATTGAAACAAGATTTAAAACAAAACTACCTAGGAGAAAAGAAAATTAATATAAGGGAAAATTTTGTAATAAACAAAGATAATATGCATTAAAAATATCACCTAAGTAAGGAAGTTTATCAAAATATTCCTGTCTTCTTTCTATAATATTGCTTAAAAGTTTTTTTAAACCCATCAGAAAGATCTAGAAAACCCTATCAAGGTTTTATGAGAATTCTTTTACCCATAACTATGATTAAAATTTGACAAACTTCATATTTTAGCTCTTGGAATTTTTAAGACTGGACTAAAGATAAATTTGGAGTAGAAAATATAGAAAAAGATTTGCAAATGTGTTCTCTTTTCTATATAATCAGTTTGGAAGATAGTCAAACTTAATCATGTTGCATGCCATATTTTCTTTCTAAATGAGATTTCATTTTCCCACTACTTCTGAATTTTATACATGTATCAAGAACCCTTTCCTTTCACTATCCTTCTACAAGGCATGCTTAATGGCACCATCCCAGGAGGCCATGCAGAAATTTGGCATGTCAGAAGATTGCCACTTTTGCCCAAACACACATAGCCAAATGATGAATAGCCCCCATGGTCTGCTGTGTCAAAGGATTTGATTACTTAGAACATTTGTACAAGGAATCAGTTTATCTCTCCATCTCTTACTTTTTGAATCTTTTAAAATGTGTCCTCAAATTGGATTGGTTCCTACCCCGTCACCTCCACTCTGCAATTGATTTTGACCATCTCATATTGCTATTTCAGCTTTTTTGTGTTCTTTCTTGAATTAAGGAGAGCAAGTATTCTGTGGTGAGTATATTCAGTACCATAAGCCCTTGTAGAGTCTAAAAGTCCTTGTCCCAAAGAAACAAGAGAAGAAATTAATGGCAGTAATCTCAAGATTAGTTGAAAGCAAAGGAAGGTCCTGCATCAGAGAGGGTGAACACTTGAAAGAAGAATGGCTCACAATTAGTTTTTTTTTTTTTAATCAGTCCCTGGCATGGCCAACATGAAAAGCAAAATGCCAAATGAACAATTTTACAAAATGGTTTATTTTCTGATAAGTGTTAGATATTAGCCTCCCAACTCATTGTTATCCTAGTTATAAGCTGAGTTATTGAAAAAGCAAGGGAGAACTTCACATAGTTATGGCTAAATTTGAGACTTGACAGATTGGTAGAATTACAGCAGTCAGAGACAGGAGGTAGGAGGTGACAGTTTAATTCCAGATATTGAATGACCTTTAATTTGGAAAAATAAGAGATTGCCTTTGTGCAGTGTTTTAGGTTTGTAAAGAGCTCTTTCCAAAATAACCTGGTGAGGTGGGTAATAAAGTGTTATAATTATTTTATAGATGAGGAAAGAGACAGTGAAGTGGTTCAGTGATTTATCAGTGGTGTCAAAGTACTGTAAGTGCAAGAGCCAGAAATCAAGTCTGTCATGTGAGTCCAGGACTCTACACTGTACCATATTGTCTTTCAAGAGTTCTTCCAGCTTTCAAAATTATTTTTATTTAGTGTTGATATTGTATCAACAAAAGGAATTGAAAACTTCTTGACAAAATTATCTCAAGCCAAAATTCCATTCGTTCACAAATTATCAAATTCATTATGTCTGAAGCAAAACTCATTATTTTCCTATATTCTCCCAGCCCCCAGCCCCAAAGTGTCCCATCTTTCCCCATTTTGTTCCTGGTCCTTCCATTCTCCCAGTCACTGAGTCTCAGATCTTAACTCATACCTATTCACCCCCAAACCAATAAGTTTTTATTCATAACATGTCTACTAAAGTGTCCTTAGAGTATCTTTTTCCTTACCAAAATACTTCAGATTCAACTATTTTAATGGCCTTTACCTGGTCTCTCTGCATCCTAGTTTTTGTTTGCTTGTTTTTTTTTGTTTTTAATCTGCCTGTAATTGATGCTTCAAATTACTGGCAATCCTCTTAATTATGATATATTCTCTTAATAATTCCCTAGTCAATCACTTTTTGGTGACTCTATATATAAAAATGTATTTTTAACCTGGAATTCTAAATCTTTTCAGTCAAATTCCAATATAGTTTTCAGTCTTACTTCACAGCACTCAATTCCAAGCCCTCCTCATTCTGTAAATTGTTCATATTGTCTTCCTGCCTGGAATAAATCCCTTACATTCACCAATAATTTATTTTTTCTCAGAGTTTTTGTCTTCTTTTTAATTTTCAGAAAAAAGTATTTTTCATATTTTGTTCTTACAGCAAACATTTCCAAATTGCCTACATTCCTAAAGAGCACTCCTAGTAAGAGAGTGAAATAAAAGTACCTATAACATCCCACATCTGTAATACCTTGCATCTCTCAATTTTAAAAAAATTAGAAATATTTTTCTCTCCTTACAATTTATCACCCCATCAGATGATAAAAGAAAGATAAATGTCTGATAGTATGCTGAGTCAAATATAAATTCTCTTAATAGCTGTATAGAATAAGATACAAATATATTAATATTTTTAAATTACTATTTTCATATTATTATAGGTTGTATTTATTCCATGTACATGCATATATATGTATGCACACATACATTGAGAGAATTTGTGTGTAGATATATGTATATATGTATATTTATATATACTTATGTATATAGCTATGTATTCATATATATGTATACACATATTTGTATCTTATTCTGAACAAATCCATCACTTCTTCATAATGCACAGCAAGTTTTTATCATTGTTCTTCTGTAGTCATGATTGTTCATTGAATTACTCACATTTCTTCCAGCTTTCAGTTATTTTTATTTACAGAATTGATATTGTATCAATTGTTCTATTTCTGATCACTAGACTCTCAGCAATTCTTATTTGTCCTTCCATAACTTTTTGGAAGTACCTATGTCCTTATTTCTTGCAGCACAATAATATTCCATCATATTCATATACTACAGTTTATTCAGTCATGCCTCAGCTTTTTGACATCCCTTTAGTTTCTAGTTCTTTTACCACCTCAAGCATTTCTACATGAGTATATATACTCATTTCACAAATTCAAATCACATGAATTCTCCTTGATACTTTGTCTGAGTTTCTTGTTAGATGATCAACTTTATAAAGCACTAGAGCTGAGGTCATGATAAATAAGACTTAAATATTACTTAACGTACTTTATAACTCCATGACCCCACACAAAACCTTTTTCAATCTTGTTTCTCTAAATGTAAAATAAGGACAAAAATAGTACTTACATCACATTTGTTGTAGGGATCAAAATAGATAATATATGTGAATGCTACTTTCTCCAGAATTTTCAACCACATTCAAACTGCCTTTTCCCTGTCACATTGAGGGCACCTTCTCTTATTGATGAGTTTCTTCTGGAACTTCTGTTTTGAGGGATGATCAAGGTCATGTTAACTGTCAACATTTTCCTATTGTGCCTAATGTGGGTACCTGACCTCCTCATTTTTCAGTCCCCTTTTGTCACATTATTCTATTAGAATGGATCCTTCCTGATGACAAGAACTGACTTTTTCCTTGTATTTTATCTTTTCTCTCCACTTGGCATAGTATATAGATCATTGTAAATGATTAATAAATTCATATTGACAAGCTGAGTAAAATATTTTACAACCTTAAAATACTATATAAGCCTAGCTGTGTGGCCTTGGGCAAGCCACTTAACCCCGTTTGCCTTGCACAAAAAATACTATATAAGCTTTAGTTATTTTTATTTTTTGCTTTAAAAAAGTTTTATTGAACTGAATCATACTGCATTACTGCCATCTTTCTAATGCATACTTAGAACTGGTTTCACAGAATTTGTACATATAGGCATTTAACAAATCTATGTTAATTTTAAAAAGAAATTGTTTACAATTCAAAGTAATTCTAATGCCTTAATATCAAGATTATCAATTTCCTAAGTGAATGTCCTTCAACGGGGGCTTAGCTTAACAAACTGTGCTATATGTATGTCATGGAACACTATTTTTTTCTGTTAGAAACCAGGAGGGGGTTCAAATCCAGTCTCAGACACTTAATAATTGCCTAGCTGTGTGGCTTTGAGCAAGTCACTTAACCCCGTTTGCCTTGCAAAAACCTAAAAAAGAAATAAAAAAAAAAAAAAAAGAAACCAGGAGGGATGGGAATTCAGGGAAGCCTGGAAGGATTTGCATGAATTGATGCTGAGCAAGAACAATAGAACCAGAAGGACATTGTACACCCTAACAGCAGCATGGGGGTGATGATCAAACTTGATGGACTTTCTCATTACATCAGTGCAACAATCAGGGACAATTTGGGGGTATCTGTGGTGGAGAATATCATCTGTATCCAGAGAAGGAATTGTGGAGTTTGAACAAAAGACCAAGTACTATTACCTTTAATTTAGAAAAAAACTGGTATCTTATCATGTAATCTCTCTCATAACATTCAATTTGGATCATTGCCTACCATGGAAACAATGTAAAGACTGTCAAATTGTCTTCTGGTGGGGGGGGGGGGGAGCAAGATTAGAGGAAAAATTGTAAAACTCAAAATAAATAAAATCTTTAAAAGGAAAAAATGATTGCCAATTTCTTCTTTAAGTATATCAGAAAATACCTAGAAATTTCTTGGCTTAAGGTTTGTGAGAAATTCAGGTGCTCTAAAGACATTGGCCTTTATTCTGTAATATTTAGGCTAAAAGTGAATAAAATGCATAAAAGTGAAAGTCTGAAATATGTCCCCATGAATTTTGGTCAGAGAAGAAAAGGAGTAACCTGAAACTCTCTGATCCTTTATGTCCTTATGACATCAACCATTTCTATCCTGATATTTTAATATAACTGAAATGTAAAAATTCAAAATAAATTTTTAAAAATGTACACATTTAGGAAAATGTCTCTAAAACAGTGTATTGGATAAGAGCATTTGATCTCTCTAGTCACCTTCTGGAGAGTAAATTGAATCTTTGGACAACATACTGATATCTGATTCTGCTTTTTGTTCAATTAGAGAAAAAAGGTTGTCACACCACTCAAATAATAAATAATCATGTGGTTTAACTCATCAGAATAACTGGATCCCAGAAAGCAATGAATATGATGCAAAATAATGAAATTAACTTTTTTTTCAAGCAGACCACAGTTGAAGGTTGTGTTTGGGATAATGGAGTTATAAAGTGCTTTGAGTAATATTTACCAATGGATAGTGATCATTACTTCTTAGCTTTTACTATGGTGTTAAGTCATAGAAAAGAAGAAATTAATTACCTGCTTTGGAGAAGTATGAACTTTATGTTGAACTGAATTGCCATTGATGGGTCCTTTCCTTATCCAATGAACTGAGACTATAAGTTCACATAGGTGAATATGTATGTATATGGATTTTATATGTAACTAGGAATACTGTTTCAAATAAGGCAAACAAGAATTAAAGTTTACCTACATCCAGAGGTCATTGATATAAGTCGACTTCATGAGTTGGACAAGATGGGTACAAGTTTTCTTTAACAGTAACTTCATTTTAAGTATAGCATCTTGTATTATCATTACTGAAGCAACAAATTTTCATTTCATTTTGTAGATTCTGAACAGCAAGGGTGGAAGGGAAGAAAAAAGGGAGAGAAGAAGTAGCAAGAGACACAGAAAGAAAGAGACATTGAGACAGAAAGAAAGTGGGTAGAAGCAGAGGCAGAGAGAGCAAAGCAGATACAAGACAGAAACAGGCACAGAGAAATAGAGACACACAGAGTGATAAACAGTAAGAGACAGACAGAAGCAGAAAGAGTAGTAGCTTAAATCTACCACTCTAGCACTAATGTATCCATTACAGAAAATGGCAGTTTGCCAAAATAGCATCTCTACACATGGTACATGTGAAGGAAGCTAGCAAAGGAAGGACCCTATCTACCTCTGAATAGGACATCGTAGTAATATGGTAGTGTCTCCAAAGGCCTTTGAGTAAGGTAGTACTCCCAATCACCCACTCTTGGGAATTACTTTTGTTCTGTCACTTTTGTCAGATTTAGAAATGTGCTCATCTAAACCCCTCATTTTAGAGATCATGAGGTTAAAATCAAGAGAGGGAAGTGACTTGTGCATTATCTTAGAGCTTATAAGTTTCAGAACTAGTATACTTAAGGAAAAGGGGGAGGGGATTAAAGAAGAGACATGATCTTTGTTTCAGTTGAATGGCACAATGATAACTACCAACTGAAAGAAGACAAGAGATGCTTAATTATTACATTGCAACTGATTTCTTTGACAGTATTAATTGTCTTGGACTTAGAGATAATAAAACAAAAATTACCAAAAAGGAGTTGATATCTAAGATAAACAAAATGATCTTAAGAGAGTACCATCCTTCTCTGATGGATTCAAATCACTTGGCTCATGTTGATTACTTACTAAAGTATTCTTTTAAAAGAACAGAATAATAATAATAATAATAATAATAATAATAATAATAATAATAATAATGTTTGTCCTTCATTCTTGAAGATCACAACACCAGGGAGCTTTTGCCATAACAAGCACATGAATTAGATTTGAGTGAGGGGGTGTTGTGCTAAGTCAACAGCCTCACTTTCTCCTCCAGAGTCATCTGGGCCTAATGGATAGATAGGAATCAGTATGACTGGAAATGACCCTGGATGTGGGGTAAGTAAGGTTAATCAGACTCACCCAGGGTCACACAGTTAGAAGTACCAGAAGCTGGATTAGAACTCCTGTTCTCTTGATTCCAAGGCCAGTGTATCCACTGTATCATCTAGCTGAAAATGCCATAAGATTGGAGAAGGGCAACTGTCTTGATTTTTTTTTTAATTATCAAGAAGTCAGAGTCTGAAAATTATAGTATGCTGATTCTGACTTTGTTTCCTGGAAAGAATCCTAGAAATCATTAAAAGTCTTTCAATAGTAATCAGTGTATATCTAAAGTAAGAAATAGGGGTTATGGTTTTATCAAGAACAGGGAAAACCAGAATAAACTCATTTTCTGCCTTGACAAAATGACTAATAGATGAGAGAATTCTTTGAAGTTTTTGATCAAATCTCTCACACTCTTCTTAGGGAGAAGATAGTGAAGAATTGATAAGGTAAAAAAAAACTACAATTGAAAGAATTCTGAACTTCATGCATGGCTGAAATTGTTAATGATTCAGTGTTAGTGAACCAGAAGAACCCCAACAGAGGACACAAGAATATGCACTGGGTCTTGTGTTAAGAATTTTTTATCACTGAGGTAGAAATAGGTAAAGATGACTGCTCATCAAATTGGAAGATCACACAAAACTGAGAAGAGTAACTTGAAAATAGGAGAAAAAATAATTTCAAAGGTTAGGTTATCATGACTAGAATTTGAGGCAGCTAAATGGTTCAGTGGATATAGCACCAGATCTGGTGACAAGAAGATCTGAAAAGAAATTTAGTTTGAAAAAATTGTACTCTCTCTGTGACCCTGGACAAGTCTTAATCTCTGCTGCCTCAGTTCATTTGCCTGTGAAATGAAGATAACAATACCACTTATCTCCCAGGGTTACTGTGAGAATACAGTGAGACAATAGTTGTAAACTACTTAGCACTGTGCTTGGCACAAAGTTGGCATTATGTTAGCTATTAAAAAAATAATAATTTTTGTTGTTGTTAATTACAATTCATGGTTCACCAGCACAAAGAAAACTCAATTGCAATACATCTAAAAATGTGATGATCAACATCTAGAATTTGTAGGTCAAAGAAAAATGATTGCAATGGGCTCAAATGTGACATATGGTATTCCATGAAACTTTGCAACAATATTGTATTACTCTGCAGAAACAATAAGGAAATAAAATTTTGGGTTATAATAAAAATGCCAAGAAAACTGACATACAGCCAAGAAAAATTTTCAAGGCTTAGAATGATTTACTGGGGCAACTAAAAAATCTGAGTTAAAAGCATTCTTTGGGGAGGGCAGAAACTGAATGGACTGAAAGGCAAATGCAACAGATAAAAGGAATTTAAGAAAGATGGGTTAAAATGGGGAGCACTTTTGTTAGACAGAGGAACACTCAGATCATTTCCTCCCTTCTCCTTACTTCTCTTATTCTCTCTCTCTCTCTCTCTCTCTCTCTCTCTCTCTCTCTCTCTCTCTCTCTCTCTCTCTCTGTCTCTGTAACTCTTTGTCAGTCTGTCTCTGTCTCTGTATCTTTCTTTCTGTCTTTCTCTTTTGGGTTTCCTGCCTCTCTTGTTACTCTCTATATGACTTAGTTTCTCTGTCTCAATTTTCCTCTGTCTCTTGTTCTCTGTCTTTCAATGTTGATATATTTTTATCTTATTTTTAAGCAAACTGGTTAGAAAACATCTTGAGTTTTCTAGTTCTGCTTTCTTTCACAGTTTGGTCAAATTTACATTTTTTTTAAATTTTTTAATCCCGTTAGATTTGTCCAAAAGTTAAATAGGATCATTGAACTCTTTAGTTACTGTTTTTTACTTTAGAAAAAATTGAATAATAAGATTTTCAGTGAATACAAAAATTAATATCGATTTTTTGTTTCTGGTGCTTGTCAGCATAACAAAGTTTCCTTGCTTATCTCTTTATATTGTTAAAATTAGTTTTTTCTTGTTCTGATAGAATGCTTGGAATTCTTTTTTATGTGATACATAGTAAATTTTATGTCAGTTCCTCATTTTTAACCTGTGCAGTATTTTTTAGGTGTTATTTTTATAAATGACAGTTTTTTTTTCTCATCCAATGTGTCACTTTTTTTTTATTTCATAGGTTTGTTTGATTCATTCATATTTAGAATTATGAGTTAGAATCATATTTTCCTCCATTTGCATCTAATATTATTTTTTCATTATTAAGATTCTTTTCTATTTTCCTCTGTAAAGACAGTACTTTATCACTTCAGTTATTTTAGCTTAATCTACATTATTCCCACAAGTTCTTTTACTCTTACATTTAAAAGTCTCTCTTCCATTTATTATCCATTTCCCTAATATTAGAGTTTTAATATATATATTAGCTCCTCATTTTCCTGAGCACATACAGGAATTGTTTTCCCTTCATTTTGGTTTTGGTTTGATTAGGGTATATTACACACTCCTTTTTATTTTCTTGATCTTATCTTTTATGTTCTCTCCCATTTAACAATTTAGACTGACAACAAATTGTAAAGATTGGAGGAAAGATCTGTTTCACTGGGATTGGGGGGTTGGAAAGAGCCACAGTGCAGCCAGGCTGGAGCAAACCTGCTCTAGTCTTCTAGGAACAACCCATAGGTGCCTAGGTCTATGGCAGAGGGGATGATTTCCAGACCTTAGGGATCACTGGGATGACTTGAAGTGGCAGTGAGAGAACTGCTGTACCAGAGTGAGCACAGAGCCCTGGCCTCAGAGCAGCCCTGTTATGGGAACCTGCAGCGGGTACCTGTGCAGCTACCCAGTACTTCCAGAGCACTCAACCCATAAATGGTAAGTAGTTGGGGAGAGACTACAGAAGTCTCTCTGCTATCCCTGGGGCAGGACTCTACTGGTTGCCCATACTTAGATCCAGGTCACAGTCTAGGGCCCCTATTAACATAGAGGAACAGGGATCCTCCTCACAGCTCCAGGGCAAAGGGGAGTGCTTGTAGTTTTCCACAGATCAGAGCACAGGCAAGAGAGCAATCAAAGCCTCTCATAAGACCTTGAAGGAATTAAGATCCCTGTGGATTGTCCCCAAAGCCCCCAGTGCCTTGGAAATATGTTAAATCTGTCATAGGCTGAAAAAATGAGCAAATGACAGAAAAATTACAGAAAAAGAAGAACCTGACCATAGAAAATTATTTGGTCACATGGAGGATCAAAATACACACTCAGAATAAGACAAAGTTGAAGAACCTCCAAAAGAAATAGGAAATGGTCCCAGGCTATGGACAAGCTCAGAAAATAAAAACTTTGAAAACCAAGTGAGGGAGATAGAGGAAAAATTGGGAAGAAAAATGAGAGTGATGCAGGTAAGTCATAAAAACCAAGTCAGCAGCTTGGTTAATGAAATACCAAAAAATACCGCAGAAAATAACATGTTATAAACCAGTTTAGGCCAATTGGAAAATGCAAATAAAAAGGAAAATGAGGAGAAGAATGCCTTAAAAAGCAGAACTGATCAGCTGGAAAAGGAGATTTAAAAAAGCTCTCTGAAGAAAATAACTCCTTCAAATGTAGAATGGAGCTAAAAGAAGCTGATAACTTTGCAAGAAATCGAGAAACAATAAAATAAAACCAAAAGAACAAAAATGAGAAGACAATGTGAAGTGTCTCATTAGGGGTAAAAATTCCTAGAAAACAGATCCAGAAGAGATCATTTAAAAATTATTGGTCTCCCTGGAAGTCATGACCAGGAAAAGAGCCTAGGCTTGATCTTTCAAGAAATAATGCAGCAAAATTTTTCTGAGGTCCTAGAAGCAGAGGGTAATAGAAATTGAGAAAATCCTTTGATCATCTCCTCAAAAAGATCCCAAAAGAAACATTTCCAGGAATATTATAGCCAAATTCCAAAACTCCTAAGTCAAAGAGAAAATACTACGTGCTGCCAGAAAGAAACAATTCAACTACCATGGCACTACTGTCAGGATTACACAGGCTTAGGCAGTATCTACATTAAGGGCTCACAGGGCTTGGAATACAATATTCCAGAAGGCAAAAGAGCTTGGTTTACAAACAAGAGTCAACTACCCAGCAAAACTAAACATAATTTTTAAAGGGAAAAATATGGATTTTCAAGGAAACAGGGGACTTTCAGACTTTCCTGTTGAAAGGAGAAAGTTTGATCTCCAAGTACAAGACTCTGGTGAAACAGAGAGGTTGGATGAGATGACTAATTATGAGGAATTTAATGATGTTGAAGTGCTTCTATTCCTGCATGGGTAGAAGATACTGATAACTCATATGAACCTTCTCATTTATGAGAGCAGTTAGGAGTGTATATATATAGACAAGGCAGGAGGGTGTTCAATAAAATGGTATAATATGGTGTAAATATGGAGTCAATGGGTGATAAAGGAAAGTACTGGGAGGAAGGGAAAGGCAAGGTAGAATGGGATAAGATATTTCACATAAAAGATCAAGAAAAAGCTTTTGCAATGAAATGGAAGGGGGGGAGGAAATGAGAATGGGTGAGCCTTCATTCTCATCATAAATTGCTCAGTGAAGAAATAAAATACACATTCAATAGGGTATAAAAATCTATCTTACCCTAGAGAAAAATGAGAGGAAAGGGATGAGATGGGCGCATGGAGGGAATGGAGGGAAATAAAACTAGTAATAGCAACTGTGAGAAAAATATTGAAGCAACTTCTCTAATAGACTTATGATAATGAAGGCAATTCATCCCAGAGACAGATGATGGAATCTGAACACAGAATGAAGCACACTTTCCCCCCAAATTTTTGGTAAACAATTGTGACAATAAGGAGGCAAATGATCCCCAGAGCATTCTAATGGAAGAAAATGTTGGATCTCTATGTCAAAATGTATACTAGGTTAACATTGGTTTAGTATAAATTGATTTACAAAACATTCCAAAGTATAATGAAAGAATATGAGTAGCTTCATATTAGAAAACATTAAAAAAAACTTAAAGCATTCAGAAAAGTCAAGGAGTTTGTCATGTCTGTTATGACATTTTACAAATGCTTCTATTCACAAATGGCTTTGCATCAACTGCATCAGTCAGTTCATTCTGTATCAGTTCATATATCTCTTCCCAGATTTTATCTTTCTTTGTTTCTTACATTTCAAAAATGAAATCTTTTATTATTTATAAAAGATTGATTTGACCACACACTTGAAAAATAAAGCATTTGATAATAGAGAGACACTGAAAGATGTGTAGCATTGTAGAATTATAGATTTAGAATTATTAGGGACCAGAAAGGTCATGTAGTCTACTCCTCTAATTTGAAAAAGATGAAGCCTAGGGAATTTAAGTGATTTATCCAATATCACAAAGTGGATAAAAATCAGAGGCAGGATTTGAAGCAGGTTGTTAAAGCCTTTACCTAGGTCTCTTTTTACTAAACTTATTCATCCTTCATTTTTGAAGAGGACCAATGACATCATGATGCTGGGATGAGGAATGTCTTGTGCATGAATTGTATTTAAATGAAGAACAATTACAGAAAGTCACCAGCCTCATTCTCTTTTCCAGTCAATATATTTCAATGACAAGACAAAAAAAAAGACAATTGGAGATGACCTGGGATGCATTGAATGATCTTAGAGTCTTCAGTGACTGTTCCACATTGCTTCAGTTGTATTCATGAGTATATTCATGATTGCCAGGGGATGTCTTCATTGGCTTGGAGTAGTCATACCCCAAGCTTACTGAGGGTCTTGAGGCTTATTGCTTAGCCTTAACCTGGTTTAGCCTATCTTCCAACAAAGTTTTAAACAGGATATAGCTAATGCACATGCAACAACTTCTTGGAGGTAAAAGTGAGAATTGGGTGATGGGTAAACACCAAAGGTACATGAACAACCCTCAAAAGGGCTTAGCAAACCCTTATACTAGATGTATTAGTCCTCCTTGAATATTCCATATATTCCTACTATTCTTCATGTAAAGAAAAGAAGTGTTCAGTCATTATGAATCAGGATTATACAAACATCTACAGGAAGGACAGATTAGAAAAATGAGATTGATTGAAGTGTATTATAATAATGTAGATGATAAGATATAAGAATTTGAATTGGACTGTTATATTGAGAGTGAAGAGGAGAAAATCAAAGGTGATTAATAGAATATATGGTGGGAGGGAAAATAAAGAACCATAGAATATTTAATGCTTATGAACCTGATAGCTGGTAAAATATAATTAACAAAATGAGTTATGGGAAGATGAATATCTCTGTTTCTGATATATTGAGACAATGGTTAGATATTCCTGTAGAATTCTTTATAAAGCAGTTGGAAATGAAGAACTTGGGCTTTTGTGAATGACTGGTAGAGAGAGATTTTGTAATCATCTGTAAAAATGCAATAATTGTCATCATATACAATAAAAATTAACTTCATGTTATGTACATTATGTGCATATGTAATTTAGAATTTTTTTTAAAATTACAAATATTCTAGATAAACTATCATCTTGGTGATACAGACATTCCTCCAATTTTTTCATGGGTTTTATCAGGATTTAGAATTTCTATTTTCTTCAAAGAGAATCTGCTTACTTTGGGAGTATTGAACAATATAATACATCAGTCTCTTCAAGTGACAATAGTTATAATAGCATACCCAGAATATATAAAAAAAGACTAATTTCTGTTGTGAAACCTGTACATTGAAATACCATTTATTTCTCCACAGTGAATAAGTCAAAAATATTCATCCTCCTTCCCCTATCCCTATAGCAGAATCAGTGACAAGATTGATTTCACTAGTTCACAAACAACTAAACAGTAGGGGGATTGGATGGCTCAGGAGATTGGTGATGGATTATAGACCATTCACTTCTAACACATTCATTTGAATTCAGCAGTGGCCATGGTACCAATTGATGGAAGTTCTCTGATTCACATGAGGTTAAGTTAATGGTCTCTACCACTGCCTAGTAGCCAGATATCCACTTTGCAATCATTACACCAATCCTCTTAACCAGTTAAATGTTGCAGTGATAGGCGCATGGGGAATATTTTTATAGAATTAACAGTTTCAGTTGAGAGGCCAAGGATTTAATGAGCATAGAAAATAAACTACCACTTGGAAATCCCAGAGAGGAAGTGTGGTTCATTGAACTGAACAATGTCCTGGATACTCATAGGCAGAGATTTCTAATTCTGGTTCTATCCCAAATTCATTGAATATGTGTATTTGCATAGTCTTGGTAAACAAAATGGTATTACCCAGTTACCTGATGAATTTAGAAATGACCGATTAGTGGATATGAAGAGTTTATGAAAAAATCAGACATAGGATCAATTTTGTTGGTTGAAAGTTTTTTTGGTTTCTTTTCTGTTTGTTTTCTTTTCTTTTTTTCTTTTTTCTCTGTTTTTATTTCTTTCCTTCTTTTTTCTTCCTTATTTCCTTTCCTCTCTGTCTTTATCCAAATTTCTTTGTTTCCTTCTTCCCCCTCTCCCTTCCTCTTTCTCTTTTTCCCATCTTCCTTTCCTTACTTCCTTTCCTTTCCTCCCTTCTTTTCTTCCTGCTTCTTTCCATCCTTCTTTTCTTCCTTCCTTTATTTCTTCTCTCCCTGGATTTTCTAAATTTTAGCTATTAGATTTTTTTCTGAATCGATATAATCACAAAATCTCAGAGTTAACAAAGATGTCAGTCATATGGCCAAAACAAGAAGGACCTATTTAATATACTTGGCAAAAAAAAATCATGTGCTTTTAATTGTCTAGTGACAATCCTAACAATACTTTAAAAACAACTAGATTGCTTTGTACATCTGTTTCTTATTAAGATTTGTGTTGAATTATTCTGGTTGGCTTTTACACAATGGGATAATAAGAATATCAGTAGTGAGAGCTCTGAGAAGCGACAATCAGGAATTCAACTAAGAGAAAATCAACTAAGAGGAATTCAGTGACATACAAAAGTCATATAGAAAGCAAGTGACAGAATCAAGTTTTGAATCCAAGTCATTTATTCCAAAGAATTACATTGAATTGTATCAGAACAGTATAAACAATAATCAGTGAAAGACACTCATCCAAAGCAACATCCATAATTACCTTTTTATTATGGAAACACATTCTATATTCACCAGGATCTGTATCTAGAGGCCTAGAACCACTAAGATCAGTAACCCTGTGCTTTTGATACAGGTGCTTTGTGCTTTTAAATATAATACAGTTCATTAGATTTTTTTTCTTTACCTTTGAAATCTAGGGCAAAATCTCTTTTCTTTTCAGTTCAATACCCATTCTCCCTGATAAAGAGATTACTTTAATCATTCAGCTGTGATTAATGCCATTCTAAAATTCACCATGATGTTTGTATGGTGACAGATATGAAGAATATCTTTAAAATGATTGTATTTCATTTATGGAAAAAATGTGAAAATGTTCTAAAAAGTTTTACTGACAGATGTTTAAATTCTAGGAACCAAATATAAAACAATATTTGCATGAGCTAATGCTGAGTGAGATGAGCAGAACCAGAAAAACACTGCATACCCTAACAGCAACATGGGGTGATGTTCAACCTTGAAGGATTCACTCATTCCATCAGTGCAACAATCGGGAACAATTTTGGGCTGTCTGCAAAGGAAAGTGCCATCCTGTATTCAGGTAAGGAGCTGTGGAGTTTGAGCAAAGTTCAAGGACTATTCCCTTTAATTTAGAAAAAAACCCAGATATCTTATTGTCAGATCATGTTATCTCTTAGACTTGTTGTCTCTTCCTTAAGGATGTGATTTCTCTCTCATCACACTCAATTTGGATCAATGTACAACATGGAAACAAAGTAAAGACAGACAGATTGCTTTCAGTTGGGGTTGGGAAGTAAGATGGGGGAAAATTGTAAAATTGTAAAAAATTGTAAAACTCAATGTCTTTAATAAAAATAAAAAAATACAAAAATCTGTTTAAAAAAGGCAACCCTCTGGCCCATTAGCTTCAGAAACAGCTTTGTCATGCAAGGTGTAGGAGGACTTTTAAATAACTAAAAAATTGCATGTTAATAAAAATCTAAATAAATAAAATATTACTAATAAATAAAACACATAACTCTAACAACTACTCATTAATGATATCTTATATATAAGCCATTAGACTTGATACAATTAAATCTAGATGACATAAAGCATTTTTAATATAGTCTGAAGTCTGACAGGCCTTAATGTCTACATTTTACTTATAAGGAATAAAAATTATTTGTGTATCTTTTTAAAAAATTTTCAACCAGATTTATGATTACATTGATATTAAGAAACCTAAGTAATGAAACTTTTAACTGTTTTGAAAGTTCTAATAATTGCCTGTGGCATGGAAAGAGAAATAATTTCTCCAAGGTCCCGTAGGTAGAATAAGCACAGGTGGGATTTTTAACCAAGTCTTCTTGACTCTAGAGCCAATTCACTCTTCACTATATCATGATGCTTCTCATTGCTGAAAACTGGTTGCTTAAGATGAAATTCTAGGAGACATATCAATTCACAAACATATTTATTTAGTATATTTTAGACATTGTTCAAGGCTATGATGATATAAAGACAAAAATAAAATAATCCCTGCTTTTAAGAAATGTATTTTTTATGGATAGAAGCAACATGCATACATAGAATCATATATTTGGAGTTATCTCTTTTCATTTATAGCTAATCAACATGCATATGCATGCATAAATATCTATGTACATGTATCTATGTTTGCATGTATAGGGAGATATATAAAAATAAGAGATCATGCTTGATGGGAACATCACCATTAGAAACTTAGGATCATGAAATTATTTCATTTAAAAGATAATATTTAGAGGAAATTAAGGATTCTAAGAGATGGACATGAAGAGTCAATGCATTCCAGGTCTGAGTGACTATCAATGAAAAGTCATGAAGGTGGGGAGATGGCAAGTCTTATGTAGAAAACTAAGTACAGTTTGGTGTTATCAAAAAGTGACTCCTTGAAATTATAATTTATTGTAGAGAAGAAGAAGAAAGGAGGAAAAAAGGAGGAAGTTTCCTGGATATAATTTGAAATGCAATCTAGAATTAGGAAGCAGAGATTTCCAAAGGTTCAAAGAAATTATAGGTAAAATAGGTAGAAAATTAAAAATGATAGTTCATGAATATGCAGAAATGAAAACCTAATCATAAAAAGACAATGTGATAAAATCTTGAACATGTCATGCAAGATCATTAAAATTTATTTCTAGGGTGTGGTTACTAAATTTATCACCATGGGAATATCAAAATTATATATTATCAGAATTTTAGGGAAACATTTTACAAAGTCTTTCTTGACATTTTGCAAGGGATATTAGCCCAAAAGTTAAGAGAAGGTCTCAAAAATGAAATCTTGAAATGAGAAAAAATAAGTCTGGAAAAAAGTCTGTAACAATCATTATGGACTGACCAGTTTATTTTATTTTATTTTTTATTATTAATATTTTATTTCCCAAATATATGTTATGAAAGTTTTTCAGCATTCATCTATATGCATATGTATATTTTTAAGTTACAAAATTTCCTTCCATCCTCCCTTCCCACACCCTTCCCCTCAGTAGTGTACAATCAGGTTAATATTGTACATACACATTTGTGTTTACAGATTAATCATTTTCAGTATGAAGAATAAGGATTAAGGGAAAGAAATACATAAGAGATATATTTTTTAATATGTAGTTTTCATCAGATTCTGCAGGGTTTTGTTTTTGTTTTTTGTTGTTGTGTTTGTCTTCCATTTGATGGGGATAACAATGCCCAGAGCCAATCTGACAGGGTTGTCATAGCTCTCTGAACTGCTGAGAGGAACTCTGGGTTGATCATCTCACAATGTTATTGTTAATGTATACAATGATTTCTTGGTTATGCTCCCTTCCCATGCTTCTCTAGAGTCCAACCATTTATGGATTTTTTAGTTGATATTTTATTTTTCCAAATACAAACTATGGAAGTTGTTTTTTTTAACATTCATCCATAAGCATATATATATATACATATATATATATATATATATATATATATATATATATATATATATATATATATATATATATTTAGTTCCAAAATGTCCTTCTACCCCTCCCTTTCCACTCCCCTCCACTCAGCAGTGAACAGTCAGGTTAACATTGTACATAAATATTTTTGATAACCATGTTTACAGATTAGTAATTTTCAGAATGAGGAATTAGGATTAAGGGGGAAAGATACATTAAAAATAATTTTTTATAAAGTTTTCATCAGATTCTGAAGGACTTTTTTGCTTTCTTTTGTTTTTCTTCCTCTGGATGAGGATAGCATTGTCCACAGTCAGTCTAATATGGTTGTCCTAGCTCTCTGCATTTATGGTTTCCTATAGAACAATAGTTCACATACCATATTCATATTCATACACTGTAACTTGTTCAGCCATTCCCCAATCGATGGAGATCCCTCAATTTCCAATTCTTTGCCATTACAAAAAGAACTGCTATGAATTTTTTGTAACATGTGGGACTTTTTCCTATTTTTTATGATTTCTTATGAACATTGGCCTTGATTTGGAATTGCTGGTTCAAAGGGTAGGGATGAATAGTTTTATTGCTCTTTGGACATGTTCCATATTGTTCTACAGAATGGCTAGATCACTATAAAACTCCACCAACAATGCATTAATGTACCAATCTTTCCACAACCTCTCCAACATTGATCATTTTCCCTTTTTGTCATTCTAGTCAATTTGATAGATGTGAGGTGATACCTCATAGTTGTTTAAAAGTGCATATATCTAATCAATAATGATTTGGAACATTTTTTCATATGATTTTATATATACATATATATATGTATAGCTTTAATTTCTTCATTTGAAAACTGTCTATTCCTATCATTTGATCATTTATCAAGTGGGAAATGATTTGTAACCTTATAAATTTGATGCAATTCTCCATAAATTTTAGAAATGAGACCTTTGTCAGAGCTCCTAGTTGTGAAGATTGTTTCCCAACTTTCTGCTTTCCATCTTATTTTGGGAGCACTGATTTTGTTAGTGCAAAAAATTTTTTAATTTACATAGTCACAATCATTCATTTTGAAATTTAGAATGTATTTTATTTCTTCTTTGTCATAAATTTGTCCCCTTTCCATAGATCTGATAGAATATTTCTTGGTCTATTAATTTATCTATGGCTTCACTCTTTATATCTAAATCCTGTACCCATTTTGGCCTTATTTTGGCATAGATTGTGAAATATGAGTCTATGCCTAGTTTTTGCCATACTATTTTCCAGTTTTCCCAACAATTTTGTCAAATAGTGAGTTCTCCCAGAAGCTAATGTCGTTGAGTTTGTCAAACAGTAGATTTCTGTATTGTTTCTTTTGAATTTATCCTAATCCACTGATCCATTACTCCATTTCTTAATCAGTACCAGGCAGTTTTGAGGACTGCTGCTTTATAGTATATGTTTAGATCTAGTAGATCTAGGCCACCTTCCTTTACATTTTTTTTCATCAGTTCCCTTGCTATTCTTGACCTTTTGTTGTATTTGTTACTATTTTTTCCTAGCTTGGTAAAATACTTCTTTGGTAGTTTGATTGGTATGGCACTGAATAAGTAATTTAATTTGGGTAGAATTGTCATTTTTATTATATTAGCTCAACCTAATCTTGAGCAATTGACATTTTTCCAGTTATTTAGATCTGATTCTATGTGAGTGAGAAGTGCATTATATAATTGTGTTCGTACAGTTTCTGGGTTTGGTAGATTCCCAAGTATTTAATGTTGTCTACAGTTACTCTAAATGGAATTTCTGTTTCAATCTCTTGCTCTTGGGCTTTGTTGTTCAAATATAGAAATGTTTATGATTTATGTGGGTTTATTTTATATCCTGCTTCTTTGCTGAAGTTAACTGTTTTAAGGAGTTTTTTTTAGATGACTATTGAGTTCTCTAAGAATACCATCATATTATCTGCAGAGTGAAAGCTTTGCTTCCTCATTGCCTATTCTGATTCCTTCAATTTCTTTTTCTTCTCTTATTGTTAAAGTCAATTTATTTTAAACTGAAAGGAAATCAAAGACAAGTAGTAGAATTTATATACAAAAGCAGGACACTGTTTTGTAATTGCAATATCAATAGTGCTACAGCGCAGAGAATAAGTGGATGACAGGATTGCTGACAATCTCAAAAAGTGTTGGTTTATAGCAATATTGTAGAGTAGAAGAAAATATTTTTGAAATGGACAATTATTTTGGTTGAGGATAGGGTAATTAAAATGGAAGAAAGAGAATACAGAACTGCTTAACTCTTTTTTTCCTGCTGCTTCCCATTATAATCTCCATTAACTTACTCTGATGCCTCGTGTTGTCATGATGATCCTGTAATCTCAATGTTATGCCAGCAAAAGACAGCTTCATTTTAGGCTACCATGCTGGAAAGGCTTTGAAAGACACCATATATGTATTTCAAGAAGAAGTCTGCCTAAGGATGGATTTGGTTCATCATTAGACTATTACATTAGTAACCATGTTGGTATTCTAAATGCAAGATACTTGTGTAGTAACCAAAGAATAGAAATTCTGCTAGAGAGACTGAAGCATACATGAATGAAAGAATGTAGATATAAAAAAATTATTAAGTAAGCACTCAATATGTGAAAAGCACTGTGGGAATACAAAGACTATAGCAAGACATTGATCTCAAAGAGTTCCTATCCTAATGAGGGACACAATACATATGATGGAAGTCATTCAAAAAGATTCAGTGTATTTTAGAATGCAATGTCAATGAGGAGGGTAATGCACTTTTTAATGCCATTTCCATTGACAATTTTCTGTGTTTCTTGTTTTGACCTATTTGACAGTAACAACAACAACAACAATAACAACAAAACTTTGGGGGGTAAGAAATTCTTTTCAAATTCTTCTGTAGCTGGGACTCTTCGGAAGCAGCAGGCTTCAGGACCTACAGATAATTGTAGATCATACCTCAAATAAGGATTGCTCCTTTCAATGATGATTATTATGGGGGCTAAATTTAATAGAACTACTGGTTGGGGAATACTGCTATTCCCAGCACACGTGAATTTGTGGTTGTGAGGAATGAAGGGCATTGTTGGTCTTCACAGGGTGTGTGTGTATGTGGGGGGGGGGGTCCCTTTGAAATCCATTACAAAGGAGGAATACCCCAGCCAGTCACAAAACTGGGAGAGTTCTCCTAATATCATTCCAAAGGTGACAAACTAGATTAGGAGAAACTAGTCCTTAACTGGTCAAAGTAGAGTTTTCACTTTCTCCTTTGAACATGATCGAGGAGATCTATCTGTTCTTGCTCATTAGTATAATGAGCAGGATGGGGAAATGTATAGGAACCAATGTATCAATTAGATTTGTGACCCCAGTCTATGGTTGGAATGAAGGGGCAGGAACAAAGCCTTTCAAAGTGTATAAAAGAGCTTGCATGTTGGGATTTCCCTGCCCCTCTCTCCCACCATGAGAGAGGTATGCCATTTTGTTAAGATATCTTAAGAAAAACCATTTTAATCACTCTGGACTCAGTGGTACTGAGATGTTTCCAAAGGCTCCAATGGAAAATTTTAGTTGAACTATAAATGCTAACACTAAAAATTTAACATTTTAATAATGATCAGGTTCCAGCACACTCTTTGGGAAAGGTCGAATGCATCTCCCCCTATAACTTTGTCTCTCTTTTATCACCAGAAGACCAGGAGACAGTAATAAAGCAGGCCAACAGAAGAGACTGGCTCTGCATGACTACTGCCTTTTGAATGTATCCTAGATTAGAGAAATAAAGTCAAAAGATAGTTCTTTTCATCATGAGGGTAACAGATTAGAAATGGTAACAGAACATTTGTACATACTCCAGTGTCCACGTGGGGTTTGAATCTGTTGAGTACATACTGAACATTGTTCAGTTCAGTCATTTATGATACTTGAAACAATTATTAAAGATATAGTAAATATCTAGATGAAGTGAGAGGTCATAACAAATTCATATGGTTTTAACAAGATTAGATGAATCAAAATACCCTCATTTATTTTTGACAAGATTATTAGAAAAACATTATGGATTTACTTTACTGAGAATATAGAAATATATTTGCCAAAGTTTCTGATGTTATTCTTTGTGAAAATATGAAAAGATATGTAAGACAATAGAATGATTATATTATAGGTTCAGAACTGTTAGAAAGACTGAACCCAAAATGTTATAATTATGAGATTGATGTCAAATTGGAAAGAGATTTTTAGTGAAGTGTCCCTAAGATCTGTGACTAACTTTGGGCTATTTAATATTTTTATAAGTGATTTGACAAAAGAATAGATGACTTGCTTATAAAATTTTCAATGCTAACTTACTGGATGAAAAAGTCAGTATTCAAGAAGATATCAACAAGGTAGAACAATGGGCTATCAAGTAAGATGATGAAATCTAATAAGGATAAATACATAGCATTAAACTTGGTTTCCCAAATTAACTTTGAAATTACAAGATGAGGAAGCCATGGATAAAAAAACAGTTCTTTTGGGAAAAACAAAAACAAACAAACTAAATAAACCAAAAATGTGGGATTTTCAAGAACTTCAATTATAAAAACAATCAATAGTGTTGTATGGTTTCCTCGAATGGTATGCAAACTTAGATTATATTAAAAGCGATAAATTAAGCACTAGGAAAGTAATGATTCTACTGCTTTCTACCCTGTTCAAACAAGATCTAACTCTTAAATGTTCTTAGCACCACATAGTCAGCAAGGCATTGATAAGCTCCAGCACAGTAAAAAGAGGATATGCAATATGATTAAGGTCATAACATTATAGCAAATTTGGATCAACTGAAAGAAACCATGCTTAGTCTAGAGAGAAGGAAATTTATGAGACATGAATGCTTTGGAGCATTTAATAGACAGATGTCTTCAAATATCTTAAAATCTGTTATATTGGAGATTGATTAAACTTGAATTCAAATGAGCAAAGAGCACAGGTAAGTGATGCTGGGGGAAATATGAAGAGAATTGTGAATGTAACAGAAACAATTTGGGTGGAGATATAAATTGACTCTTGAGCTTTAAATTGACTTGAAGTAGAGAATTATGATTGCAACAGAAACAATTGTAATCTTAAAAGGCTGCTCAAATTGGGTGGAGATCCCCATTACCATTGATTTATTGTTTAATATAAAATTTGTATCCTTTTCCTTAGGCTTTACCCTCTACCTAATTCCGGATCCAGTATAGGGGAAGGCAGTTCACTTTTTGCCCTCTGGATGAGAGACAAGACATAAAAAACTAGATTGGACTAGAGTTCAGGGCTGGCAGTCTTCTGTGACCATGGCCCAGCCAAAGATTCTTGGCTATTCTTTTATTTCTCTCTCTCTCTCTCTCTCTCTCTCTCTCTCTCTCTCTCTCTCTCTCTCTCTCTCTCTTTCTCTCTCTCTCTTCCAATATCTTCTAAGCTTTTTAATAATTTTTTGTTTTATTTCCACCCATGCTTTCCTGAGTTTGAATAATGATTCCTCACTGGCAGAACTGAACCTAAGTAGTCAGCAGCTACAGTAGAACAAAGGACAGAAGTCAAGAAGAGACAAATTTATACATGAATTCAGGAAAAAAATTTCCTAAGAATTAAAGATATATAAAATTTAGCCTTGGGAAATAATGTTGTTGTTGTTTGATGATGATGGTGATGATGATGATGATGATGATGATGATGATGATGATGATGAAAAACTACCATTTATAGAATTCCAAGCTTTTTAGTAATGCTCTAAGCTTTTTAAAAATATTATCTCATTTTATCTTCATAGTGCTTTTGTGAGGTAGGTGTTAGCATTATCCTCATTTTACAGTAACTGTCTGAATTTGGATGTGAACTAATTTTTCCTGATTCTAGTCCTAGTACTATATCTATTCTGCCATATGGCTGCCAAAAATTGGGTTTTCCCTCACAGGGGATGTCCACAGACATAGGCTCTACTACCACTTGAAGGATATATTGTAATTGAAATTCCCCTTTAGGAATTTCTTTAGATTTAGGCTAAATGGCTTCTAAGCCTTTTCAGCTATTATAAGGTCTATTCAAGGTCACATATTTAGTCAGTGTCAAGGAAAGAATTTGACACTGTTCTTTTGACCACAAATTCAGCACTCTTGTTATTATACTATGGCCTCCCTAAATCTATGTTTGCTATCACTCTTTCAAGCATTAAATACTCATAAAAAATCAGGGTGTCTCAGACATAGGTGTAGTATATCTGTGGCATAAGAAAAATCTTCCAGTAACTAAAGAAAAAAATGCTTTCACCAAGAAAAACTGTGGTGTCTACTATACTTTAAATGGGCACAAATATTTCTTGTCAATAAAACTAAAAATGCAAAATTTCTTGGAATACATAATGAACTGAAAATTCTTGTTAAGATGTAAATGACTGATGTTTAAACAGCAAGCTACTTTAAATTTGAAAGTTGAGGGGCATAGGATGATCAGATAGTTGCACCAAGAAAGAGAAACCATAAAGGATCAGAAAGAGAGACTAATAGGAGATATAGAGATGCCTTCCATGATCTTGTGAGAAATTAATGGTATCATTAATAAAGAGCAAGAAAAAGAGAGATGCATAAATAAATACACACATAAATACACACATCACTTGATGGCATGTTTTGCATTATATTATTATACTGTTATGTTGCTATATCATATCAGTGTAATATCTAGATTTCTGTGGTGATGGGAAATGCTCAAGAAAACATTGTCTCAGATTCTCTCAGTTGGTGACATTTTTAAAACTTGGATTTCTAGGTGATTCTGGAGGTTTCTGGAGAGAAGTAGATGTCAATTCAATTCCAAGACAGATTTTAAGATTAAAAGGCAAAGATTTTATTTAAGAGTTCATGGAATCTGTCTTCCTGCTTGGGACCATGTGATCACAAAAGGTCCCAGTTATCCTTAAGCTTGCTCACTGACTCTGATTTTAGAATAGACTCAAGCTAACAACTCATGGGACCTCTAGACCCTTTGAACTCATAAGGATTTGGGGATATATCATCAGGGAATCATTCTTCTAAGATTAGGAAAGAACAAATGGAAGAAAGAAAGGTGCCCAAGGTGTTTAGTTGAGTTCACTCTTCCTGTAGAATCTATAGTTTGTCCCATGGAGACTCAGTTAGCATTACAAAGTTGTTGACTAACTGAGGGAAGCCCTTTTTCATGTTCTGCCTCTGAAACATAGCATCTCTTTGACTTGGAGAAAGTCACTTAATCTCTCAGTGACCCAGGCAAATCTCAAAGACTACAAAATATGGAATTATTAATTTATACAATATTCCATCAAGATTCAGATCACACTTTTCTGATAATCCCTATTATTTTCTTTCCACACCATGCCCTGTGAGATGACTCATTAATTCATATGATTATATTTCTTGTTTTCAGGAAAACACAAGCTCCATGAAGGTAGGAACTATTTTTATTTTTGTAGTTCTAGTACTTAGAACAGTGTTGGAGATAGAGGAGGTATTTAAGAGTTATTTGTTTAATTGAATTGATGAATATTTTGATGAAGAAAATTCCTTGTTAAAGTTTCCAAACTGAAAAATTTTGATAGAGAGAGAGAGAGAGAGAGAGAGAGAGAGAGAGAGAGAGGAACAAATAAACAAAGGTGAATGGATGAATGGGTAGATGGATGGATGACTCATTAGAGAAAAAGAGATGGATGGATTGATGGGAAAGTAGGTAGATATAGAGAGATATCAGTAGATATGCTGTGTATATATAATATTCTAAATATTATATATGTATATAAGGTCTCCTTGTTTACAGTCAGACATAAAAGCATATATATATATGCATGTGTGTGTGCATAATATATATATATATTATATATATATAATATATATATATATTATATTTTTCAGAGACACTGAGGGGTTAAGCAACTTTTTGAAAGTCAAAGAGTCACTGTTTCAGAGGCAGGACATGAAAAAGGCCTGCCCTCAGTTAGTCAACTTTGTGATGATGAGTGAGTCTCCATGTGGATACAACATATAGATGCTACATGAAGAGTGAACTGAACTAAACATTTGGGCAGCATTCTTTCTTCCATTCATTTTATCCTAATCTTAGAAGAATGAATCCCTAACATATACCCCAAGATCCTTATGAATATATATATATATATATATATACACATATATATATTTATATATATACTCAGATGTGTATCTTACATGTATATATAAATACATATATGCAATATTACAAATGAAGATATATATATATATATATATATGGATATATGGATATATGTGTCAATATCCATGCTACTCTGTTTGTGTGTGTGTATATATATATACATATATATTTATGTAAATATACATCTATATGCATATATATGTGGAGGACCACATATTTACTTACCTATATATAAATGTATTTATGTATAGATAGATGCACAAATATAAACTCATAAAGTGAATAACCAGGATTTTACCAGTGTAGGACATAGATAAATAAATTTGTATAAAAATATATGAATCTGTTTTTATATATGTATATGCATATATATAAATAATATATATATCTTTTCAACCATATTTATGTGGCTACGAATAAAAAAATCTTTAAAAATTTCTTGCATGCTCTGGGACAAATACATAAAATATTAATAGCTATAATAGATAGCATGCAAATAAATCAATCAAATTTATGTGGGATTTTACAATCTCTAAACTGCTTGCTTTTCAACAAACTTCTAAAATTATTGGTAATAATATTAGCCCCATCATTTCATAGATGAGAAGCAAAGTTAGAGAGGTTAAAGGACTTCTCTTTCAATTTTAGTATGGGATTTTAGTTTGTCGATTTCATTTTATAAAGAAGAATTGTTTACTGCTTTTCAATAAATGCACACACATATATTAAAGATATTAATGACTCACGACACATGGGAAGTTAAATTTAAAATGCTTTGTAATAATTATTTAAATAACTTCATTGGTATATATTTATTTTTGCTTGTAGATCTATATTTAATGAAATTTTTCTGATGATTCATTTATAGTTCTCTAAACAAATTCAAAAATATCAAAATACTAAACAAATAGCAAATTTTCACCAAAAACAGAATTTTTTCAAATGCATGGTATACTTTTTTTAAAAATTCAAAGAATTTCCAGTTATTTTAGAACATTGTTCTGACATTTTTAGTAAGTTATGTTTTCCTTCCACTCAAAGAAAATCCCCTGGAACATTTTCACAATTAGTACTTCAAACTTTATTTACAGCTTTCTAGTTCTGAGCTATGTCAAATGAATACATTTTATGCAATAAGCATTCATCTATTCTCTATTAAAGATTCTGTATGAGGAAGAAAGTACTATTGTCTGATAACCATTGCACAACATTTATCATCTGTACATGTCTAATGCTAACTACTTTGTTTTAGCCTAAACTTAAAACTTTTTACTTTTAGTGATTTCTTATGTTAGTCTTAACTTCTGCCATCTGAAGCCAAACACAAAGTATTTAATTCTATTTTTAGATAGCTTGATAGATAGATAAACCACTTACTAAATGATTATTATGTGTCCAGTATCAGTATTAGCATTGGGCAAGAAAGATTCTGCTCTCAAAGAGCTCACATTCTGTTGGGAGATGAAGACAAATAAAGGTAAGTTTTAAATCAGGGAAGGGAGTATTTCAGGTTGGAGGTGGCTAAATAATAGAGACCTAAATCAGACTAAGACAAAAACTCATGAATCAGGGAGCAAGGAGATCCTAGTTGTTCAAGTCAAGTTTCTAATGAGGAGGAGGTGATGATGTGATGATAACATTCATAATAGAGACAAGATGATTTATAGATAATTGAAGGTAAGGTGGAGGCTTCCAAAAATTTGAAGATAGTTATGATACCTCTAACTATTTTCTTTAAGACTAACTGTATTTATCCATTCCTTCAGTTGATTACCAAATAATGTGCTTTTGAGTCTCATTCACTGCCTTTCCAGTGACCATTCAATGCCTTCCACTTTTTCAATGCTTCTGAGCAGGCCTTTAATATAAGAGAGTAGGAGTATCATTTCTATCATTCTGTGCATTTGTTCTTCTTTTAATGATTTCTGTATTAATTATAGTATAGCTCATTATTTTCATATTTTATACATATATACATTTATTTTTTATAAAAGTAGGTACTCTCAAGCAATGTCAATTCATTTATGTTCATGAAGGAAGGATGTCACTTGTATTTACAAAAATTGTAAACTATTATACATTGGATCATAGTTGTAGCATTAGTAGGAATTTTTGAGCACTAGCCCAACCCTACTATTTTGAAGATTAGGGAAATAAGGCAATATAGTTTCAGTAATTTATATGATGACACACAATTATTAAGGGCCAGAGTTGGAATTTTAAAGTGGATTGTCTGACAACAAATCAAGAAGTCTTTCCACTCTAGCACATTGCCTAAGAATTGTATAAGCAGTTAATCCATATATTATGGAAATAATTGTAGTCACAATTTAGATGACCTTGCTAGATATCAAGTTACTGAAAAAATGTTATATAAAATAAAACCAAGAATATATCCCCTGGAACATTTCTCTAAGAGCCCCCACCCCACAAGTCAACACTGGTCCAGTAGTGACTACTCTTTGGGTCTAGTTATTGAACCATTTAAAAATCTACCAATAATCCAGTCAAAGTTCTAAATCTTTGGAGAGAGATCAGAGGGGGCTCCAAATTTGCTTTAAGGGGTCTTTTAATCCATATACATACTAATAATTGTCATTTTGACCTTTATGTCACTCCAATGGACAAATTCAATATAATAAATAAACAAACTGACTTTTTGTAAACTGAACCAAAGGAAATGTTTCCTCCATTAGAAAGTGAACTGTTGGTAATTGAATCTGTTTTTGCCTTTCTTTGAATTCTCAATACTTTGCCCAATGACTTTCATATAGTAAGCATTTAATAAATATCTATTGAACATCCAGAGAAACTCTAGGGTCTTGGAAACAAAAAGATGAAAATTAGTCAGTTTAAATAAAACTCCTTACAATTCATCAAATTATACAAAAAAATATGAACTGTAATTGTAGCTAGATTATAAAATGAAGAATAATAAGGTAAAATATTTGTGAATTAACACATTTTAGAGCATATTTAGAGCATTTGGTACTCATTAACTACTAGCCTTTCTATGTACTAAGAGAAAACATATATATGATTAAGAAAAAAATGAAGTATTTTTTTTTGGTTTCAGAAGAAAGGAAAAGAAATTAAACTAGGTGGTCTTTTGTTTTCACAATATTTGACAGCTTTTAACAAAAGGAAGTATTTAAACTAAGTTAGTTTCTACACAAATGAAGGGAAGGAAGAAAGCAATGGGAGGAATTAAAAAAATCAGCAACTACACTAAGTTTACTAAGACCCTACCTTTGCAAAATGCTGAGGATAAAAAGAAAACATAATTCTTGCTCTCAAAGAACTTAAAATCTAAAATGAGGAGACAACATGCAAATAACTATATCCAATCAAGCTAGATTCAGGATAATTTAAAGATAATCAACAGAGGATAGATTTAAGAGGATGAGATACCAGTATAGTTAGTTATTTTATACCTGAAGGAAAAGAACCTGAAACCAAGTAAGGTCACTTCTCTACCCCCAGTAGTTGTTCTAGGCAGTTCAGCTAGCAAACTCTATGTGCTACAATGTGAAGAGGGAGTTGTAGTTTTGCATTCCAGTTCAGGATCACTATCAAGAAAAAAGCAAGAAATGAATGAAGAAGGAATATAAAATACAAATTTTATATATGTATATATATATATATATATACATATATATACACACTTATATGTTTATATGTGTTTATAAGTTTCCAATAAAACATTAATGTACAAGATGATAAAGCAACAGAGAGAGTATTATAAAAAAACGAATCATATATATATATATGTATATATATATATATATATATATATATATATATAAAACCTCAAAGAGAACTCATGGTTCTCTTTAAAATATTCTGATATGAAAGACAGTGATCCAATAATGCCTCCTGAAAGACAGAATCTTGTGAACTTCCTGGTGATCATAGGAAAAACCCAAGAAGTTCCAGAATGAAATTAAAAATAAGTTAAAATTCACAAATGAAGAAATAAAGAATTAAAAAAGAGGTTTAAAATATAGTACTTAATGCAGAAGTTAAAAAAGTAAAAAAAAATATTTAATCCATGAAGGAAAGTATCTCTAGAGAACCATGAAATGAACCGATCTGAAACCAAATATACTTAAATAGAAAAAAAGCTTGTAGGATAAAAGTAAAAAAAGCAGTAGTATTTAAAGAACACATAAATTCTACAGAAGAAGAAGAAGAAGAAGAAGAGGAAGAAGAAGAAGAAGAAACTGAACTTAAAGTCAGGATTCACATGGATAATTAAAATATCATAGGTTTCCAAGAAGAACATGATAAATCCAAAAACTTGAATATCATAATACAGGAGGAAACATGAAAGAGAAATTGTCCAGAACTTCTGAATTCAGAAAACAAAAATATTTAACATCCAAAAATGGCTTCTATTAATCCCCAGAAAGTTATTATATCTATATTTATGTTGATATAGATATAAACAAATATTGTATACACATATGCATATCAGTTAAATTTATCATTTTCAATGAAAAGATTTAAATGACCAAGGAAAAGTCTTCAAATATGAAGTAAATTTGAGTGACAAGATTATTCCTCAGCCCTAAGAAACCACAAAATAGAATAGAATAATACCTTATGAAAAGCAAAAAGAATTCAAGCTGCAAACCTATAAATAGAAAATTGATTTCATTATTAAACATATTCTATATAAATGCATATATTTTCCTTTCCCTGTTTTTGTTGTTTCAGGTTTTTGCAAGTCAAATTACCTGTTAAACTAGGTTTTTCAGATTTGGGTTTTGAAGGAATGAAAAAATAGTCATTCTCTTTTGTTAAACATCCATTTTTTAAAAATGGTGAATAGACTCAGTTTTGCGAGACATGTAATTTTACATTGCAGCTCGAACTCATTTATATAGAATTTAACTAGTTGAGAGGAAAGGAGACAAAAAAAGCATTGCAGAAGATTGTGACCAACATGAAGGAATGAACTAAGGAAACTATCAGAGAGAGAGAGAGAGAGAGAGAGAGAGAGAGAGAGAGAGAAAGAGAGAGAGAGAGACAGACAGAGACAGACAGAGACAGAAGAGACAGAGACAGACAGAGACAGAGACAGACGGAGAGGTAGATTGACTTCAACTTGAGAGATATATAGATATATAAGACCTCCACTATTCTTCCTGAACAAGATAGCTCATAATCTTTCTTCCTTATCTCCTGTTTTCACACTAGGAGACTTCAAAAATACATAATTTTACTACCATTAAAAAATACAGAACTTCTCAGTTTCTTAGTCATTTTTATTCTCCTGATCTATTCCTGCCTTAGCTTTAAATCACACTCTTGAACTCACTACCACATGCAAATTTTATATTTACTTGTTCTCAAACTCTGACCTTACTTTATCCAAACACTATCTTTTGGGATTACAGCTTTACCGATGCATTATTAACTCTATTTCTAGTTTTTGTCCTCACTGTGACTTCCAGTTTTTCTACTCCTCAATTCTCACCCAGGCCATCTTCCTACAATTCTCCTCTAACCCCTAACGCATAAACTCATATTAATTCAACTCCATACCACCATCTTACCAAAAATCCATATTATCTTACAACCAGTTTTTTTTTCCCCATTCCTATACTGTGAATTTGAAGAAGAAATATGAAAACAACTTTGACTGGATCCACTACAAATGTTTGTCAACTAATCTCAACTGTACTCATTCTACTCAATTCACTAGCTATTCCAAACTTCATTATTCCTTAACTTTTCTAGACAAATTCCCATCTTCTCTCAACAGTAAAGATTTTGCCACTTGCTATATTAAAAAAATTGAAATGATTTACAGAAAGCTTTCTCTTTTCTTCTTCTTCATCTCATATCCTTCAAATAACTTCCACCATCAACTTCTCTTTCACTTTAGTCTAAGATGAAGAGGTTATTTTTCATTCTAAAGCTAACCCCCCTGAACATATCTTTAATTCTGTCAATTTCCCAATTCTCCCCCAAAATTGTCCCCCTCTATCCTCTCTATTCTCTCTTTAATCTTCAGTCTATGCCTACCTACTGACTCCTCCCCAGCTGCTCAAACATAGATATACACACCCAAACACACAAATCTATATCTTTATCTATATCTATATCTATATCTATATCTATATCTATATCTATATCTAATCTATATCTATCTATATCTATCTACATCTATATCTGTATCATCTATATCTATAGCTATATCTATATCTATTTTCCTGTATCCCTCATGTTTAAAAATCTTCACTTGAGATCTCCTAATATCTCCCTGATGTCCCTGATGTCTCAGATAATTATTCTTTTACTTCTCTCTTCCCCCTTATAGACAAACTCTTTGACAGCAAAAATTTGATATAGATTATATTTATTTTTCTTTCTTTGTCTGTCTTTCTTTCTTTCTTTCTTTCTTTCTTTCTTTCTTTCTTTCTTTCTTTCTTTCTTTCTTTCTTTCTTTCTTCCTTTCTTTTTTTGGAAGGCAATGGTGCAAAGTGATTCGCCCCAGGTCACACAGATAAGTAATTATTTTCTGAGGCTGGATTTGAACTCAGGTTCTCCTGACTCCAGGGTTGGTACTCTATCTACTGTGCCACCCAGTTACTACACCTATCTTTATTCCTTTTTTTTTTGCTTTTTTTTTTTTTGGTAAGTCAATGGGGTTAAGTTAATTGTCCAAGGCCCCACAGCTAGGTAATTATTAAGTGTCTGAGGTTGGATTTGAACTCAGGTCCTTCTGACTCTAGGCCAGGTGCTCTATCCACTGTACTACTTAGCTGCCCTACCTTTATTTCTTTATGAGACATTTTATAATAAAATATATTCAAGTATTATTTATGCTTTGATAGATTAGTTCACCAAAAGTTTGTTCAATTTGTAATTATTTTGAATGGGATTTCCATGTCTATTATTGCTTCTTGAAATTTTTTGGCATTATTTTTAAATGCTTTTATTATTTATTTTTAAATTTATATTTTAGCCGGAAACTTTTCCAAAAGTATTATCCCCTTTTGTTTCTTTGTTTATCCCCTAAAATTGTATAATTAAACTCCTTTGTTCTATGTAAATAGTAATAATTTTGTCCTCTTTTTAGTTAACTTTAGACCATTAATATCTTTTTCTTCTCTCATTGCTAGCATTTCTGGAATCATTACAAATATTTTCAGGAAGAGGGGGCAATCTCATTTTCCTCCATATATATATATAGGAAGAAAATCAGCAGATTTACATTACATTACATACATGTTTCTGGTTTGGCTACAAAGATATTATGCAATTAAAAAATTCCTCTATGCCTATCCTTTGTAGAGATTTTTAGTATAAATCAGTATTTTAAGCTGCTAAAGCTGTTTCTCCATCTATTAAAATAAAAATGTGATTTTGTATGTTTTTATTTTGAACAAGATTTATAATGCTATTTGTTTACCTAATCTTACATCTCTGGTATTAGTCCATGTTAATAATCAATGAATTCTTGAGTAAATTGTATGATAATATTTGACAGAAATTTAATTACAATTTTTGAATGAATAATTAGTATTATTAGTTTATAATTAGTTTATAATTCTCTAACACACACATACACACACATACACACACAAACATACATACACACACACACACACACACACACACACACACACACACACACACACACAAACTTTTTATTGTCCTGGTTAGCCATGGGAATATATTTGTCTTAGGAAAAGAACTCAGAAAAGTGTTTTTCCTCAATTTTTTGAGAATAATTTGTATAGTATTGGTATTAGCTATTTTTAAAAAGCTTGATGGAATTCTCCTTAAAAATCAAGATTTCCCCACTCCTTTTGCAATTATATCTAGTTCTGCTACATTTTTTGAGACAGTATTTTCAAATTATTTTGCATTGTTATTTTGGCTATTATTTTGTTTATATGCTCCCAGTTTTGTTGATACATAACTTCCCAATAGATCCTAATTTTTTTAAAAAATTATTTATTATAATTTCACTTATTTCATTCATTTTAAAATTCTGTTCCTTTTTTTAATTTTCTTTTGAATGGGCACAGATCAAAGCTTTTCAATATTGTTAGATCTTTTAAAGAGAGGTTTTATTTTTGTTTATCGTGTCTATAGTATAGTTTCCAATGTATAACATTGCTTCTCTAATTTTTAAGATTTTATTTATTGTGCTTGTTATGATTTGGCTTATTTAGTTTAAAATTTTTCTTTTTTATTGATATTTTATTTTTCCAAATGCATGTTATGAAAGTATTTCTTTCTTTTAATTTATTTTCATCCCATATGCACATGCATATTTTTATGTTAAAATATTTCCTTCCACCCTCCCTTCCCACCTCCCTTCCTTTAGCGGCGAACACTCAGGTTATCATTTTACATGCATATTTTGACAAACATGTTAACAGAGTAGATTTTTGGTTTGAGGAATTAGGTTAAGGGAAAAACATGCAAAAATAGATTTTTTTATAAAGTGTTTATCAGTTTCTGAAAGGTTTTGTGTGTGTCTGTCTGTTTGTGTGTGTGTGTGTGTGTGTGTGTGTGTGTGTGTTTTGTTTTGTTTTTCTACCTCTGGATGAGGATAATATAGTGTGTAGTTGGTCTAATACAATTCTCCTAGCTCTCTGAACAGCTAAGATGAGCTGCTTCCATCATAGTTGTTCATCTCACAATGTTGTAAATGTGTACCTTGTTGTCTTGGTTCTACTACCTTCACTCAGCATCAGGTCTTGTAAGTAGTTTTAAATTTTTCAAAGTACATTAGGTTTTTTAAATCCTTACTTTTTAGAGGCAAATTTTCAATTGGTGATTGGTTTAATTGTATCCTAGAAATTCAGTTTTATTATTTTAATCAACATTGTCCTTCATATTATTGTTAATTATTTCTATGATTTCTTCTTTAACCCACTATTCACAATTTCATTATTAAGTGTTCATTTAGGTGTGTATCTTTTGTTTATGCTCCTTTAACCGATTACTCTTTTAATTGGATTAGTCTGAAAAAGATATGCATAGTTTCATCCATTTTGAAATTTATTTGTATTATTTCCATGCCCTAGTATACAATACATCTTTTGATAAATGATTCATAGGGCCCTCTACAAAAGTGCACAATATTTAGCGATCTCATGCATAATTATTTTAGCTTTAATTTTTTAAAAAACATTTTCTATTCAGTATGTTCATGATTGTCCGTTTTTCTTAGACTTGTCCAATTTTGAGAGCAGAATAACACCAACTTCTAATATTATTTTGATATTATCTGTGCCTTCTTGCAATGCAGTTAATCTGCCCTTTATGAATTTAAATACTATGGAACTTCTAATATATATTGTATAATGAAATTGAAATATTGTATTTCTTCAATGAAATGCATAATGTAATTTCCTATTTATCTTTATGGTACAAAATTTATTCTTTGATAGAATGAGGCCAACTACTGCTTTTTGAGTTCACCTTGTCCATAAATTTTGTCCTAGTCTCTCATTTTTATTTGACTTTATTTATGATTTTTAAATATTTTTCTTGTAAGCAATAGATTGAAAGAGATTTGTGTGTTGTTTCTTAAACTGTCAAGTTTTATTTTATTGGATTATCCAGAGAATCGTAATCTTTTTTTTTCCTTTTTGTCATTGATTTTTCTACCAATATGGAGAAGTCTGTGGAGCTATTCTCAAAGTAATATTTTTAAGCTCATAAAATAAAATATATATTATTCCAAAAGAATTCAATTATATTATATATTCAATATAGTTATTATAATTTATATAAAATAAATTCATGGAGTCAAAATTAGGAATTCCTGGTTCAAACTTTTTATCTATAAAGTTGTGAATAAAGATTATATTTTCCACTATTTGCCTCTATAATTATTTTTCAGAATTAGGAATGTTTTCACATCCCTTTTCAATTTTAAGTTAGTACTATACCCGTGTTATTAGCTTGACATTTTCTTCTTTGACACAGACCTATCCTCCCGGGTTCTCCCTCACTCCACCTGTTCTTTTTGTCATTTTTGGAGCTAAACATAATCGATTGATTTATTTGTTCTTTCTTTAGTTTATTTATTTTCCTCCTATCTTTGAAACTTTGAAAGTATCAAGATTGAGCTCTGCCTTCAAACCAAACTGTTATTGACTTTTTGTGTTTTAACACTTGCCCTCTCCCTTTTATGCCTCACTCATAGAAGTATCCATTCATAAGGTAGTATATTATCATAAGGGACTGGGGTTTTTTGTTTTTGTTTTTGTTTTTGCAAGACTATGGGATTAAGTGACTTGCCCAAGGTCACACACACCTAGGTAATTATTAAGTGTCTGAGATCACATTTGAACTCGGGTCCTTTAGACTCCTGGGTCAGTGCTCTATCCACTGCACCATCTAGCCACCCCTACACACTGCACCAGCTAGCCATCCCTAGGACTGTTTTTCTATAAGGACATAAAGAGGGAGTGTACTTAGAGGGTCTGGACATAAATGATCAGGAAGTGATATTGCTTTACTTGATACTTTAGCCACAATTAGAAGTAATGTACTTAAATGAGGAGGATATAAATGATCATGAAATGATTTTCCTTAACTTTTGATCATGAGAATTGTATTTCTATAAAAAGGAAAGAAGGTATGGCATGAATGCATTATAATTTGATGTTGTTTAAGGCTCTTAAGAGGTATATTTCTAATGGAACAGATGAGGAGAGTGTACTTAGACAGAGTGTATGAGTCTGAAATGACTGAGGTAATATCACGTATACATCAAATGACCCATCAATCAATCAACCCTTGAGAATTGTACTTAAACCTATATATTTAAGCCATATAAAAATGCTTGAAATAACTATTTATTAAACAAATGCAAATTAAAACCTCTATAAGATACCACCTCATACCTTTTAGAATGGCTATGATGACAAAAAAAGGAAAATAATCATTTTTGGAGAGGGTGTGGAAAAATTGGAACATTAATGCATTGTTGATGGAACTGTGAACTGTGTTAGATATTCTGGAAAACAATCTAGAACTATGACAAAAGAACAATAAAACTGATAATATACTTTGACCCAGAAATATCAATACTAGGTCTTTAATCCAAAAGAAATCATAAAAAATGTGAAAAGTCCTACTTGGTTTTTTTAGTATGTAAACAAATATATTTATATTTATATTCCTATGAAAGTCCTATTTGATTAAAAATATTTATCGCAGCTCTTTTTGTAGTAGCAAAGAATTAGAAAGTGAGATGGTTCTCATCAATGGGGGAATGATTGGATAAATTATTATATATGAATGCTATGAAGGACTATTTTTGTAAGAGAAACTATTAGTGGATGAACTTCAGATGGAAAGAATTACATGAATTGATGCTGAGTGAAGAGAGAAGAACCACAAAAAAACTGTACATATTAATGACAAAATTGTGAACTGGTCAACTATAATGGATTGAACTCCTCTCAACAGTTCAGAGATCAAGGACAACCCTGGAAACCTGATATGGACAATGCCATCCCCATCATGAAGGGGAAAAAAAGACAATACAGAATCTGAATGTATACTATGTTCACTTTTCTAAAACTTCTCATGTTTTTTCTTCCTATCTCATGGTCATATTTATTTTTCCTTATTCCTAAATCATCATACACAAAATTTATTTGTGTAATATTTACATATGTTAAACACAAATATAAATGAACAACTTTTTCCAGACTATTCACTGCCAAGGGGAGGGGGGGAGGGGGGAGGGAAGGAGATGGTGTAGAAAAATAAGCAACTTAAAAATTTGCAAATGGATGAATACTGAAAAACTATCTTAGCATGTGATTAGAAAAAATAAAATAAAATATCAATTTATAAAATTATCTGAAACAACAATTTCAGCAAAGTAGCAGAATATAAAATAAACCCACATAAATCATCAGCATTTCTATGTAATACCAAAAATGTCCAATAGCAAACGATAGAAAGAGAAATTACATTTAAAGCAACTGAAGACAAATAAAATACTTGGGACTATACCTACCAATTCAGAAGCAGAAACTATATGAACATAATCCCAAAACACTTTTTACACAAATAAAGTCAGCTCTAAATAATTACTGGCAATTGTTTATGGTTAGACTGAACTAATGTAAAAAAAGATGACAGTTTGATCCAAATTAAATTACTATTCAGTGACATACCAATCAAATTACCAAAAACCTATTATAAAGGGCTGGACAAAATAGTAGAAAAATTCATCTGGAGCAACAAAAGGAATTGATGAGAAAAAAAATGCAAAGGAAGGTGACCTAACTGTACAAATCTAAAATTATACTTTAAAATGGTAGTCATCAAAACTGCTTGGGGGGAATAGCATATAAGATCAGTGGATTAGATTAGTTACAAAAGTAACAGTAATAAATGACTATCAAAAACTATGGTTCTGATAAACCAAAGACATTAATTTCTGGGATAAGAACTCACTATTTGACAAAAACTACTAGGAAAACTGGAAAATAGTTTGGCATAAACTAGGCAAAGGGAGGTAGAGCCAAAATCTAGAAGTCCCAAGTCAAGAAGAAGATAGGAAATCCCAGAAGCTCTCCCCCAGACCACTCCAAATATCCTTAAATTATGACTCTAACCAAATTTGAGAATGGCAGAACCTACTTTAAGACTGAGTGAAACAAATTTATGGCTCATGACAACTTGGAATATCCACAGGAAGAGTCTGTTCCACCAGGGTGGAAAAAGGCCACAGAGCAGCCCAGGCGATGCCAGCAGCCAGAACAAACCAGTTCCAGCCATCCAGGAACAGCCTTAAGGGGTGCCTGGGTCCCTGGGCCTCTGAGGGTGTCTGGTCCATGGCAGTGGGGTGGGGGGTGCAGATTCCAGACCTCTCAGCCCAGGAATTGACAAGGATAACTTGGAAGGTCAGTGGGAAAACTGATACACCAGAGTGAGGGTGGAGCCCAGATTACTGAAGGCCCCAGTACAGCCATGGCTCCAGAAACCAGAAGTAGACCTGCTTTCAGAGCACTTAGTCCATGGTCAATAAGGGGTTGGGGGATATTACAGAGGTCTCTCCACTATCCCTGGGGCAGGACACTCTTGCTTTATGGATACAAGCCATAGTCTTGGGTCCCAAGATGGTTGTAGCAGAGCAGGGACCTTCCCTCTCAGTTCCAGGACAGAGAGAATGCTTGTGGTCATCTACAGATCAGAGCACAGACCAGGAGAACATCAGACCCTCTCATAAGACCTTGAAGGAATTGAGGACAACATGGGAAGTAAGGGTTTGGGGTTACCTTAAAAACTTGGGAAAGTGTGTTCTCCACCCTGAATGCAGAGTCCCATCTTAAGAAAGAGTTAAAATGAAGTCATAGGCTGGGAAAATGAGAAAACAACAGAAGGAAAAAGAATCTGACCATAAATAATTACTTTTGTCCCATGGAGGTTCAAAACACATATTCAGAAAATGACAAAGTCAAAGCTGTGGTATCCAAAGCCCCCAAGAGAAACAGGAATTGATCTTAGGTTATGGAAGAGCTCAAAAATTATTGAAAATCAAGTAAGGGTGGTAGAGGAAAACTTGGGAAGAGAAATGAGAGCCATGCAGGAAAATCATGAAAACCAAGTTAACTTGGTGAAAAAAGAAATCAAAAATACTGAAGAAAATATCATCTTAAAAATCAGTTTAGGTCAAATGGAAAAAAAGGCAATTCAAAAGACCAACAAGGAGAAGAATGCCTTAAAAACAGAATTGGCTAGATGGAAAAGGAGATACAAAAGCTCTCTGAAGAAATTTTCCCAAGTATTTTTGACAAATAGTTAATTCTGATCCCAGAAACTAATGTCCTTGGGTTTGTCAAATAGTAGATTACTGTAGTCATTTAACTATGATTTCTTATCCAATAACAGAGTGATGCTACCTTCCTTTTCATTTTTTTTTCATCAGTATGCTTACTTTTCTTGACCTCTTGTTGCTCCAGATGAATTTTGTTACTATTTTTCTTAGCTTGGTAAAATAATTATTTGGTAGTTTGATAGGGATAGGCATGGCATTGAATAAGCAATTTAATTTGGGTAGAATTGGGTAGAATTGTCATTTTTATTGGAGTAGTACAATCTAACATTGAGCAATTGGCATTTTCCCAATTATTTAGATCTGACTTATTTTTGGGGAGAAGTATTACATAATTGTGTTCATACACAATCTACCTCTTGGGAGGTAGATCCCCATAGTTACTTTATATGTAGTTTCTCTTTCTATTCCTTGTGTATAGACTTTGTAGTTCATATATAGAAATGTTGATGATTTAGGTGAGTTTATTTTATATCCTATTTTGCTGAATTTTTTTTGTTTGTTTCAAAGAGTTTTTTTTAGATAATTTTCTTGGGTTCCTTAAGCATACCACCATATCATCTGCAAAGGGTGAAATTTTGGATTGCTCATTGTCAATTCTGATTCCATCAATTTCTTCTTCTTCTCTTATTCCTAAAGCAAACATTTCTAATACTATATTGAATACTAATGGTGATAATGGCCTTCTTTGTTTCACCCCTGACCTTATTAGAAATGCTCTGAGTTTATATCCTATCTCATATAATATTTGTTGATGGTTTTTAGATAGATGCTACTTATTATTTTAAGGAAAACTTCATTTATTACTAAACTTTCTAGTTTATTTTATCAAAGACTTTTCAGCATCTATTGAGATAATCATATGTTTTCTTTTGTTTTTTTTGCTATTGATATGTTCAATTGTGTTGAGAGTTTTCTTAATATTGAATCATCCTTGCTTTCCTGGTATAAATTCTACCATATTATCCTTGTAATAATTTGGTGAAATCTCATTACTAAAATTTTATTTAAGATTTTTGCATCAATATTCATTAGGGAGCATGGTTGATAATTTTTTGTCTGTTTTGTTTCTTCCCAATTTAGGTATCAGCACCATGTTGATGTGATAAAAGGAATTTGGCATGACTTCTATTTTTTAAAATAGTTTATATGGAATTGGAATTAATTATTCTAAAATACATCTGAACCTGGAAACTTTTTTCTTAGGGAGTTTATTGATGCTTTCATCAATTTCTTTTTTTTCTGAAGTGGGGTTATTTAAGGATTGTATTTCTTCTATTAATCTGGCAGTTTGTATTTTTGTAAATATTCAGCCATTTCATTCAGGTTATCAAATTTATTACCATATAGTTGGGGAAAGTAATTCTAAATTATCTCTTTAATTTCCTCCTCAATTGTGGTTAGTTCACCCTTTTCATTTTTGATACTGGTATTTTGATTATCTTCTTTTTTTTAAATCAGATTAACCAAAGGTTATCTATTTCATTGTTTTTTTCATAAAACCAAATTTTGGTTTTATTTATTATATCAATGGTTTTGTTACTTTCAATTTTATTAATCCCTCCCTTGATTTTCAGAATTTCTAATATAGTATTTGATTAGGTATCTTTAACTTTTTCTTTTTCTAGCTTTTTTAGTTGCATACCCAATTTATTGATTTCCTCTTTCTCTATTTTATTCATAGAGGCATTTAGAGATATAAAGTTTCCCCTCAAAACTGCCTTGGCTGTAATCCATAAATTTTGATATGATGTCTCATTAGTATAATTTTCTTGGATATAATTATTGATTATTTTTATGATTTGCTGTTTAATCCACTCATTATTTAAAATTAAGTTATTAAGTTTTTAATTGGTTTATTTTTCTATGACTCTTTATTGCAAGTAATTTTATTACATCATGGTCTGAGAAGAATGCATTTATTATTTCTGCCTTTCTGCATTTGATTATAAGGTTTTTATGCTTTAGTCCATGGTCAGTTTTGGTATAGGTTCCATGTACAGCTGAGAAAAACATATTCTTTTCTATCTCCATTAAGTTTTCTCCAGATTTCTATCATATCTAAGTTTTGTAAGATTTCATTCCCCATCTTAACTTCCTTCTTGTTTAGTTTTTAGTTAGATTTATCTTGTTCTGAGAGAGGGAAGTTGAGGTTACCCATTATTAAAGTTTTGCTGTCTATGTCTCCTTGTAATTCATTCAGATTTTTCCTATAGAAATTTGGATGCTATACCACTAGGTACATACATGTTTGATATTGATATAACTTCATTACCTATGGTGCCTTTTAAGAAGATGTAGTTTCCTTCCTTATCCCTTTTAGTCCCTTATCCCTTCCTAATCCCTTAATCCATTTTGCTTTTGCTTTTTCTGAGATCAGCATTGGATCCATACCGCTGAATTTTTTACTTCACCTAAAGCATAATATATTTTGCTCCATCCTCTTACCTTTAACTCTGCTTCAAATATGTTTCTTGTAAACTACATGTTGTAGGATTCTGATTTTTAATCCATTCTCCTATTCACTTCTGTTTTATGGGACAGTTCAACCTATTCACATTTATAGTTAAAATGACTAATTCTGTATTTCTCTCCATGCTATCTTTCCCCATTTATATTTTTGTCTTTCCTTTCATTTTATTCCTCCTCATCAAAATTTTACTCCCTTTCCCCTTTAACTTTTCTTTTGAAATTTATTTTCACTTACACCTTAGCCTTCTCCATTATCAGTCCCTTCATTCCTTATTTTTCCCCTTCCCCTGACACCCCCCCCTTCCCTGTAGCGTGGGATAAATTTTTAAAACCAAGTAGGAATGTATATTATTCCCTCTCTGGGCCAAATCCATTAAATATAATTTAATCAGTGTTCATAGCCACCCTTCATTCCCTCTAAAACTGTGAATCTTTGTGCCTCTTCACCTGCTGTTATCAATTACTATATACTGGGTATCATCAAACATAGCTTGGTTAATTCATTGCTTGATAAACTCTAAGTGTTATCAAAGTGTCATTACAGATTGATTGATTCATTGTTTGTTTGACAGGCAGCATTGCCTCAAAATCACTAAGTACCCTCCTTTCTGTCTAATTAGAAGTATGCTTTTCAAGAGTCTTGAATTACATTATAATTATTATTATAATCATTATTTACCTTGGCCCCTTTTCAAGTACCCTCTAGGGGCACACAATCCTCATGAGCCAAATTATCATTCAAAGTCATATCATTTCATGAACTATTTGTACCCATCCCCCCAAGCAAATTTTCTCCCACACTCCTTCTGGCTCCTCCATCCAGGGCACTTAATCTTTTTTTGAGCAAAGTATGGATTAAGTCCAAACCTGATTTTATTACCTATAAATATCTCAAAGTGGTCTATGTACTGGTTAGCTCTGAAGGACTCACTTAATAACTTTACAGTTGATTGTATGTTATGAGAGACACTGACTCAGTAACACTGCTTATGATGTCCTCATCAGAGAAAGTGCTAAGCTTTGTGAGCACAGCAGAATTAAAGTAGGTCCAAGGAAATTGAAACACAAGTTTAGAGTAAACTCCCCTGCTTTCCATCAGGACTTTTTGTCTCAAACATAGTGATGTCATCTTGGACCTCTTCAATGGAGAGACAAGATCCAAACATACTGAAATCCTATCTTCAGTTATATTCAACCCTTTCATTATCCTAAGAGGAAGTGTTATATCCTCCCTTTTAGGATTATATACAATTTGATGGTCTTGACTAACATTTGGTTTATTTTATTTTGTTTTTTCCTTCCACTTTTCATTTACCTTTTTTGTATCTCTTGAATCATATATTTGGCTATTCAATTCTCTGGTAATTTCTGGTCTTTGAGTCAGGGGAACAAAAATGTGCATACTTTTGATCCAGGGTAACAGTACTACTGGGTCTATACCCTGAAGAGATTATGAAAAAAGATAAAAACATCACTTGTACAAAAATGTTCACTGAAGCCCTGTTTGTGGTGGCAAAGAATTGGGGAATGGCTTAACAAAATATGTTAAATGTATGTCATGGAAGACTATGGTTTATTAGAAACAAGAAGGGATGGGAATTCAGGGAAGCCTGGAAATATTTGCATGAACTGATGCTGAGTGAAATGAGTAGAACCAGAAAAACATTGTACACCCTAACAGCACCATGGGGGCAATGATCAGCCTTGATGGACTTGGTCTTTCTATCAGTGCAGCAATCAGGAACAATTTGGGGCTATCTGTGAAGGAGAATACCATCTGTATCCAGAGAAAGAATTATGGAGTTTGAACAATGGCCAAAGAATATTACATTCAATTTAGAAAACAAACCCATTATCTTATTATGTAATTTTGCTATCTCTTATACTTTATTTTTCTTCCTTAAGAATATGATTTCTCTCTCATCACATTCAATTGAGATCAATGTATACCATGGAAACAATATAAAGACTAGCAGAATACCTTCTGGGGGGGGCGGGAATAGGGGAAGGAAGCAACAATGGGAGGAAAAATTCTAAAACTCAAAATAAGTAAAATATTTCAAAGATAAAAAATATATATATTGATATAAATTGATGCATGGTGAAATGTACTGAGTACAAAGTAACAATATTATTGTAAAATGAATAGATCTTCAATGATCCAAGACAACTCTGAAGAACTTATGATGAAATATGTTATCCATTCCCCAAAAACAGACTGATGGTGTCTGAATACATATTGAAATAAACATTTTTTAGCTTTTTTTTTTTGAGGGTTTTTTCTGTTTTATATTTTCTTTCACAGCATTATTCTCATGGAAATGTTTTGCACAGATGCACATGTGTAGATGATATCAAATTGCTTGTCTTCTCAATGAGGGGTCTGGTGGGAAAAGAAGAATGGAAAGAATTTGGAATACAAAGGAATTTTTTCAGTTTTTATAATATTTTATTTTTTCAATTATATAAGAACAGTCCCAATTTTTTCTACCACCCTTCATTTCCTGTACCCTCTTCATGACAGTGAGCAATTTAATATGTTTTAATACAAATACAATTATTTTTTAACATTTTCCATTTTAGTCATGTTGTTAAAGAAGAACCAGAACTAAACGGAAAAAACATAAGATAGAAAAAATGAAACAAATTTTTAAAAGGGCATTTTGACTATATTTTTTCTCTGAATGGTTGGTATTTTCTATTATAAGTCTTTCAGAATTGCCCTTAATCACTGAACTGCTGAGAGGAGTTGCATCCATCATAGATGATCAACGTATAATGTTACTATTAACGTATACAGTGTTCTCTGGTTTCTACTTACTTCACTCAGCATCAGTGCAAGCAAGTATTTCTGAGTTTTTTCTAGTCTGCTCACTCATGATTATTTTACAGAACAATGGTACTCCATCACATAATTTGTTCAGTCATTGCCCAATTAAGGGGCATCCCCTCAGTTTCCAATTCTTTGCCACAAAAAGAGCTACTATAAATATTTTTGTACATGAGGGTTTTTTCCCCTTTTTATGATCTCTTTGGGATACAGGACTAGTAGTGGTACTGCTGGACGAAGGTTGTTGTTGTTGTTGTTTTTTTGCTCTTTGGGCATAGGAACTCAAAGCTTTAAAAATCAGTGTTTAAAATAATTTTATATGTAACTGGAGAAAATAAAATACTAAATAAACTTTTGAAAAATGAAATTTTCTACCTAATTTTCCATTTTTGACTATTTCTCTTTTAAGGAGTTCTTTTTTAAAGAAATTTATTTATTTAAGGCAATGGGGTTACGTGACTTGTCCAATGTCACAGGGCTAGGTAATTATTAAGTGTCTGAGGTCCAATTTGAACACAGGTCCTCCTGACTCCAGGGCCAGGACTCTATCCACTGTGCCACCTAAGTGCACAAGGAGTTCTTTTCTTAAATGAATTTTGTTCCTCTTTTACCATGAGGTCAATTTTGTTTTTAAAGGTTTTATTTTCTCCAGTATTTCTGTGTCTCTTTTGTCAAGTTATTAATTATATTTTCATAATTTCCTTGTGTTACTCTAATTTTTTTCACATTTTTTCTTCTACCACTTATTTCTTTCTGTAAACTTTTCATAAACTCTTTTTGGGCTTAGGTTCAATTAGCCTTTTTCTCTGAGACTTTGCTTTTACCTGGTTTCATGTTGCAGTCTTCTTAGTTTGTGTTGGTCTTCACAACTAACAAGATAGCTTTTATCATTAATATTCTTTTTTTTGCTTTTTGTTCATTTTCCAGCCTATTTCTTTACTTTGAATTTTATTTTAAAGTTAGTCTCCTCTCACTTGGTAGTGGGTAGGCATTGTCTTAAAGTTTAGAAATTTTTATGCTGCTGTGATTCTATGCTAATTATACCTAATACTCCTCCTTCCTACCTTAACTATGATATTTGAGTTGTATTGTGATAGTAACTGGGGGGAAGTTTAAGTATGAGTTGAACTGTATTCATGTCCATAAGAGTTAAATTTCTGTGTAGATTGCAAAGCACCAGTCCATGATTGACTTCTGCTCTTTCCTGAAATGTGAAGGATAGTGGGATGATGGTTCTGAGTAATGACATTATTGGAATAGCTTTATCCACTCAATCCATAAGACTTTTTATGTTCTTGGGAGTCTTGCTCTCTTTTCCTTTATATTCAGCTGTAATGTTTCCTTCTCTGTTTCATAATTTCTCCTTGTTTAATTAATTGTCTCTGTTTTGAAAACTAGTTGAGACTGGAGAATATGTTTATTCTACCAGCTTATTGACTATGTGAAAAAATCCTCACTTAAAAAGAAATCTGCTTCTCCCCTGAGAATACAGCCTCTTTGCATCTATCTATCACGTATGTGAAATATTACAAAAACTTTAACTTTTTAAAACTTCTGTTCTTTTCTTCTTTCAATCCATCCTGTACATGCCTTTCTTTTAGTCCATAATTCTTTTGTTCACAAATAGTCATTGGTTTCCAACTGCTTAATGATTAAAATAAAAACTCTTTGGCAAACATTCAAGTACCCCCAAAATATGGTATTATGCTACCTTTCTAGACTGATTCCATATTACTCTTTTCCATGACTGTGATATTGCAGTCTAATTGAACTACTTTATATCCCCTGAACACATACTGTGTTTGCTTTGCTCATATGGATATTTTATAAAACATTCCAAACCCTTCTTTGATTGTTGAATTTTTATTCATCCTTTAAACGAAATGCCTTTTTCTCCATGAAACTTCCCCTGATTCCCTGGATCATAATCAACTTACTCTTCTGCACTCATATAGTACATTGCTTTGTAATTTTCTAACATACTTATCAAGTAACTCAATGTAATAGACTTACTGACATTTATGTTTTATTCCTCTAAGAAGATGAGTGATATAATCAGAGATGTACATTAGAATGGTTTTTAGTGTAGTGAATGATGAATTATAGAGATGATAGAATAAAGGTAAAAAGCAAAATAGGAGATTATTACAATAATACAATTATCACCCAATGTGGCCTCAACACAGGATAACTTCTCTGGGAGAAAAAAAGCAACAGGAAAGAAGAATAATATTATAGATAGCATCCACTTAAAGTCAATTCTCAGAGGCATAGTGTTTGCATTTTAATGGGAATAGAGTTTTTAAGCTAAAATTATGAAACTCTAAGGATGGAATTCAAGTATCAGATTATCTATGGCTTTTTTTCGGACAGTCATTAATTCTTAGGGCTCCCCAAATCATGTTCCATGAGCAGTTTCCTCTTAGTATTATAGGTCTATTCCTTTAATAAGTTGCCAGTATTGGAATGGAAGCTCTGTACTATTAGTTTGACTATTAAAAAAATCCTTCCTTGCCTTCAGGATGAATAAAACTATATGACTCATTTGGTACCTGCTAAAGAAGAATCTATTTTAGGAGAAAGTAATCCTCCATAATGGACAATATGGAAATATCAACTATCTGGGTCATGGAAAGCTATGAAAATGGTCAATCTGATAACAAATCTTGTAACCATACCTGATGATTGGTTTCCCAAATTATTGTAAACTATTTAGAAATTTTATTTCCTTACCAATCTCCTCTGCTAACAACTTAATTGGGCAAATGAATAATTAGAAATTGATAAATTACATGTTGTTTTGGCCTTTGTTCCTTGATTAGATTTTAAAATGCTGATTTTATGTTATTGTTGTGGGAAGATGATAAAAAAAGGGAATAAGCTATATTCCAAAGATAAAGCATTATTGACATGATTTGGAATATCCTTACACTGGTTCTGGATTTATAGTACCAGAGAGAAGCAGAGGGGAACAGTGTCACACTATTTATGTAGATATCATATTTCACTGACTGCTCTGTATTGTACTTCAGGTACAGGAGTTTTCCCCTTCTCCAAACTGGGAATATTTCCAGAGGAATGCATCTGGATAACATTTGCCTGTTACCCTCCCCAGAAAAGAATTAGTCACCAAGGGCCCTATTCATAAAAACTAATTCAGTCCATTTCCACTTGAATATCACGTCTTTATGTGGAAAAAGTGTGGAGCATGCTTTTTTTCCCTACAGAAAGAATGTTTTTTTCTGTGATTAATGTACCTCTTTTCCCCTACATGTAAGTAGACACCTCTCTGTTATAGGCCTAAGGGAGGCAAAAGCCTGAAGAAGGGGGTGGGGATGGGAAGACAAGTATTTGATGGGATATTTCTAGTTACAATTTATATTCTTTCTCAAAATGGATTATTTGAGTTTCCAGGAAAGATGCATTTTTTTCCAATTGTGAAAAGAATGTACCTTAATACTTCAGTCAAAAACATACAAAATAATACTCATGTGTTGGTGAACTGTCTGATATCTTAAGTCATAATGACCCACAAGGAGCACATCCCAAATTCTTCATCTGTCATTACATTTTACAAAATTCCAATTTCCAGCAGCAAAGAGTTAATCTTAATGGTATAATACAATTTAATCATCCCATAAGGTTGATAAATTGGGTTGATATGAATCACATCATTAGACTGTGAATTGGGGTGGATTCTTAATTGTCATCAAGGGTGCATGAGATTTATGGAAGAGCCAATTTATGGTTTTCTTTTGGTTGAATGATCATTTTAATGTCCTGTATCCTACAGCATACCTTTCCTACTGTTCATTTTGGGCAGTGACAAAAGATTTTTACCATAATGTAAATTCAGCTCATTACATTTCATGGGAGATACACTATAGTACTTAACTGTGTTGTTTTACTTCAGTCACTGCAGAGAGATATGGCAGTTTATGGAAGACATTTTATTCAGTTACAACAATCACAGCAAAGTATTATAAGAAGAAATTTAATATAGAGATGAAGTGAGCTGATAATCAGTACTACCAAAATTAAAGAAAGTATGAATTTTTTATCTGTTTCCTTTTTTTTATTGTGTTCAGTCATTTCCAAGACTTCATGATCCGATTTTGGGGTTTTCTCATGAGAGATACTTGGGTTGGTTTGCCAATTCTTTCTCCAGCTCATTTTACAGATGCAGAACTGAGGCAACAGGTTAAATGATTTGACCAGGGTCACATAGCTAAATCAGGAAGATGTGTCTTCCCGTCTTCAGATCTGACTCTTGATCCACTGTGCCACCTAACTACCCCATGTTTCCTTTTTAAGCCTGATGAATCTGTAAAGAATATGGCATCTCAGGTTATTTCTGTCAGTCAGTCACTTCTATAGAGCTTTTGTTAAATATAAATCACTAAAATGAATCCTATAATGGGAAGAAAACTCAGAGATTAGCTAGATCATCTTAATTCAAATCAATAAACATTGTAAAAAGTGATCTCCATATGCCAAATATACTTATTTATCAGAAGCATATAGATGTCTATTGCATCCCAAACAAAAGACCATTAAGCAATTTTTGTTTGTAGACCTACATTGATAATGGATTGACTATGTATAGAGATAACTCATTCCATTTCAGACAGCTTATATTGTTTTGAAGTTCTTCCATAAATAATCACCAAATTTACTTTGCTAAACTTTTTTGACTACTATTTCTATTTTTATTCCATGGAATCAAACAAAAAAACACCAATCTCTTCTTATGGCTACCATGAATTTGAAGACAGATTAGTATTGACTTGAAATGTTATTGATTCTTCCCATTTTATTTTTGAATGGTAGTATCATATTTATCATAAAGTTAGATACTGTTTTGATATTTTTAGAAAAATATGCAACAAACCATGAAAAATACCTTAGAAAACAAACAATCAAATAAACCTTTTACATCTTCACTATCCATCTTGGACCTCTTTGATACTGCAGTGGCATCTACTCCTATAATTTGTATAGATAATAACAATGATACAAGTTTTGTATGTTGATTAAAACATATTAATATTCAAACATAAGTTAAGATCCAAGTATCAACATGTTGAATGTGCATATATTAAAATATTAAGTAAGGTCAAGTTTAAAGAAAGCTTCCTTCAAAATAGCCACATGAACTATATGAGTGAGTATCCATCCTTATCAGAAAACCAGGGAAAAAAAAAGGATTTTATAGCTGTAACTTATTTCAAGAGGTGCTGTAATCAAAACCCCTGGCATCAAGGAAGTCTTTAATTTAGATTTTAATGGATACATTTATTGTTAATTATTTTGAACAAAAGAATCCACCCCAACCATTGACAGATAGTTGTACTTTTGATCCAGACATTTGAATTATAGAACCTACCTTTCCTTAGAACTCATTCTGTTAGAAAATTCCCAAATGTTTTGTTGCTCCAAACAACTGAAGAGCAATGAACTTTTGATTACAAATGACTGTATTGTTCAATAAAATATATGGGGAGATGGGCTTCCAATAAAAGACAGTATGAAAAATAAATCATGAGCTGGCATTATAATTAATATTACTGCACTATAAACATCATATATTTAGGAATTTCCCATGAGAGTATTTTTTCACCACCCCCTTTCAGTTAATCAAAATCTATCAAAGGGGAAAAAATGAGAGAATATATCATTAGTGCTATTCTTTGCTTGAAGAGGAAAAAATCAAGCTAATGATGTAGAGGCAGTATGGTTTCAGAGAAAGAATGTAAGATTTGGAGCCAAGAGGACCTGAATTTGAATCCCTGACTTAGTACTTATTATTATTTGACTTTGTATGAGCCCCTCAACTTCAACTTCATTTTAAAACTATAATATTAGGTTTTTATACTAGATGACTCTGTGGTCCTCTAACCCTACATCTATCAGTCTATATATTCAGAGTTAACAATAATCAACAAACATTTATATGTATCTCCCATGTACCTGACACTCTGCACAGGTCTAGGAATACAATGATGAAGAAAAAGGGTAGTCTTCACTCTCAAGGAGATAACAATCTAATGGAGGACAGTCTACAAAAAGAAGCTGAAAAGCTGGGAAGGGGGAATGCCCACCAGAGGACCTAGTTTAGGGGAATTAAATTTGAGTTTGAAACAAAGCAATTGATTGGAAATGAAGAGATGACTAGAAATTCCGAGCTACTTATAAAAGGAAAATTTTAATGCAAGCTGTTTTTTTATTTTTATTTTTTGCTTTGCCTTTAAACCCTCCAATCAGAAGGTAGAGATGATTGAAGGTACTGTGGAACTGAAAAAAAGAACTGAAATAATCCCCTAGATGATGAGATTTATTGTCTGGTAGGAAGTATGATGTTTTGTAGAGCTGAAAACAAGTAGAGCACCAGATAGTAAAGAATATGAATCCAGATGTAAGAAAAAGTGAACATATTTGGGAAAAAGATGTTTAGCTTTCCTTTTAACTGTTAAGCATGCAGGTCACCATTACTACTTTCATTTATTTTCTTTCCTATGATAATCTCTCACAGTTCCTCTCACTAACAGGTTGTTATCTTTAACCATTTTTACCCCTCATTGAATATTGATCATCTTGGATACTTATTCCTCTTTTATTTTTTTTCCTTAGCAATTTTCAGTGTTTAATACTGCCTCTGACAAAGTGTATCCTTTTATGGATTCCTCCACCTCCCTCAGCTGACTATCTCAAAAAATATTTCACAATATATTGGGTTTCCAGACAAAGATATGAGGAGAGTTGAAAAATGAGTTTCCTTCATTTGTCAAAAGTTGTCAAAATGGAGAAAGTGTTGTATAATGGCTAGAATGTTAGACCTAGAAACATTATTCAATTCAATTTAATTCAACAAACATTTAATAAATACAGACTATGTTCAAAAGCATTTTTCTGAGGTCTGAGTATTGAAAGACAAAAATGAGATAGTATCTGACCTCAAGAAATTTATCTGGAAGCCCCTGATTCTGACACTTAATAGCATGACAATCAGCATTTCACTTTACTTTCTGTAAACTCCATTCTTCATTTGTAAAATCAGTATAATAATGTTTGCAATATCTCCCTCATGGGATAGTTGAGAGGGTCCAATGAGAGAGGTATATAAAACACTTTACAAACTTGAAGGCTATATAAATGTCAGTTATTAATACATTATGTGCAGCTGGTTATAGGTTTTGAGGTTTGATATATAAGGAAAATTACATTTGAAATACATAGGCAAAAAAATCCCCAACACTATAATATGACCCTTTCCTACATTCTACTCCAAAAAAGGTAACTAACATTTTAAAGCATCAACATTTCTTCTAAGGAAAACCTATCAGTTACATAAATACAAATGCACATATCTGAAATGCAAATATATAATCTCAACTAAACAGTCATAGGCCAAAAATTTTGGCAAGATCATTCACAGATGTTTCACAGAAATGGAGAGTAGAGAGGTCAACGTACTGTAAATAAATGTAGTTGCCCATTGCTTCTCTGGTCAATTTCCTTCTCAGCAGAATATATTTATTGTAATAAATGTTTCATCTGGGAAGCTTTCCAGATTCATCTTTAAAATAAAAAAGGAAGCACTGTTGTTCTTAGACGATTTTTCTCCCTATCATAGTATAATTCACATCTCAGAAACATTCTTGAATGTGCAAGTGAATACAAGAAGGGTAGAAAAGAGAATATAAAGGAAAGAGAAGCAAAGAACTTGAAGGTGTTTTGATTTGATTGCATGGGGATCTCCTATAACTGTGGAATAATTTACACTGAATGTCTTATTGTCATGATTGATGATAATGCAGTATATTTGAAATAAAAGTCTTTCTGTAATTATTTTCTTCTTTTAGTTTTTCCTTTATCACCCCAAACCTTAATGATCTTTCTCACCTCTAAGATGAAATGTATTTATTTTTCTGAACCATTCATCTGTCACTCATCATAGGTTATCTTGTTTCACTAGTTAAATGTTTAAAAACAAATACACATCTTATTTCTCCAATTAGATTATAAACTCTAGAAATCTGGAGTTTTTTTTGAATACTTATGTATTCCTTTTCCCACCTCCTACCCTATGTAATTTTTTTCTCCCATGTATCTCCTTGCATCTCCCATTCCCATATACACAATAGGTAATTATAGGATGACAATCCAAACTCATGTGGAGCATCAGGTTTTGAATTGGTATGAAGTGAGACACTTGGAGGTCATCTAATATTTAAAAACTAAAGTATACTTAGCCATAGTAGAAAAAGGATGATCAGCAAGAATGCAACATTAAAATAAGAGAACAATATACACATTAACAACAGTGTGTGTTGATCAACCTTGATGGATGCAGCTCCTCTCAGCAGTTCAGAGAGCTAAGGACAACCCTAGGAGACCTGCTGTGGACAATGCTATCCCCATCCAGAGAAAGAAAAACAAAAGAAAACCAAAAAAACCCAAAAACAATCATTCAGAATTTGAGTAACACTACATTCACTTTTTTTAAAAAAATCTTATTTATTTCTTTCCCTTAATCCCAAATCCTCATACCAAAAATGACTAATGTGTAAGCATGTTTAACACAAATGTATATGTACAATATTAATCTGACTGTTTGCTGTTAGGGGGAGGAGGGTGAGAAGGGAGGGTGGAAGTAAATTTTGTAGCTTGGAAATATTCATAGCCACATGAATGATTGTTAAAAACACTTTCATAACATGTATTTGGAAAAGTTAAATATTAATTAAAAAAGAATACAACATTAATTCAACTTCCTTCCCTCTGTAGTGACTATGTTAGTAGTTTGGTCAGAAGCATTTGCTCAGAAAACCAAATCCTATTATTTCCTCATAGACTGTCTTATAGTCAATCCCCCCAGAAATCTACAGCCAATTATACATTGAGAATGGTTTTAATACTGCTTAATGAAATTCTAGTCTAGCTCATATGACAGATATAAGGAAAAATACTACCTACAAAAATACTAATAAATTGTTCATTTACATATTGATTGATTTCATGTTAACATGATTTTATGAGTAAAAGAATTTATTTAAAATTTACTTTTTCAGAGTTTTATAATGAAAACTGTGGTAATATTTAGAAATTATTGATATTACATTGATGACATGTGTATCAGAATCTAGAAATCTGTCATCAAAGGGGAAATGTCATAAGGCTCTAAAGAGTAAGACTCTAAAGGAGTCTTCCTTTAGAAAGGAAACTTCACAAAGAAACTAAGGGACCAGTTTAGTTCTGACCAGAGTGGGAGGCTGCTTCCTCATGATTTTCTGATCCATTCCATGAAGGAATGTAAGACTCTCAGAAATATCAGGCACAATATATTGTGATCCAAAAATACTACTACTACCAGGTCTGTATCCAAAGAGATCATAAAATAAGGGTAAATACCCACCTGAACAAAAATATTTATAACAGATCTTATTGTAGCTATGAAGAATTTTGAAATTGAGAGGATGGCCATCAAATGGGGAATGGCTGAAGAATTATGGTATGTGAATGTGGTGGAGCACTACTGTTTTGGAAAAAATCTTGAGCAGGTGAATCCCACAAAATTCTAGGAAGACTTGCATGAACTGATGTTGAGTGAGAAGAGCAGAGCCAGGAGAAAAGTGTACACAACAACAACAACAACAACTTTGTTGATGATCAACTATGATGGACATACCACCTCTCACAATTCAGTAATCTAGGAGGATTCTGAGAGATATGTTATGATAAACGCCTTTCATACCCAGAGAAAACTATGGAGACTGAATGAAGAGTGAAGCATATGTTTTTAAAGAGTGAAGCATATATTTTTACTTTTTAAATTTCTTTAAATTTTTCTTTTTCTCTCAGTTTCCCCCCTTAATTTTAATTCTCCTTTCACAACATGATTAATATAGAAATAAGTTGTTAATATACAACCTATATCAGAATACTTGTTGCCTTGAAATAATAAGGAGGGAAGGGAGACTGGTAGAAAAGCATGAAGCTAAAAAAGCTTGCAAAATAATGAATGTTGAAAACTATCTTAACATGTAATTGAATATATATATATATATATATATACATATGTGTGTATATATAATCATACAAAAGGACAAAACTTGATCATTATTACCAAAAGAATAGTCTCAAAACAAAAACTGCCCATGATCACCATGATCCTGCTGTCTTGCCAAACTGATAATTCTGCCCATTTTTCTCCAGCTTCTTATCTTTGTCTTTCTCTATTTTCCCTAGATTACCTTTCCCTTCCTTCTCTCCATTCTTCTGTCTCAGATGCTGTCTCTCTGCCTCTCAATGATATACCCTTATCTCCAAAATTCACCTTGAAATGAACTTAGGAACAAGTACATGATGGTTATATTCTCAACCAGCCCCAAGTCAGAAAACTATCAAGAGATCTGACCTCTCTTTACTACATCTGAAGAGTGTAACCACATACCTTCTATAGTACCATTCTTTTTCTTTCTTTTAATATACAAAATTGATTAAAAACAAATAAAGTTTTGAATAAAGGTTGAATTTTTATTTTCCTCTTTATATTTTAAAGACCTTAGATTCTTTACAAATTCTACTCTATTGCTTATTAAGGTATCCTGAAAGTTATGCCTGTGTATCAAAACCTGTAGTGAGTTCTATCATGATGAAAAGATTTTGAGTAACATCTTGGCAAAACACCTCATCTTCTTTTCAAGGACCACCTTAGTTAAGTTCGGAGAGGCTTATTACCAATAGACTGGCTACTTTATGATGAATTCTTTGTCTGTAGCAGCCCATTAATCAACAACTATAAGAAGAAAATACAAAACGACTCTCAGTCTTATGTATACTTTTATGCTACTATAGTGATGTAAGAGAATATTATAGAAAAGGGGCAGAGAGTGAAAGGAAATATAGATTTTAGATTAAATATAAATAGAACAGTGCAGTTAGGTGGTACATTGGTTAAAATGCTGAGACTGGAGTGAGGCAACTTTATCTTCCGAAGTTCAAATCTGACTTCAGACACTTACTGTGTGATTCTGGATAAGTCACTTACTCCTATTTACCTCAGTTTTCTCGTTAATAAAATGACCCATAGAAGTAAATGGCAAACCACTCTAGTATCTTTGCCAGGAAAACCCCAAATGGGTCACAAAGTTAATCCTGACTGAAAGTGACTGAATAGCAATAACAAACTTTTGGAGTGAGATTCTTGTCTATCAACCAAAGGATAGACATGCACTGGAAAGAATAAATCACATCAATTGACATTCTGCTCACAAATTAAACCAGAAGTCAAAAGAAAATTGTGGCAAAATTTTGGAAAGGCAAATAAAATAATTATTAGATGTACTTTCTTATATGTCCAAAGGCAAGATGAAAAATCATTTAATGGGAATGGTTGGCCATCATCTTGGCGCTCAGGATAAACTGTTGCAAATAAAGTACAATAAAAAGTTTTGAAAATTTATGCAAAATCTATTACAGTAATTAAACAAAGATATCATAAAATATTTTCTCCAAATAAAAGATATCAATAATTTAATATTTTCAATACATATACTGGTATAAAGGATATGGCAAAAAAATATGTTTTGGACAACATAGATTGAGTAAAAAATCCAGTTAGACTGTAAGACTTTTGTCTTGTAGAATGAATATTTTCTTCAAGAACTTAGTTGAGGGACACTGGACATGGTGAATACCAAGAATCACAAAGGAAGAAATTGAGTTTATTATAACAAAATAATGAACTACCTAAAGAGTCAATTTTACTAATTAGAGGACTGCACAAACAGATCTGAAATTATTAGAATGAAGATTAAAACCAATACAAACAGTAGAAGTAAAAATGAGAGGAAATTGTGGGCAGTTGTGGCTACTTTTATCCAACCTACTTGAATAATTTGTTGATCATGAAAATGGGGATGTGGATAAAATAACAGACCACACATAATTCCCAAACAAAATTAGCAAATTATAATAAATTGCTTCAAGAGGATAAATTGATCCAGCCAGCAGATAGTTTTCTGGCATGTGGACAGATACTATACTCAAGGACAAATCTGATTGAAAATATAAACTTAATTGCAAAATCATATGGAGAAGAATTAGAGACACTTCATACACACACACACACACACACACACACACACACACACACACACACACACACATCTAGAGTAGTTTAGAAATTTAAACTAAATATCCCAACAGAGTTTAAGGAACAAATTGGAAGATAGCAAACAGGAAAATTAATGGGAAAAACTATCAATTCAGATAGACAACTTTTTTCCTTAATAAATAAAAGAGAGTGAAACCTCTAATTTTGAAATCCAATGGCACCATCTCTATGCTCTCTCAATATTTGCAGTCCAGTGAGGCATTTGCAACCACAAGGATAAGCATAGGATAAATAAATAAAATAACAGAAACTTTTTATTAATAACATCAAGCTCAACATAAAATAAGTTGATGTATTTTCATTAAAGATGTTACCCATTGTCTTAGATGATGTTCAGTGTAGTATACAAATGGAAGAATTCATTATAGAAAAAAATTGTATTGCTAATGATTACAGCAAATGCCACAGTATTTCAGTTTTCTAAAATAGGAATTCCAGAAATATTGATCTACATCATACACACACACACACACACACACACACACACACACACCTATAAAGAATGATCGTTGATTACAATATGCCATGTGCCAGACATCCCAAAGAGTTAGATCATCAATGCATTATATATCTATTTTATCTTGTATAGACACTACAGATAAACACTGAACTCAAACTGTAATTGCAAAGGTAGAAGAAATCTGGATAGCTTGCATTTGGGAAACAATACTATGATTTTAATAATCCTGGCATTTTCCCTGAAACAAAAATCATTGTGTTTTTTTAACAATATTCTTTCAATGCTATATGACTGTGGGTCAAGGAATACATAATTTATAAACAAAGCTTTATTCCACTCTGGGAAGTTAGAGAAGCATATGCTAAGGATGAGTGCACTATAATATTTTATTAATATGACTCAAAATAACTTTGAATAATTATTCTAAGCAATTTCCAGAACAGCATAACTCACAAAAAGATGACGTGAAACAATTTTTCAAACCAAGACAACTTAGAAGATTTGCAGGAACATCTGTTGCCCTAGGGTGAGAGGGGACTAAAGTGAAGCACAGACCAAGCCAGAACATACCAACATACCAGGAGCAGGCTTTGGAAGTTATTGAATCAGCAGCTGCTTCCAGAATTCTCAGCCCATAGATAATAAGGGGATCAAATAATTGGAGAGAAGGATATTATAGCCTTCTTTTGTTAGAACTGAGGCAGGACTGTTGCACAATCTACCAGGAGGAGCACCAGTACAACAGAACTTTCAGCCTCAAGGACACAAGGATCCTCCTCACAATTCAAGGGCAGATAAGAGAGCCTGTGGTTACTCACAGACCAGAGCACAGGCCAGGAGAGTATTAAACACCTCTCCTTAAATAGAAGTATCTCTGAAAAAAAACTGCACAAAACCCCTAGAGCATGAATGGGTCCACTGTCCTGGAAGCAGAACCCTACTTTATCAAGGAGTTCAAATGAAGTTCAAGTAATGGACTGGGAAAATAAGCAAACAATAGAAAACACCAACCATAGGAAGTTACTATGGTGACAAGGAAGAACAAAACATGCACTCAAAAGAAGATAACAAATTAAAACTCTTATTATTCAAAATCTCTATGAAAATTTTGAATTAGTCTCATGCCATAGAAGAGTTCAGAAAAGATTTTGAAAATCATGTGAGAGAAATAGAGGAAAATTTGGGAAGTGAAATGAAAAGGAGACAAGCAAATCTTTAAAAATGAGTTAAGTCAATGAGAACAATGTTTTAAAGAGTAAAAAATTGACCAAATGAAAAAAGGAGGCACAAAAGTACTAAAGAAAATAATTCCTTAAAAACTAGAATTGAGCAAATGGAAGCTAATGATATTATGAAAAATAAAGAAGCAATTAAAAAAGAACCAAAAAAATGAAAAAAAAAAAAGACTGAAATATCTCATTGGAAAAACAATTGATCTGGAAAACAGATCCAGAAGAGCCAATTAAATTTTTTTGGCCAACTTGGAAGTCATTATCAAAAGAAGAGCCTAGACAGCTTTCAACTAATAATCAAGTATAGGGGGGTGGCTAGGTGGTGCAATGAATAGAGAACCAGCCTTGGAGTCAGGAGTACCTGGGTTCAAATCCCACCTCAGACACTTAATAATTACCTAGCCATGTGGCCTTGGGCAAGTCACTTAACCCCATTGCCTTGAAAAATCTAAAAAAAAACCCAAAAAAATAATCAAGGAAAACTGCCCTGATATCCTAAAAACAGAATATAAATCAGAAATTGAAAGAATCCACTGGCCATCTCCTGAAAGATATCAAAAAATGAAAACTCCCAGGACTATTATGGTCAAATTTCAGAGCTCCCAGATCAAGAAGATACAGCAAACAGTAAGAAAAAAATTAAGTATCATGGAGGTCACAGTCAGGATAATGAATAATTTAATAGTTTCCATGTTACATGATTGGGGGGCTTGGAATATGATATTCTGGAAGGCAAAAGCGCTTGGATTACAACCAAGAAACAATTACCCAGAAATATGTGGCATAATCTTTCAGGGAAAAAGATGACTATCCTGTGAAATAGGGGACTTTCAACTTTTCCTGAAGAAATGAACAGAGCTGAACAAAAAATTTGACTGTGAAATACAAGAATTAAGCAAAATATACTAAAATAAATAGGGAAGGGAAAATAAAAGGAACTTAATAAGATTAAATTGTTTAGATTGCTATATGGGAAAATGATACTGGTAGCTCTGAATGATTAAATTGTTTTCAGTAATTCAATGATCCAACACAACTTTGAAGGATTTATAAAAAATGCTGTTCTTCAAACAAGGAGCTAATGGTGTCTGAATATAGATTGAAGCAACCTTTTTTATTCTTTGCTTCTCCTTTTTTTTAATTATGTTTTCCTAATATATTTAAAGAGAGTTTTCAACAATCATTTTTGGTAAGATTTTGAGTGTAACATTTTTCTTTCTCCCTCCCTTTCCTTCCCTCCCCCTCCCTCTGACAGAGAGCTGTCTAGTATAGGCTATATATGTGTAACTAAGTTAAACATTTCCATATTAATCATATTATGAAAGAAAAATCAGAACTAAAAGGAAAAAATGAGAAGAAAAAATAATAAAAGAAATTTTGAAAATTGAAAATAGTAAATTTTGGATTGCATTCAGATTTTACAGTTCCTTCTCTGGATGTGAATGACATTTTTCATCGCAAGTCATTTTACATTGTTTTTGATTATTGTACTGCTGAGATAAGGAAGTCCAGGATAGCTAATTATCACACAATGTTGCTTTTAATATGCACAGTGTACTTCTGGTTCTGCTCACTTATTCTGCTTACGTATTCAACATCAGTTCATGTTAAGTCTTTCCAGGCTTTTCTGAAGTTCTGTCCCTCATGAGTTTTTACACAACAATAATACTCCATCACATATGCCACAATTTGTGTAGTCATTCCCAATTGAAGTATTGCACCTCGATATCCAATTATTTGCCACCACAAAAAGACCTGCTATAAATATTTGTGTTCATGTGTGTTTTTAATTCTTTTTTATGATCTCTTTGGGATACAGAGCTTGCAGTGGTATTGCTGGATCAAAGGTAAACACAGTTTTATTGCTCTTTGGGAATATTTCCAAATTGTTCCAAAAAGCAATTAGATCAGTTCATAATTTCACAGAAAATGCATTTCTCTCCCAGTTTTCCCACATTACCTCCCAAATTTAATCATTTTTCCTTTTTTTGTCATTTTAGGCAATCTGATAAGAGTGAGGTTCTACCTCAGAATTATTTTAATTTGCATTTCTCTAATCAATAATGATTTACAGAATTTTTTCATATGACTATAGATAATTTTTATTTCTTCATCTGAAAACTGTTCATATTGGGGAATGACTTCTATTCTTATAAAATTGACTCCATGCTCTATGTATTTTAGAAATGAGTCCATTATCAGAAATGCTAGTTATAAAAATTGTTTCCCAATTTACCACATTCTGTTTAATCTTCATGGCAATGGTTTTATTTGTGCAAAAAATTTTAATTATAATATAATCAAATTATCCATTTTGATTTTTATAAGTGTGAGATGTTAGTCTATGTGTATTTTCCGGTTTCCGAGAAGCCTCTGTTAGAATGGATTCTTTTTTACTAATATTTTGTTTTCTAATTATGTACAATAGTAGTTTCTACATATCATTTTTGTAAGATTTTGAATTTTACAATTTTTCCCACCCTCCCTTCCCTGCCCTTATCTCCCCACAGAAGGCAGTCTGATGATAATCTTTACATTGTTTCCATGCTATACATTGATCAAAATTGAATGTGTTGAAAGAGGAATCATATCCTTGAGGAGAAAATAAAATATTAGAGATAGCAAAATTATGTAATACATAAGACACTTTTTAATAAAATTGAAGGTAATAGACTTTGGTCTTTGTTTAAACTCCAAAATTCTTTCTCTGGATACAAATGGTATTCTCCATTGCAGGCACTCTAAAATTTTTCCTGTTTATTGCATTGATGGAATGAGCAAGTCCATAATGGTTGATCATCACCCCCATATTGCTGTTAAGGTATAGAATGTTCTTCAAATTCTTCTCATCTCTTTCAACATCAATTCATGCAAGTCTTTCCAGGCTTCTCTGAAATCCCATCCCATTTCGTGTCTATTAGAACAATAGTGTTCCATAACATACATAATACCACACTTTGTTCAGTCATTCCCCAACTGATGGGCATTCACTCCATTTCCAATTCTTTGCTACCACAAACAGGGCTGCCATGAATATTTTTGTACAAGTGATGCTTTTACCCTTTTTCATGATCTCTTCAGGATATAAACCCAGTAGTGGTATTGCTGGATCAAAGGGTATGCACATTTGTATCGCCCTTTGCATATATTTCCAGATTGCTCTCATGAAAGTTTGGACGAGTTCACAGCTCCACCAACAATGTAATAGTGTCTCAGATTTTCCACATCCCTTCCAACATTGAACATGGTCCTTTCTGGTCATACTGGCCAATCTGATAGGTGTGAGATGGTACCTAAGAGCTGCTTTAATAGGCATTTCTCTAATCAGTAATGATTTAGAGCAATTTCTCATATGACTATGGATAGCTTTGATTTCTTCATCTATAAATTGCCTTTGCATATCCTTTACTATTTGTCAATTGGGGAATGACTTGTTTTTTTTTTATAAATTTGAATTTATGAAATTTATGAAATTTATTTAGATTTTAGTTACAGTGGTTTTGTCTGTGCAAAAGCTTTTTAATTTAATGTAATAAAATTATCTAATTTAATGATGTTCTCCATCTCTTCTTTGGTAATAAACTTTCTTTCTCATCACATTCACCTGAGATCAATGTATACCATGTAAACAATGTAAAGCCTAACAGACTGCCTTCTGTGGGGGAAGAAAGCAAGATTAGGGGAAAATTGTAAAATTCAAATGAAATATTTCTTTTTAAAAAAAATATAGTTTCCTTCCTTATCTCTTTTAATGAGATCTATTTTAGCAACTGCTTTGTCTGAGATTGCTACCCCTGTCTTTTTCACATTGGCTGAAGCAAAATAGATTCTGTTCCAACTTTTTACCTTTACTCTACATGTATCTCTCTGTTTCACATGAGTTTCTTGTATGCAGCAGATTGTAGGATTCTAGTTTTTAATTCACTCTGCTATAGTTATTGAAAGAATACATAGATACCCTCTGGAAAGATCCTAAAATGAATACACCAAGGAATGTTGTGGCCAAATTCCAGAACTATCAGATAAAAAAATCCTGCAAGCAGCCAGAAAGAAACAATTTAACAAGGAGCCACAGTAAGGATTACACAGGACCTGGCCACATCAACATTAAGGGATCAAAGGGCCTGGAATGAGATATTCAGAAGAGCAAGGGAGATTAGAATGCAGCCAAGAATCCACTATCCAGCAAAGCTGAGCCTTCTCTTCCAGGGGAAAAGATGATCACTTAATGAAATGAGAGACTTCCAACATTTCCTAATGAAAAGACCAGAGCTAAATAGAAAATTTGGACATCAAACAGGAGGCTCAAGAGATACATGAAAGGGTTAAAAAAGGGGGTAAAGAAAAACAAACTGCTATCCAATAAGATGAAACTGACTATATACCCAAATCGGAGAAAGAGTCTCAGAACTCTTTTTTTTTCTTAATAATATTTTTTATTTTGAAATTTTTTATAATTTTTCCCCTAATCTTGCTCCCCTGCCCATCCCCCATAGAAGGCAATCTTTAATTCTTTACATTGTTTCCATGGTATATATTGATCTAAGTTGAATGTGATGAGAAAGAAATCATATCCTTAAGGAAGAAAAATAAAGTATAAGAAATAGCAAAATTATTTAGTAAGGTAACTTTTTTTTTAAATTAAAGGTAATAGTCTTTGGTCTATGTTCAAACTCCACAATTCTCTCTCTGGATACAGATGGTATTCTCCACTGCAGATATCCGAAAATTGTGCCTGATTGTCACACTGATGGAATGAGCAAGTCCATTAAGATAGAGCATCACCCCCATGTTAATGTTAGGGTATACAATGTTCTTCTGATTCTGCTCATCTCACTCAACATCAGTTCATGAAGATCTTCCCAGGCTTTCCTGAATTCCCATCCCTCCTGGCTTCTAATAGAACAATAGTGTTCCTTCATGTACATATACCATATTTTGCTAAGCCATTCCCTAATTGAAGGAAATTTACTTAATTTCCAATTCTTTGCCCCCACAAACAGAGCTGCTATGAATATTTTTGTACAAGTGATGATTTTTTATACATTACTAAAATATTATTGTTTAAGAGTAAACATAATACCCCCCCAAAATTATAGAACCTCCTGGGAAATAAAGTAAAAGAAAAATGTGTTTCAGTCTGTGCTCTGATACCATCAGCTCTGTCTCGAGTGGATCACATTCTTTCTCATAAGTCCATCACAGAGTTTACTTCCATATTTTTCCACAGTTGCTGTTGCTGATTGTAATTCCCTCCATCCATTCCTCCCCACTATCATATATTATATTTTCTCTCTCCTTCTCTCTCAGCCCCTCTTCTAATATGTGCTGTAAGGTAGCTGAGTGGTGCAGCAGACAAAACCCTGGGCCTGGGGCCAAGAGTCCCCAAGCCCAAGTACAATCCCAGAACCCCAGCAATCACCTGGTCCCGTAGTCCCAGACAGGTCGTCCAATCCCAGCACCTTGCAAGAAGTAAAAAAAAAAAAATGTGTTATATTTGACAATTCTCTCCTATGATCTACCCTCCCCCTATCACCCACACCCCCCCCACCCCCCCTTTCCCCTGCCCCCTTCTTTCCTTTTTACTCTAGATGTCTATACCCTATTGGCTGTTTCCTCTCTGAGCCATTATTGAGGAGAGTGAAGGTTCCCTCATTCCCCTTCACATTCACCCCTTCCATATCATTGCAAAAAAAAATATTTTTATACTAATTATCTTAGCCTATTCCACCTCTCCTTTCTCTTATTCCCAGTACATTTCCCTCTTATGACTCCATTTTTACAATTCAGCTCTCTCCTGTGCTTCATCTGTAAAAGCTCCTTCTACCTTTACCCATTAAATGAGAAGGTTCATATGAGTGTTATTAGTATCAGTTTTCTATGCAGGAATACATGAAGTTCATCATCATTAAGTCCCTCATATTTTACCCCTTTTCCTTGGCTCTCTATGCTTCACCTGAATCTTGTATTTGAAGGACAAACTTTCTATTCAGCTCTGGCCGTTTCAACAAGAACATTTGAAATTCCTCTGATTCATTAAAAGTCCATCTTTCCCCCTGGAAAGATGCTCAGTTTTGCTAGAGAGTTGATTTTTGGTTGCATTCCAAGCTTTTTTGCCTTCTGGAATATTATATTCCACAGGCCTACAAAATCCTTAATGTAGTTGCTGTTAATTCCTGTGTGATCCTGACTGCATCTCCATGATATTTGAATTGTGTCCTTCTGGCTGTTTGTAATATTTACTCTTTGACTTGGGAGTTCTGGAACATGGCTATAATATTCATGGGTTTTAGTTTTCTTTTGGTTCTCTTTCCAGGGGAGATTAGTGGATTCTCTCAATTTCTATTTTGCCCTCTGCTTCTAGGATATAAGGGTAATTTTCCTGTAGGAATTCTTTAAAAATGAGGACAAGGCTCTTTTCCTGATCATGACTTTCAGGTATCCCAATAATTTTTTAAATTATCTCTCCTGAATCTGTTTTCCAAATCACTTGTTTTTTCAGGGAGATGTTTCACATTTTTTTCTAATTTTTCGTTCTTTTAGTTTTGAAGTATTATGTCTTGGTTTCTTGTAAAGTCATCAATTTCCTTTAGTTCCATTATGCATCTGAAGGATTTGTTTTCCTCAGAGAGCTTTCTTATCTCCATTTCTATCTGGCCAATTCTGCTTTTTAAAGCACTTATTCTCATTAACTTTTTGAACTGTTTTATGCATTTGACCTATGCTGGTTTTTAACATGTTATTTTCTTCAGCATTCTTTGGATCTCCTTGACTAAGCTGCTGACTTCTTTTTTATGTTTTTTCCTGCATCTCTCTAATTTCTTTTCCCAATTTTTTTTTCTGTCTCCCTTACTTGATTTTCAAAATCTTTTTGTCATAGCCTGAGTCCAACTTCCATTTCTCTTGGAGTCTTTAGATGCAGAAGTTTGTACTTTCTCATTTTCAGATTGGGTATTTTGATCCCCCTTGGGATCATAGACAAAGTATTGGCAATGGCCGAGTTCCTTTTTGTTGTTGTTGTTTATTCATTTCCCCAGCCTGTGCTTGGTTTTGGGTTGCTTCCTGAGTTTTTGAGTTTTAATTGGGACACCCCTACAAGGACCTCAGTGTCTGAGGCTCTGACTGCTCTCCTGGTCTGTGAATGACCACAAGAGCACCCCTCACCCCTCTGGCACAGTGCTGGCGGGGGGGGGGGGGGGGGGGGGGAGTGTTCCTGATCTATGGGGGGGCCTAGACTGCAATTAGGATCTGAATGTGGTCAGAGCCCCACAGTCCTGTTCCAGAGACAGAGGATGGACCTCAGCAGTCTCCCTCTACTCCCTTACCTTTGGAGGGCTAGGCATTCAAGGCACCACTGCCTGGAGCTTCCTGCTTCCGTTTCCTGGATGTGGGCTGTTGCTGCAGCTGCCTCAGTACCTCAGCAACTGCCCTGAGGGCCTGAGCTTCCTGCTCACTCTAGCAGAGGTATCCCTGCTAATCTTCCAAGTTGCCAATGCAGACTCAAAAACTTTTTGAAAACAATTACAAAACTCTTCTCACACAAATAAAATCAGTTTTAAATAACAGTACAATATCAACTGATCATGGATAGGTTGAGCTAATATAATAAAAAAAAAACAGTTCTACCAAAAGTACACTATCTATTTAGTATCCTACCAATCAACATTCCAAAAAATTATTTTAATGAATTAGAAAATGGTGTAAGTAAATTTATATGGAGAACCAAAAAGTCAAGAATTTCCAGGGATTTAATGAAAAAAAGCACAAAACATGGTTGGCTTAGTCTTACCAGATCTAAAATTATATTATAAAGCATCAGTCATCAAAACTGTCCAGTATTGGCTAAGAAATAGAGTGATAGATCAGTGAAATACACTAGGTACAATAGCAGGAAATGATTATAGCAATATGCTATTTTATAAACACAAAGAGTCCGGCTTCTGGGATAAAAACTCTCTTCCATAAAAACTGTTGGGAAAATTGGAAGTTACTATGGAAGAAACTTGGGATTAGATGAATACCTCACAACATATACCAAGATAAAATCAGATTAGATACAGGATTTAGACATAAAAATAATATTATAACCAAACTAGAAGATCAAGGAGTAGTTTACCTGTCAGATCCATGGAAAAGGAAGCAATTTATAACTAAGGAAGAAATGGAGAACATCATTAAAAACAAACTAGATAATTCTGATTACATTAAATTAAAAAACTTTTGCACAGACAAAACCACTGTAACCAAGATCCAAAGAAATGTAGTAAATTGGGAATCATTTTGTACAACTAATATTTCTGACAAAGGACTCATTTATAAAATATACAAAGAAATGAGTCAAATTTTCAAAAAAAAACAACCCATTCCCCAATTGACAAGTCGTCAAAGGATATGCAAAGGCAATTTACAGTTGAGGAAATCAAAGTGATCCATAGTCATATGAAAAATTGTTCTAAATCATACCCTTTGATCCAGCAATACCACTACTGGGTCTATACCCTGAAGAGATTATAAAAAAGGGTGCAAGGGTCACTTTTACCAAAATATTCATTGCAACCCTGTTTGTGGTGGAAAAGAATTGGAAATTAAGTGAATATCCTTCAATTGGGGAATGGCTTAGCAAACTATGGTATATGTATGTCATGAAACACTATTGTTCTATTAGAAACCAGGAGGGATGGGAATTCAGGGAAGCTTGGAAGGATTTGCATGAATTGATGCTGAACAAGATGAGCAGAGTCAGAAAAACATTGCATGCCCTAACAGCAACATGCGGATGATAATCAGCCTTGATGGACTTGCTCATTCCATCAGTGCAACAATCAGGGACAATTCTGGGTTACCTGTAATGAAGAATGCCACCTGTATCCAGTGCAAGAATTGTGGAGTTTGAAATAAGACCAAAGACTATTACCTTCAATTAAAAAAATTATCTTATCATGTAATTTTGCTATCTCTTATACTTTATTTTCTTCCTTAAGGACATGATTACTCTCCTTTCACATCCAACTAAGATCAATGTATACCATGGAAACAATGTAAAGACTAACAGAATGTCTTCTTTGAGGGATGGGGGAAGGGAAACAAAAATTGGGGTAAAATTGTAAAATTCAAAATAAATAAAATCTTTCTACAAAAAAGAGTAAAGTCCAAATGAAGCTTAGAGAAATGCAGAACTCTTGGTTTACTCAAAAGGCAGATGAAATTCAATTTTATGCAGATAGTAACAAATCAAATGCTTTTATGATCCCCTGAAAGCTATTTACTGGCCAAAGAAATATGGTGCATCTCAACTCATCAGTACTGATGGATTTGTATTGACTAATGATAGGGACTTGATAATAGAGTGATGGAATGTACACTTCCACAGTTTTCTTCAGAAACCATCGACTGCTTACCTCAAGTTCAAGTCAATCAATTCCTAGTTGAAGTTCCAACTGAAGAAGTTTTGAATATCATTAGGCTTCATTAAAGTGGCAAAGCACCTGGTGCTGATTCTATTCCAGTTCAGATCTACAAGTTAGTGTGTCCATAGCTCATCTAAAAACTGACTGAAATTTTCCAGGTAATATGGTATGAAGAGGTTGCCTTCCAAGATCTCAAGAATGCTTCCTTCCATCTCTATAAAGGTAAAGGTAATAAATTGTCCTTTGACAATCACAGGGCTATTTCTCTTTTAGGCATTTCTGTTAAGATTCTTTCCAGAGTCCTCAATAGACTAAGTCACCTTCCTGAGAACCAGTGTGACCTCAAAAGATCAAAGAAGTCAATATGGTGTTTGCTGCCTGACAACTGCAGGAAAAATGCCAGGAACAGAGCAAAGGTCTATATACATTTGTAGATCTGACCAAGGCCTCATACATCATGAGAGTTTATAGAAAATTATGTCAGAATTTGGTTGCCTGGAAAATTCAACAGTATTGTACATCAACTTCATGATGGCCTAGCATACCCAGGTTCTGGATAGTGGACAATACTCTCAAGGTTTCCCAGTAATCAGTGGAGTAAGACAAGAATGTATCCTTGCTCCCATACTTTTTAGCATGATGTTTTCACCCATGTTATCAAACACCTTCAACAAGGATGAACATGACCTCAAGTTCAGCTACCTCACTGATGGCAAATTCTTTAACTTGTAAAGGCTACAGGCCAAGAACAAAGTGGAAGGAATGTTGGTGCATGATCTTCTGTTTGCAGGTTATTGTGCATATAATCTAACCTCTAAAGCTTAGATGCAACAAAGTATGCTTGTGCTAATTTAGGTCTAACAATTAACATAAGGAATCATTAGCCAGCACCACACCATCCATATGTGGAACCATATTTACAGCAAATGGAGAAATTTTGAATACTGAGGACAAGTTCACTTACCTTGGCAGTGTCCTTTCCAAGGAGGCATACATTGACATTTTCATTGCCAGAACTAGCTCAGCATTTGGGAGGCTCCCAAAGAAAATTTGGGAGAGAAGAAGTATTAGACAGACCACCAAATTGAAGGTCTACAGAGCTGTTGTGTTGATGTCATAGCAATATGCCTGTGAAACCTGGACAGTCTACAAGGAAATTGAATAGCTTCCATTAAAATTGTCTTAGGAAAATTCTGAAGATCACCTGGCAGAAGAAGATACCAGACACTGAGGTCCTTTTTCAGGCTAAACTGCCTAGCAGTCCAACATTACTACAGAGAGGACAACTATGATGGGCTGAGCACATTGTTAGAATGCCAGATGTATGTTTGTCAAAAAAAACTATTTTATGGAGAACTTACACAGGGCAAGCACTCATAGAGGGATAAGAAGAAGCAATACTGAGACACCCTGAGGGTCTCATTGAAGAACTTTAGAATTGACTGTACAGGCACAGGAGCACCCAGCATGGTGTGCCCTCATCAGTGAAGGTGCTCCACTCTATTAGGAAGGCCAAATTGAAGCAACTCAAAGAAAAGGTGACTCAATTTCATCCAAGAGACATTCTGTCTGGCTTTTGTTTTTCTTCTTTTGGCTGGGCATACTGGTTCATTATAAGAGCAACATCTAAGAAGATATCAGCTAATCTTCATCAGGAAGAGTTTTTTAAATCATCAGACATCAGCAGACAGTATCTATCAGGTAGTACAGGTAGTAAGAGGAAAGATAAAAGCAAAAATCTGGAAGCAGAGAGAGATTTGGCAACCATGAGATCCAGGAGACCCCTTAGGAGAGAATGCAACATTAAAAACCATTTAGATTCAGGACTAAGTCAAGCAAAGACAAATTTCAAAACACATAGATTAAGTGCCCAGTAAAGACAATGTCTAATATTAATAGCAAAGACTGTCCCACAACATTCAGCATAATAATCTCATTAGAGGGGGATGGTAATCCTTCTGTATTTGAGGTCTAAACTGTCCTGTCCAAATGTGTACTCTGACCACACAGCTTTCTTATGATTATGTCCTCTCCATGTGTGTCCTTGCTCTACAAGTTCTTGATATAAGTCTTTTCGTGCATGTTCCTTGAACTCATATGAGTTCTATAAGTATGGTCACTTTGCTATGCATACTCTCTATTTAAATACACTCATTGCATATTGCGTATTTATTTGTATTTTCTGGTGTTTGCTCTTCCCCATTGGAGGTGAGTGCTAGGTCTAAAGCCAGAAATACCCAAGTCCAGTCTCAGACACTTACTAGTTTTGTGACCATGTACAAGTCACTTAAACCTCAGTTCTTCTTATGTAAAAATGAGTTGGAGAAAGAAATGTCAAACTTCTTCAGGATGTTTGCCGAGAAAAATCCAGTTGAATTAATGAAGAACTGAACATAAACAAATAGAAAATTTTATTGCATTTTTATTTATCTTGTTAAATAATTCCCAGTTATGTCTTAACCTGTTACCAGTCTCAGGTAGGCTGCAAGTTTCGGCATTTTTTTTCTTTTTTTAGGTTTTTGCAAGGCAAATGGGGTTAAGTGGCTTGCCCAAGGCCACACAGCTAGGTAATAAGTGTCTGATACCAGATTTGAACCCAGGTACTCCTGACTCCAGGGCTGGTGTTTTATCCACTGTGCCACCTAGCTGCCCCAAGTTCCAGCATTTCTGATAAAGGGAATAGTTATGAACACAATTTTATATTCAATGTGTGACCGTCTGGCAAAAAAAAAATCCTATTAGAGCAGGGATTCTGTACTATAGCTGACTCTAATGTCAATTTAGAGAACTTTCATCAGTTTACTTAAACTCCATGCATCAATTCTATCATCTAAAATTAGGTATAGTAGTATCTGCTTATCAGCAATATAAAATTGTCATGAGTATCAAATGAGATAAAACACAAGGAAATGTTATTTAATAGTGATGATGATAATGTTCAAACCAAAATAATTTATCTACATTGCACTGAAGTTTGTTGGTGATTTATTTGTTCATATTTGTAACTTTATCTTTATAACATTTTGCTTCTAACTGAGGTGATAAGAATATGATAGTTGACAAAACATTATAGGAGATTAATATTGTAACAATGTTCCATTGTCTTGAACAACCCAAATCCATTCATTTTTATGCTTGACATTTGATTAAATTTTCTACATGGTTCATTTCTTGAAAGGGAATAATAAGCTTTCAAGGAAGCATTTAGATTGTTCTGTTACTTTTTGTTCTCTGTCTCATGTCTTCAGTAACATAAAGTTTGTTTGAACATAAAGCTTGAGGAGTAGCATACTGCTTCATTTCATAAATGAATGTGAGTTTGAACAAGTATTATTTTCAGGAATTAATAACCTTAAATTTATTTTCATGTTCAAGATGTAGATTTAAACATAAGTACAATCCATGGGGATGGATATATTGTACATTTTCATTCTTGTTAGAACATAGTTTCTATAAAAAGCATGAAGGTCATTTTGTCCATACCACTACTATTAAGGTTCTCTTCTTAAAAATTCCTTGAAGGAAAAAAATAAATTCCCACAATTTATCCTGTACAGACTGGAGAAAGTGCCTTTAGTCTGTTTTATAATTTTATAATAAGCAGTTTACTTCTGATGATGAGGACATCCTTTCTATTTTCTGTAATGTTTCATCTCCTAATAAATGTTACTTGGTAGTTATTTTAACAAATCCAATATAGTGAACAAATAAAAATACCTAAAATTCTAAGATATTTAGCTGATGATTACCCCTTCTTCCTCCCCAAATGTAATGGAGATGAAAAGAGCCAGATTTACAGAATTAGAAATTGAATTTCTTAGTTTGTTCATAGCATCAGCAATGACTCCCTCATGCTGCCTAGCCGATGTGTCATGGCCTACAAATGAAGGAACCAGTCTTAGACTGAGAAGAGTCCCTCTGTTTTGAATTCCAAGTTCTTATGTTTTAAAATAATGTGCCACCTGGATTGAAGGTAAAGTGTGTGTGTGTGTGTGTGTGTGTGTGTGTGTGTGTGTGTGTTTAAATATGAGCTGTGATTTTATCAGCATGGGAAACTTCTTGTGTCAAAATTCCCAGTAGCAAAGGCAAAGTCCCAATTGTTTGGCCACTTATAATCTTAGAGAATTGTCTGGGATCACAGAGGGCTTAAAGGATTTATCCACCAAGCATCTGTCAACAGAATGTGTACCCAGATCTTCTACCTCTGAGGTCAAGTCTTCATCCTAGTCATACTATCTCACAACTGAGAAAATATAAAGTTTTAAAAATTCAAAAAACCAAACACTTTCTCTCAAAGAACTTAACTTCTAAGGGAGAAATTACATTCATGAATGAATATGAAATAAAAACATAAAATGACAAGGATAAAACTGAAATCCTTATCTGTTTACCCAGTGAGTAACTTACTAGTAATAATAATTTGAAGTTTCAATTGGATGATTTAATTATCCATAGATTCAGACCTATGAACTAGGGTTAAAAGGATGGCCTATGCCAGAAGCTTCACTCTGCCAGGTAACCACTTACATGATTTTAGACACATCATCTATATCTCAGTTTTTTCATTTGGAAAATGAGGGATTTGGATAGGATAACCACTAGCTTCCTTTTCAATCATAAATTTATGAGCTTCATGATTGTAGACAACAGCAATAACCGCCATCAAAGCTATATTTTTACCTAAGGCAGTGTGGTATAATAAGCCAAGTCCTGAGTATGGAGACAGAAGAACTGAGTTCAGATCTCTTGTTTTGCTGCTTAGAACCCACATAGTACATATGTCCCATCTTCTATGAGTTTCAGTTGCTTCAGGTAAAGAAACCATTGTATTAAAAGATCTTAAGTTCCCTCAGAGCTCTCAAAGACCAAAAGTCCAGAGAAATTGAGTAAAGCATTAAATCTGCTGAAATTTTAATTTGGAATAATATTCTGAAGTGATTCTATATGCATGTTCATGTATAGTTCAGAAACAGAATGTAGAAAGAAAGAGGTTCCCATTGGCTGGATAGACAACAATAAATCCCATTTGGGGAAATGGTATTGAAAGATTACAATCTACTCAAATTATAATCTACCGAACTCATATTACTAAGAGCAGAGAGTCTCCACCCTGTAGGGCATATTTAGTGATCACTTTCTAACATTATAAAGGCATCAGAAACTCAGAAATAATGGAGTTTTCTTGGGTCAATTAGATTAACTTGAGCTCTTTCCACATGTGATTGCAGATGATCTAATTGGCCTGCTCAGTAAGTAAGTTATACTGAGTGTTTGAATGTAATGCATGTATGTTTACAATACTAAAAGACATTAGAAACAGTTTCAATTACTCCCTTTTTGTTGATATAGATCCTGTGACAAAAGTCCTTATATAGCACTCTGAGTCAAGAAGAATGTTTGTGTTAGATTAGACTAAAACTCTTAAAGTTTTCTCCGAAGTATCATAGAGTTCTATTATCAGAGATGTTGAACCCTTTAGAAATGACTCATTAGGAAAACTGCTGTCTGTGTGTGTGTGTGTGTGTGTGTGTGTGTATGTATGTGTGTGTGTTTTGCCATCTCAACATAGTATGCTGATTTGAATAATAAAAGACAGCAGCAGGGAGAGACAGACACAGACTGAAAGAGAGAGAGAGAGAGAGAGAGAGAGAGAGAGAGAGAGAGAGAGAGAGAGAAAGAGAGAGAGAGAGAGAGAGAATTTACCACCAAATGCAACAATGTAAACTTTTTACAAACTTCTCAACGTAGTACTGTTGGTTTTTGTGGAACATATGATGAGTGAATGGGGAGCTGGCTTTAAATCCCAGAATATATTAGTTTTAAGTTTTGCCTCTATTGCACAATGGTTATATGACTGTAGGCGAGTCACCTAAGGTCTTAGTTAGCCTGGCATCTCTATAAGATTATAAATTGCAGGAAAGATGCTGATCCACATTAGTAGTTTCTTCCCCTAGGAGCTCTTATGACCTCAAAAATCACAGCTTGAGTCACTATTCCTCTGTTCTATTGTTGACATTATAAATTATATGAAGATGTTAAATTTAACCTGTTATTATGTCCTAAATATGACCTTGTCTGACTTATGTCTACATTTGCCAAGCAAATCAAATATTTGACGGTCAATACAATTTTTAGATTCTTTCAGGTTTCTTGTTAGGGCAACGATTTATGGCAGTTAAAATGTAACATGAAAGACTGGAATTGGAATCAAGAGGACCTGAGTTCTAGCATTACCTCTAGCATATACTGAAATCTTTAGCAAGTCATTTAGCTTCTCAGTGCCCTCAGGAAATGCTTGATGTCTTTAAGCTGCAGGGAAAGAGACCCTTTTCAATGAGAGATGGATTTAAACACAAGGAACTCTTCATTGTTAATGAAATTAGAGTTTGATTTAGATAAAAAGTAAAAAAAATGATATAATTAATGATGATTTATTTTCCTCCTGTTTTGTTGTTGTTGTTTTAAATGACTTGCTAAAATAGGTTGAGTGGGAAGGATCTAAAAATTATATTCCATGATGCTATATGAACTGTTTATAGATAATAAAAATCATGTTTAACTGCTATCCCTTTTCTTTTCACAAGGCATTCCGGTTAAGTGACTTGCCAAAGGTCACACAGTTAAGTAAGTAGTATGTGTCTGAGACTGGATTTGAACTCAGGTCCTCCTGACTCCAGGGTCAGTGCTCTATCCACTGTACCACCTAGCATCCTTTCTACTGTTCTACCTAGCTGCCCTTGCTGCTCCCTTTTCTGAAATTGCCACTATTGCTACAGACTGTAGGCCTCATAGTTATTATGAGACTTTTGTATTTTTCTCTTTTTTTGTCTGTTTTCAATATTTTTCACCAATTTCCAACCTATTAGTGATGAGTCTTTCCATACATAGCTATATCGATCCTCTAGGAGGAAAAATCATAACAGTCTTACCAGCAAACTTGAACCTATCAGAGTCTGAGTCCCAGTGATATAACAATTATTGAGACACAATAGCTTTTATTCCACAACATAATAATTACAAAAGTCAGTTAATGAGTCAACAACTGTTTAAACATTTATATATGACAGACACTATGGTAAATACTAGAATACAAAAAAGGCAAATAAGACAAAAATAGTCCTTGCCTTCAAGGAGCTCATGAACTGATGAGAAAAATAGTATACAATCAACTTTATACAAATAAAACATATAAAAGATAAATTGGCAATCTTCTCAAAAGTAAAGCACTAACAATAAAGAGGATTAGAAACATCTTACATTTTAGCTGAAATTTGAATGAAGCCAAAGAAACCAAATGGTGGAGACAAGTAAAAAGAGAATCATATTATGGTGACAGCCAGTGAAAATGTGTGGAGCCAGGATATTAAATTTTTTCAAGGGAGAGCTAGAAAGCTAGTGTCACTGGATCATATAGTATAAAAGTAAATTAGGAGCAAGAAGAGTAAAACACTTTTGAATCATGTGAGAAAGCAATAAGATGGCAAACTGGAAAACATATCTTAACTCCAAAAGCATCCTGGATCTCTCCAAAATAAAAAATATTGTGCCAAATATGAAATACCTTCAGTTATCTTTGAAATCTAGCACACACCAAAATATTAAATAATCAAAAGCACAGTTACTAATAATAACTGACCATGACCACTATCATTACCTTTCCCCCAATCACTAATACCACTAGCAAAAAGGCTGCATTAGAACACCCAAGGCTATGGCATAGACTAACATCAAAACTCAACCCTACATTCTGGTTCCCTTTCCTTCTTTCCAATGCCATCAATAGCCTGGTTTGAGCATATGGAACTTGCTTAAGATAACCAGTTTGGTCTTGTTTTTTTTTTTTTAGGGAAAATAGTCTTCTGGGATATGAACAGTAGAAGAACTAATACTGCAAAGTTTTTAGCTAGTAGTGTCAGTGAACTGAGAACTGAGAAACAGCAGAAAGGAGAGGTTACCAGGACAGGATTGTGTTTTGTTTGGGGGAATAGAGTGGAACAGTACAGTTCTCCACCAATTTTGAATGAAACAAGTATAGAACTCATCTGGGGTCAGTTCTGATCATTCAAAGTCAGTTGGGGCAGAAACCTAGGCCAGTGAACTATGAATTCTTGAATGAGCAAGGAAGCTGAGATGCTTTTATATGTTAAATTAGTTCTTGTCCTACATAATTAAAGAAGACCAAAATGGCATCATTATGTTAAAGTCAAGTTACAATGTATATTCCAACATGAGCTTGGTATACCCTAACATAGGTCAGGCTCACATAGTTCAGGGGAAACCGGGACTATATGTGTAGCTCACATTTCCCTTGAGCTATTTCAATTCTGCCTTGTTTGTATAACTGTCTCTGATGAGGCATGCAATACTGAGTAGTCCTGTGTCAGTGTCTCCCATGTTGCATAATTAATTCCGAAGTCTTAAGAAAGTCCTTCAAGATGTTTCTGTTTAGTATACATTTAGCATTTGAATAACCCATGATTGTTACTCTCTCTCTATAATAATGTTTGAATGCTTGAGAATGGACCTTGGTGTCTTGTATCTTAACCCATCAAGTGATCTTAAGAAACTTCCTAAGATAATTTAAAAGAATTTTTAATTCAGTGTCCTGTCATTGTGCTGAAAGACTGTCCAGGTTTCACAAACAAACAATGAAGTCAACACAATTGTTCTATAGACCATCAGTTTTGTAGTTAGTCTAATACTTCTCTCCCATACTTTCTTTAAGAGCCACCCATATACCAAAGTAGGTCTGGCAATGTGTGAGTCAATCTCTCTCCCTGAAAATCAATCAATCAATGCTATCTCCCTGAAAAGTACACTTCCAAGATATGTGAATTTATACACAGTATTCAAAACTATTCCTTATGCTGTAATCAATGGTTCTACATTTGGATAGTGTGGTGCTGGCTGATGGAACACCTGTGTTTTCTTGGCATTAATTGTTAGGCCAAAATTATAACAAGCAGCAGAGAATCAAGCCATATTTTGTTGCATTTGAGTTTCCTAGTGGACAATCATCTGTAAACAGAAAATCATGCACTAGCACTCCCTCCACTTTGGTATTGCCTTGTAAGACTTTTCAAGTTGAATGATCATGGGCAATTAGGTAGCAGACCTTGACACTGTCCATCCTTAGTGAAAGCATCAATAACAAGGTTAGGGATGGATTGACTTTGATTTGAAGTAAATGGTCATTGGCTTCTGCATTGATTAATGATAGTCTATTAAGAACACTATGGAACATCTGATTAATATGGTGGAGAAAAATCAGGATTACACTGGACTTGACTGCATCAACATTAAAGAATTGAAGGGTCTTGGATTACAGCCAATAATCAACTATCAAACACAATTGACATTTTCTTTCAGGGAAAAAAGATGGATATTTAATGAAATAGGTGACTTTCAAACTTTCCTGATGAAAAAAAAACAGCTGAATAGGAAATTTTTTTCTTCAAACAGGACACTCAATAGACACATGAAAAGGTAAACAAGGGAAAAGAAAAAGACAACTATTAAAAAAGATAAAACAGGTTACATCCCTATATGGCAGAAAATTTTTCATAATTCTTGAGAATTAATTAACTTCAGTACTAAACATGTATGCATCAAGTGGTATACCATCCAAATTCTTAGAGGATAAGCTGAATGAATTACAGAAAGACAAAGAAAGCTGTTAATACTATACTGATATTACTCAATCTCCCCCTCAGAATTAGATACATCTAAACCCCTCCCTCCAAAAAAACATAAAGAAAGTAAAGGAAGTGAATAGAATGTTAGAAAAGTTAGATATGATAGACTTCTAGAGAAAATTGAATGGGGATAAAAAGGAATATAACCTTTTTTCTATGGTACAGGCATCTATACAAAAATTGACCATGTACTAGGACATAAAAACATAATCAAAAGCAGCAAGGCAGAAATACTAAATTCTTCCTTTTTCAGATCATGATGTAATAAAAGCCATGTACAATAAAGGGCAATGGAGAAATAGACCTTAAATAATTGGAAACTAAATGAATGGGCCAACCAACAGTTCATAGAAATAATTAATAATTTCATTCAAGACAATGACAATAAGGAGATAACATACCAAAACTTGTGGGATACAGCCAACTCATTTATTATCTCCAAATGCTTGCATGAACAAAATAAAGAGGAAATCAATGAATTGAGCATGCAATTAAAAAAGCTAGAGAAAGAATAAATTAAAAATACCCAATTAAATACCAAATTAGAAGCTTTCAAAATCAAAGAAGAAATTTAAAAAAATTGAAACTAGGAAAACTATTGAACTAATAAATAAAAACTAAGAGTTAGTTTTATGAAAAAAGCAAGAAAATAAATAACCTTTTGGTTAATTTTTTTTTAAAAAAAGGAAGAAGAAAACCAAATTGCTAGTATCAAAAAATGAAAAAAGGTGAATTCTCCAAGAATTAAAAGGAAATTAAAGTAATGATTTGGAGCTATTTTGTTCAAGTGTGTGCCAATAAATTTGACAATCTAACTGAAATGGAGGAATATATATACAAATATATATATATATATATATATACATATATATATATATATATATATATATATACTTCCCAGGTTAAAAGAAGAGGAAACCAAATACTTAAATAGCTCTATCTCAGGAAAAAACTACTTCTGCCTCAGGCCCAGGTGTGTGACCAGAAGAACCAGCCCCTTTGACAATCAAGAGAGGAATGACCTCAGGCCAGAGTAAGAGCACCATTGATTGAAGGAAAAAGAATTCAATAGCTCCAACTCCTCCCTTCAAGCAAAGGGAGAAGGCCTCAATCAAGGTCACAGATACTGCAACGAAAGCAACCAGCAACTCCTACTGGCCATCCAGAGAAATTGCATTCAATGAGTAAAGCCTTTAGCAACCTGAAGTACCTGTGAACCAGCCCCTCCCCAACTCAAGGTCTTAACAAAATGAAGAAGGGTCATAAAAAAATTCTTGGAAGGGAAAGATCCTACCTCAGAAAGAACTAGAACCTCTGAGGAAAATAGGATCTAGTCTTCAGCAAAGAAAGACTTTCTTGAAGAAATAAGGAAGGAGCTTAAAAATCAACTGGAAAATGTGGGAGAGACAATTAATACTTTGAAACAAGAAAACAAATCTTTAGAAAATACAATTGGACAAATACAAAAGGAGAATAAATCTCTCACATCCTCAATTGGACAATAGAAAAATGAGAATAAATCTCTCAGATCTTCAATTGGGCAAATTCAAAAAGAAAATAATTCTCTCAAAACCTCAATCAGTCAAATGGAAAGATCTTTCAAAAGTAGAATGGACCAATTGGAAAAGAAGTTGCAAAAGGTTAATGAAGAAAACTCCTCCCTAAAAAGAAGAATGGGGACTGCAGAAACTAATGACTCCATGAGACAGCAAGAGCCAGTTAAACAAAATCAAAAAATAGAAAAACTAGAAGAAAATGTAAAATACCTCATCAACAAAACCACTGACCTCAAGAATAGATCAAGGAGGGGAAACTTGAGAATTATAGAACTTCCCGAAAACATTGAAGAGAAAAAAAGCCTGGACTTAATATTACAGGATCTAGTGATGGAAAACTGCCCTGATATCAAGGAATCAGAGGGCAAAGTAGTTATTGAAAGAATACATCGATCCCCACCAGAAAAAGATCCTAAAATGAAAACACCAAGGAATGTTGTGGCCAAATTCCAGAACTATCAGATAAAAGAGGAAATCCTGCAAGTAGCCAGAAAGAAACAATTTAAATATAAAGGAGCCACAGTAAGGATCATGCAGGACCTGGCTGCATCAACATTAAGGGATCGAAGCATCTGGAATGAGATATTTCAAAGAGCAAGGGAGCTTGGAATACAGCCAAGAATCTACTATCCCACAAAGCTGAGCCTTCTCTTCCAGAGAAAAATATGGACATTTAACGAAATGGAAGAATTCCAAAAACTGCTGATGAAAAGACCAGAGCTAAATAGAAAATTTGGACATCAAACAGGAAATTCAGGAGGCACATGAAAAAGTAAAAAAAAAAAAAAGGCAGGGGGCGGTAAAAGGAAAAACAACTGCTATCCAGTTAGTTGAAACTGACTATATCCCAGGATGGGGAAAAAGATTGTCATAAATCTTGAGAATTGTAACTCTAACAGAGAGAATATATCTAGGCAGAAATGATGGGCATTCATGATCTATCTATGAGACTGCTACCTAAAGAGATGTAACTGGCTTTAACCCCATTTGGGAGAAAGACTCTAATTACTCTCAAGAATTTTAACTCTATTAGATAGAATATACTTAACTAGAAGTGACAGACATTCAGAATTTTCTATGACTCAGATAGAAAGATCTAAAAAACACTACCTCCTTAAAAAGGGTGACAGGAAAGAGAAGGGAGGAGGGAGGGGATTGAATGGGGGTAAATCTCATTACACTAAGAGGTACAAAATACCTACGGTAATAGAGGGGAAGAAAGGAACAGATGAGAAATACCTAGATCTTCTTCTCATCATACTTGGCTTAAAGTCAACCTATACATACTCAGTTAACTTATAAAACATCTAACCTTTCAAGTATTAAAAGGGAAAAGGGGGGAGGGGGGTGGAGAGAGGGAAGGGGAGTGGGGAAAAATGGGGAACTAATGAAGGTAAGGGAAAGGAAAGGAAAAGGGAAAAAGGGAAAGGGGAAAGAAAGGGTAGGGGTGATATATGAGGGCAAACACACTGAAGGAGGTGGTATTCAGAAACAAAATACTGGGTAATATGGATAAGGGGGGAGAGGAAAATACAAACAGAGGGAAGATAGCATGGAGGCCAATATAGAATTCATAATCATAACTTTGAATGTGAATGGGATGAACTCTCCCTTAAAATGCAAACAAATAGCAGAGTGGATTAAAAACCAGAATCCTACAATATGCTGCTTACAAGAAACTCATTGAAGCAGAGAGATACAGAATAAAGGTAAAAGGTTGGAGCAAAATATATTTTGCTTCAGCTGAAGTAAAAAAAGCAGGTGTAGCAATCCTTATCTCAGACAAAGCAGCAGCAAAAATAGATAGTGTTAAAAGAGATAAGGAAGGAAACTTTATCCTCCTAAAAGGTACCATAGACAATGAAGTCATTTCAATACTGAATATATATGCACCCAGTGGGACGGCATCCAAATTCTTAGAGGAGAAGCTGAAAGAACTACAGGAACACATAGACCGCAAAACTCTACTAATGGGAGACCTCAACCTCCTGCCATCAGATCTAGATAAATCGAATCATACAATAAATAAGAAAGAAGTTAAAGAGGTAAATAGAATGTCAGAAAAAAATTAGATATTGTAGACTTATGGAGGAAACTAAATGGGGATAGAAAGGAATATACCTTTTTCTCTGTAGTACATGGAACTTATACAAAAATTGGCCATGTACTAGGATATAAAAACTTAATGATCAACTGCAGAAAGGCATAAATAGTGAATACATCTTTCTCAGAGCACAATGCAATAAAAGTCATATGCAATACTGGGCCAAGGAGATATATACCCAGAACAAATTGGAACCTGAATAACCTCATTTTAGAAAATGAGTGAACCAAAAAAAAATTATAGAAAGAATTAACCATTTTATCCCAGATAACTATAATAATGAAACAACATACCAAAAACTAGGGGATTCATTCAAAGCAACTCTCAGGGGATATATTATAGCTTTAAAATGCTTACATGAATAAATTGGAGAAAGAGGAAATCAATGAACTAAACATGCAACTAAAAAAAGTAGAGAAAGAACAAATTAAAAATCCCCAATTAAAAAACGAAATTAGAAATTCTAAAAATTGAAGGAGAAATTAATAAAATTGAAAGCAAAATTAATTAATAAATAAAAACAAATTTGTTATTATGAAAAAACAATGAAATTCATAACCCTATGGTCAATTTGATTAAAAAAAGGAAGAAGAAAACCAAATTCCTTGTTTCATAAATGAAAAAGGTGAACTCACCACCAATGAGGAGGAAATTAAAGTAATAATTCAAAATTATTTTGCTCAACTCTATGTCAATAAGTTTGATAATCTAAGTGAAATGGATGAATATTTACAAAAATGTAAATTGCCCAGGTTAAATGAAGAAGAGATTAAATAGCTAAAAAAACCCTATCTCAGAAAAAGAAATTCAGCAAGCCATCATTGAACTCCCTAAGGAAAAAAATCTCTAGGGCCTAATGGATTCACAAGCGAATTCTACCAAACATTTAAGCAACAAGTGGTTCCAATTCTATATAAAATTTTTGGAAAAATAGGGAAAAATGGAACTCTGCCTAACTCTTTCTATGAAACCAATATGATGCTGTTACCTAAACCAGAAAGAGTTAAAACAGAGAATGAAAATTATAGACCTATTTCCCCTGATGAATATAGATGCAAAAATCTTAAATAAAATCTTAGCAAAATGATTACAAGTTATCACTAGGATAATACATTATGATCAAGTAGAATTTATTCTAGGAATGCAGGGTTGGTTCAATATTAGGCAAAATGTTAGTATACTCAATTGTATCAACAAACCTATCAGAAATTATATGATAATATCAATAGATGCTGAAAAACTTTTGACAAAATACATCATGCATTCCTACTAAAAACACTAGAGAGTTTAGGAATAAATGGACTATTCCTTAGAATAATTAGCAGTATCTATCTGAAAACATCAACAAGCATTATATGCAATGGGAAGAGGCTAGAGGCATTCCCAATAGGATGAGGGGTGAAACAAGAGTGCCCATTATCACCGCTACTATTCAATATTGTACTAGTCATGCTAGCTTTAGCAATTAGAGAAGAAAAAGAAATTGAAAGAATTAGAATTGGGAAGTAAGAGACAAAACTCTCACTCTTTGCAAATGACATGATGGTCTACCTAGAGAATCCCAAGAAATCATCCAAAAAAATTCTGGAAACAATTAGCGATTTTAGCAAAGTTGCAGGTTATAAAATAAACCCTCATAAATCCTCAACTTGTCTAGCAAGACACAGCAGGAAGAGCTAGAAAGAGAATTCCCATTCAAAGTAACCTCAGACAATATGCAATACTTGGGAGTCTATTTGCCAAGAGAGACTCAGAATCTTTTTGAAAGCAATTATGAAACACTTCTCATGCAAATTAAATCAGATTTAAATAACTGGTAAAATATCCACTGTTCATGGATAGGTAGAGCAAATATAATAAAAATGACAATTCTACCAAAACTAAACTATCTGTTTAGTGCCCTACTAATCAAAATACCAAAAAATTACTTTAATGAGTTAGAAAAAATTGTAAGTAAATTCATATGGAGAAATAAAAAGTGAAGAATTTCCAGGAGCTTAATGAAAAAAAGTGCAAAAGAAGGTGACTTAGCCCTACCTGATTTAAAACTATATTATAAAGCATCAGTCATCAAAACTGTTTGGTATTGGCTAAGAAACAGAGTGATGGACCAGTGGAATACCCTAGGTGTAAAAGCAGGAGATGATGATAGTTAGCTGCTGTTTGATAAACCCAAAGAGTCCAGCCATTGGGATAAAAACTACCTCTTTGATAAAAGCTGCTGGGGTAATTGGAAGTTAGTATGGAAGAAACTTAGATTAGACCAACACCTAACACCCTTTACCAAGCTAAGATCCAAATGGTTACAGGACTTAGACATAAAAAACAATACTATAAGCAAATTAGAAGATCAAGGACTAGTTTACCTGTCAGATCTATGGAAAGGGGAGCAGTTTATGACTAAGGAAGAGTTGGAGAACATCTCCAAAAACCAATTAGATGATTTCAATTACATTAAATTAAAAAGCTTTTGCACAGATAAAACCACTGTAACCAAGATCAAAAGAAATGTAGTAAATTGGGAAACAATCTTTACAACTAATGATTCTGACAAAGGACTTATTTCTAAAATATACAGAGAACTGAGTCATATTTTTAAAACAAAACACCATTCCCCAATTGACAAATGGTCAAAGGATATGCAAAGGCAATTTATAGATGAGGAGATCAAAACAATCCATAGAGATATGAAAAAATGCTCTAAATCATTAATTATTAGGGTAATGCAAATTAAAGCTTCTCTGAGGTATCACCTCACACCTCTCAGACTGGCCAATATGACCAGAAAGGATAATGATCATTGTTGGAAGGGTTTTGTGAAATCTGGGACACTATTACACTGTTAGTGGAGCTGTGAACTCATCCAACCTTTCTGGAGAACTATTTGGAACTATGCCCAAAGGCCAACAAAAATGTGCATACCCTTTGACCAGCAATACCACTACTGGGTCTATATCCTGAAGAGATGATGAAAAAGGATAAAAACATCACTTGTACAAAAATATTTATAGCAGCCCTGTTTGTGGTGGCAAAGAATTGGAAATCAACTAAATGTCCTTCAATTGGGGAATGGCTTAGAAAATTGTGGTATATATATGTCATGGAACACTATCACTCTATTAGAAACTAGGAGGACTGGATTTCAGGGAAACCTGGAGGGATTTGCATGAACTGATGCTGAGTGAGATGAGCAGAACCAGAAAAATACTGTATACCCTAACAGCAACATTGGAGTGGTGATTAACCTTGAAGGACTAGCTCATTCCATCAATGCAACAATCAGGAACAATTTTGGGCTGTCTGCAAAGGAGAGTGCCATCTGTATCCAGATAAGGAGATGTGGAGTTTGAACAAAGTTCAAGGACTATTCCCTTTAACCTAGAAAAAAAAATCAGATATCTTATTGTCTGATCTTGTTACCTTTTAAGACTTCTTGTCTCTTCTTTAAGGATATGATTTCTCACTCATCACACTCAATTTGGATCAAGTTAAAACATGGAAACAAAGTCAGATTGCTTTCCGTGGTGGTGGGGGAAGTAAGATGGAGGCAAAAATTGTAAAACTCAAATAATATCTTTAATAAAAATAAATTTAAAAAAGGAGCACACTTAGATGTTAGAAATAGATTATGATGTGATGATACCTTAGCTCTTGATGATTACATTCCCATTGGGACAGTTGCAGAGATTATAGGTAAAATATAGGAACAAAACAACTAAGACATTAAAAAAAGGAGCATACTTGAAGACAAAAGTTGATATATTAGAGAATAAATAGTAGCTAATGAAGAGACAAAAGGAACTATTACAGAACAATATATAGAGTGAAAGAAGGGAGGGAATGAACACTGAGTAAATCTTGCCCTTAATACATTTGGCTCAGAAAGAATAATATACATAGTCAATTGGGATTCCAAATTTATTATGCTCCACAGGTAAATAGAAGGGGAAAGGGGAAAGGGAGGGAAAAGAGGATGTGATAAAAGGGAAGGGGAGAAGTTGGTTGGTTGGTTCTTCTAGAAGAAAATTGGGAAGAGAAATGGAAGCAATGCCAGGACATCATGAAAACCTAGTCAGTTACTTGATGAAGGAATTACACAAACATTACTAAAGAAAGTACCATGTTAAAAACCAGTTTAGGTAAAATGGAAAAAGCATTTTAAAAGGTCAATGAGAAGAATACCTTAAAAAGTAGAACTGGCCAGATGGAAAAGGAAATACAAAATTTCTCTGAAGAAAATAATTCTTTCATATGTAGAATGGAGCTAAGGGAAACTGATGACATTGTGAGAAATCAAAAAAACAATAAAACAAAATCAAAAGAACGAAAAACTAGAAAGAAAATGTGAATATCTCATAGGAAAAAGCAACTGACCTGGAAAATAGATCCAGGAGAAAGAATTTAAAAATTATTGGGTACTTGAAATTTATGACCAGGAAAAGAGCCTAGACTTCATAGAAACTAAGAGAATCCACCAAACATTTCCTGAAAGAAATCCCAAATAATAACTCTCGAAAATATTATAGCTAAATTTCAGAATGCCCAAGTCAAGGAGAAAATATTACAAACAGCTAGGAAGAGACAATTCAAATATCATGTAGCTACAGTGAGGATTCCATGGGATTTAGCAGATTCTACTTTAATGGCTCATAGGGTTTGGAATATGATATTCCAGAAGGTAAAAGGACTTGGATTATAGCCATGAATCAACTACCTAGAAAAATTGAACATATTCTTTCAGGGGAAAATGGATATTTAATGAAATATTCTTTCTGAGAACTTTAAAACTTTCCTGTTGAAGCAGCCAGAGTTGAACAGAAAATTAGATCTTCAAGTACAGGTCTCAGATGAAGCATAAAGAGGGTGAATGGGAAGGGTAAATTATGAGGAATTTAATTAATTGAACTGCTTTATTCCTTCATGGGAAGATGGTATTGATAATTCATATGAACGTTCTTATTTATTAGGGCAATTAGAAGGAGCAATATAGACAAGACATAGGAGAGAACTGAATCTAAAGGTATATTATTTTAAAAGATAGAGTTAATGGAAGAGAAAGAAATATATAGGAGGAAAGGAAAGGAGAGGTAGAATGGGCTAAGTTATTTCACATAAAAGAGGCAAGAAAAACTTTTGCAATGGAGTGGAAGGCGAGGAGGTAAGGGAGGGGATGAGGAAGCCTTCATTCTCATCAGAAGTGGCTCAGAGAGGAAATAACATATACACTCAAGTGGGTATCAAAATCTATCTTACTCTAGAGGAAAATAGGAGAGAAAATGGATGGGAGAAAGGAAATGGGTGAGTGGAGGAGGGATGTAAGTGATAGAAGAGAGGGAAATAATTTTAGTAGATACAACACACTTTTAAGGAGAGAGAGAATAGAATAAATGGGGGGTCAGAGGGAGAAATTGAAGGGAAATACAGTTAGTAATAGAAACTTTGGGAAAAATGTTGAAGCAATTTCTCTGATGAACTTATAATAAAGAATGCTTTCCATCCCAAAGACAGGGTTAATAGTATATGAACACAGAGTGAAGAACATTTTTTTCCTCTCACTTTATTTTTCTTGAGGTTTCTCTATCCTTTAGAGGGCATTTTGTTTATGTTACAGCAAAACTTATTGTAGTAATGGGGAAAAACAAATAAATGAAAATTAAAAATTAAAAAAATTAAAAGATAATCCAAAACACATCAATAAAAATTTGTCTAAAACAAACAAACAAAAAGCATGGTGAACAAGGACACATTCTTGTTTCACAACATTGGTGCCTGAAAAGTCTCGAGATATAGTCCACTCTCCAGAACCCAAAATTAGATAAATCAAGACCAAACTAAAAAACAAAAGAAATTAAGAAGTGAATAGAATTTTAGAAAAGTTTGATATGATAGACCTCTGGAGAAAACTGAATGGGGATAAAAAAAGAAATATACTTTCTTCTCTGTGGTTCATACCACTTACCCAAAAATTGACCATATATTACAACATAAAACCTCCGCAATAAAATGAAAAAGTAACAATATTAAATGCATCCTTTTCAGATCATGATGCAATAAAAATCACATATAATAAAAGGCTAAGGAAAAATAAAATAAAAATTAATTGGAAGTTAAATAACCTAATGTTAAACAATAAGTGGAAAAAACAACAAATCATAAAAATAATTTCATCCAAGACAATGACAATGATGAGACATTGTACCAATGCAGGATGCAGTCAGTTGTTATGGGAAATTTTACATCTATAAATGTTTATATAAAGAAATGGAGAAAGAGATCAATGAATTGTGAATATAACTAAAAAAAGCTAAAAAAAATTAAAAATTCTCAATTAAATATCAAATTAAAAATTCTGAAAATCAAAGAAGAAATTAAGAAAATTCAAAGTAAGAAAACTATTGAACCAACAAATAAAACTAAGATTTGGTTTTATGAAAAAAAAAGCAGCAAAATAGAGAAACTATCGGTTAATATGATTTTAAAAAAGAAGAAAACTAAATTGCCATCATCAAAAATGAAAAGAATGAACTGACCAAAAATGAGGAAGAAATTGAATTAATAATTCAGAGCTATTTTGCCCAATTCTATGACAACAAATCTGACAATATAAGTGAAATATTTGAATATTTATTAAAATATAAACTGCAAGGATTAAAAGAAAAGGAAATAATCACTTAAATAGCTCAATTTCAGAAAAAAGAATTTGAGTTATTTATTAGTAAACTTTGTAAAAGGCTCAGATGGATTGAAATGTTCATTTAAAAACATTTAACATTTTAAAAAGATTTAAAATTTTAAAACCATTTTTTAAAACAATTAATTCCAATTCTTTTTAAACAATTGAAAAATTGATAAAGAAGTAATTCTGTCAAATGCCTTTTATGACAGTAAAGTGGTGTTGATATCTAAAACAGGAAGAGCCAAAACAGACAAATTTAAATACCAATCTCTCTAATGAATATTGATGCAAAAAAATTAAATACAATTTCAAAATATTACATCAAGTTATCCCTAGTATAATAAACTATGATTGAATAAGATCTATACCAGTTATGCATGGTTAGTTCAATATTAGGAAAACAATCAGATAACTGACTATATCAATAGCAAAATTAAAAGTTATCATGATTATCTCAATAGATTCTTTAAAGCCTTTGGCAAAATACAGCACCCATTTGTATAAAAAAATACTAGAGAGCATAGGAATAAATGGAGTTTTCCTAAAAGTGATAAGCAGAATCATCAATAAGCATTACCTGTAATGGAGATAATCAAGAAGCATTCCCAATAAAGTAGGGGGCAAACAAAGATGATCATTAACACCACTATTATTCAATATTGTATTATAAATGTTAGCTTTATTGATGAGAAGAAAAAGATATCAAAGCTTTTATTAGAACAGGCAAAGTTGAAACAGAATTCTCATTCTTTGAAAATGATATGAAAGTATACTGAAAGAATCATAGATAATCAACTGTAAAACTACTTGAAACAATTTGCAACTTTAGCAAAGGTACAGGGTATAACTATTGATATCTTATAAATATAGGATATCAATAACAAAACCAACAGAAATCATATGATTATCTAAATAAATGCTGAAAAAGTCTTTTATAAAATACATCAATCCCTATTAAAAATACTAGAAAGTTTAGGAATAAATGAAGCTTTCCTTAAAAAAATAAATAATATCTATCTAAAAATATCAACAAATATTATATGTAAAGGGAATAAACTCAGAGCATTTCCAATAAAATCAGTTGTGAAACAAGGATGCCCATTATCACCATTACTATTCAATATAGTATTAGAAATGCCAGCTCTATCAATAAGAGAAGAAAAAGAAATGAAGGAATCAGAACTGACAGAGAGGAAGCAAAACTTTCATTTGTTGCAGATGAAATGATGATATACTTAGAGAAACTAAGAAAATCATCTAAAAAACTCCTTGAAACAATTAACAAATTCAGCAAAGTAGCAGGATATAAAATGATCACAAATAAATCATCAGCATTTCTATATATGAACAACAAAGCCCAAGAGCAAGACATAGAAAAAAGAAATTATATTTAAAATAACTATAGATAACATTAAATACTTGGGAATCTGCCTCCCAAAATGAACCCAGAAACTGTATGAAAACAATTATAAAGCACTTTTCAACCAAATAAAGTCAGATCTAAATAATTGTCAATTGTCAATTGTGAAAATGTCAAATACTCATATTTTGATCTAGATAATAAAATAAAAATTACAATTCGACACAAATTCAATTACTTATTCAGTGCCATACCAATCAAACTAGCAAATAACTACCAAGCTAGAAAAAATAACAACAAAATTCATCTAGAGCAACAAAAGATCAAGAAAAATAAGGGAACTGATGGGGGAAAAAATGTAAAGGAATGTGGTCTAGCTCTCCCAGATCAAAAACTATACTATAAAGTGGTAGTCATCAGAACTGCCTGGTACTGGTTAATGGATCAGTGGATTAGATAGGTTCAAAAGAAACACAGTAAATGACTAGAGCAATCTACTATTTGATAAATCCAAAGACATCAGCATCTGGAATAAAAACTCACTATGTGAGAAAAATTGTTGGCAAAACTGGAAAATAGGATGGCTAAAACTAGGAATAGATCCACATCTCATACCCTGTACCAAAACAAGGTCAAAATGAGTATAGGATTTAGACATAATGGGTGACCAAGAAATACTCTATTAGATCTATAGAAAGGAGATAATTTATGACCAAAGAAGTAGAGCACATTATACACTGCAAAATGGATGAGTTGTGAACCGATCTAACCATGCTGGAGAGCAATTTGGAACAATGCTCAAATGGCAAAAAATAAACACCATACCCCTTGATCCAACAACAGCACTAATAGCTCTAAATCCTACTAGTTATAAGACCATAATATGCATATACAAATACTCATATATATAAGATCATAAATATATATGATCATAAAAAAATAAGAGAAATACATATGTAAAAATATAGCTGTAGTAGCTCTTTTGGTACTGACAAAGAATTGGAATTTGAGGAGATGCCCATTAATTGGAGAATGACTGGACAGGTTATGGTATATAAATGGTATATCTATGGAGTAACATTGTTCTAAAAGAAACCATGAGTAGCTGGACTTCAGAAAAGCCTGGGAAGACACACATGAACTGATGCTAAGTGAAGAGCAGAACGAACCAGGAGACAATTGTATTAATTGACTACATTTTGAAATGATCAATTATGGTGGAATCAGCTCCCATCAACAATTCAGTGAACAGGGACAATCCTGAGAGACAGTTTATTTAAACTGTCATCCACATCCAGAGAAAGTAGAATAAATTCTGAAAGTAGTATAAAACATATTATGTTTCCTTTTATTGTTTTTTGTTGTTGTTTTTAGATTTTTGTAAGGCAATGGAGTTAAGTGGCCAAGGCCACACAGCTATTAAGTTTCTGAGGCCAGATTTGAACTCAGGTACTCCTGACTCCAGGGCCGGTGCTCTATCCACTGTGCCATCTAGCCGCCCCTATGTTTCCTTTTAAAAATTCCTTTTATGTGTTTTCTTTCTTCTTCTTTCCCTCCCTTAGTTCTGATTTTTCTTTCACAGCATATCTAATATGGAAATATATTAGATGTGATTGTACAAGTGCAACCTATATCAGATGGTTTGCTGCTATGGTGAGGGAAGAGGGAAGGAAGAATATTAGAAATGGAATGCAAAAACTTACAAAAGGATGAATATTAAAAACTATTATTGCATATAGTTAAAAAATAAATTGAAAAACAAAAAGAAGTGGCAAGAATATACAGAAGAACTATAAAAGAAAGATCTTCACAATATTTATAACTCCAATGTTATAGTTACTGATCTAGAGCCATGCATCTTGGAAAATGAAGTCATGTGGGCTTTAAAAATCATTGATAGCAATCAGGCTAGTAGAGGCAATGGAATTCTATCTGAGGTATTTAAAATTCTAAAAGATGATTCTGTCAAAGTGCTGCACTCAATATGCTAGCAAATTTGGACAATTCAGCTGTGGCCACTGGATTGGTCTGTCTAATCATAAAGAAGGACAATGCCGTTCAAATTAATGAACCTTTTTATGGTACATAAATACTATGCAATACTATTGTTCTATAAAAAACCATAAATGGCCATACTGTAGAGAAGCATGTAATGAATTACAGGATCTGATGTTGATCAAAGGGAGTAGAACCAGAGAACAACACTAACAATCACATTGTAAATCGATCAACCTTGATGGAAGCAGCCCCTCTCAGCAGTCCAGAGAAATAGGATGACCATATTTGACTGGTTTTAGACTATACTATCTCCATCCAGAGGAAGAAAAACAAAAACAAGACAAAACATGCAGAAAAAAAGCAATAACCCTTCCAAATCTGATGAACACTGTATAAAAATTATCTCATATATCTCTTTCCCTTAATCATAATTCCTCATGCCAAAAACGACTAATTTGTAAACATGTTTATCAAAATATGTATGTAAAATGCTAACCTGACTGTTCCTTGCTGAGGGGAAGGGGTGGTAGGGAAGCATGGATGGAAATTTTATAACTTGGAAATATGCATGTGCACATGAAAGAAAATAAATAAATAAATAAATAAATAAATCAGTGAACCTTGCTTACATGCCAGCAAGGTTATTCTTAATATTCTACAAGTTAGACTTTAGTAATATGTTAAGCAACAGCAATCAGAGGTTCAGACTAGTTTTTGAAGAGACAGAAGAATTAGAAGCCAAATTGCCAACATTTGTTAGATAATGAAAAAAGCTCTCCAGAAAAGTACCTACTTCTGCTTTATCAATTACACTAAAGGCTTTTTTAACCTGTGCAGACCACAACAAAATCTAACAAACCCGTAAAAACATAGTTGTACTAAATCATCTTGTCTCCTGGGAAGCAACAGTTAGAATCAAACTTGGAGCAATTGATTAGTTTAAGATTTGAAAATAAAATACTACAAGACTGAAAAATATTGTCACTTTATTTTTTTAATTTATATGAAAAGTACACCATATGAAATATCAGACTTGATAAATCTAAATCTATAATTAAGATTGCTGAGAGAAATATCAATAATCTCAAAAATGTAGGAAAAAAATCTGATGGCTGAAAGTGAACAACATTTAAGAAGTTCCTTGATGAAAGAGAAGAATCCAAAATTCAGCTTGCAATTGTATCAAAAACCTAAGGTGAGGGTAACTGGTCTCATTACTTCTTGATAAATGGAGGAAAACAATAGAAGCAATGTCAAATTTTATATTCTTAGGTTCAAAGAGCACTAAAGATGGTAACTGTAGACAATAAATTAAAAGACATTTGTTCCTTGGAAAGAAAACTAAGGTAAATCTGGATAGTAAGCTAAAAATAAAGACTTCTACTAGTCAACAAAGTTCTTCATAGTCAAAACTGTGGTTTTTTCACCAGTAATGTGTGTTATTAAAGTTGAAAGCTAAGGAAATGTATGCCTAAATATCAACACTTCCAAATTGTCTTGCTTGGGAAGATTTTTGAGAGTCTTGTAGACAACAAGGGAAACCAATACTTAAAAGAAACCAATTCAGACACTTCATTGAAAGGGTAAATCCTGAAGATGAAATTTAAATACTATGGCCACATAATGAGAAAACAGAACTCATTGGAAAAGATGTTGATGTTGGAAAAGATTGAAGTCAAAAGGAAGAGGGAATGACAGAAGATTGATAATGTCATAGTAGCAGTGAACATGAGCTTGGACAGACTTGGGGAACTAGTAGAGAATGAAAGTGTCTGGCATGCTATCCTGTATGAGATCATAAAAATATACAGCATGACTTCATGACTGAACAATAACAACATTCTTACCAAACATTTGAATTAGCAAATTGCATTAATTCAATTACTTTCCTCCCCATGGAGGATTTTTCAGGGAACCATATGAATTATTTAGTTAATGCTCCAAGGAATACAATACATTGGGAGACCTCAAGAGAAATTGGAAGGATCACAAGAGGATCACAAGGATCACAAATGGTAGTATGTATAGTTAAGAGGAAAGGAAAGAGAACAAAGATTTATTAATTACCTATGTATGCTGTACCTATGTAAGCCTTTTATAAATTATTTCATCTGTGTAGTTAGTTTGAGGATTTCTGTTTAAACCTGCATTTAAGGTTAGCTCTATGACTTTAGGTCAAACCTCTGGGACTCATTTTGCTCATCAGCAAAATTGGTGGTTTGCATTAGATGACCTCCAATTCTAGAACCATTTGACACAATGCACTACCCTATTAAGAAGAGTCTACTACTGCTATTTCCTCTAAGTTACCATTTCTCATGGAGTGGGGGGGAAACTACCTTCAGCACTTGCATCACTATTTTAAAAAAAAGAGGAAAGGGAAGGGAAATGTGAGGAGAATTCTGAAGAATAATAAAGGACAAAAAAAAGAAAATCAATCTGGCTTTGCTAGTAGGTCACTTTTATAGCCATGGGGCCAGATGGTTGATTCTAAACCACATAATTTATTAAAAGATTGTTTCAGTCTTTGAATCTTATTGAGCATCATACTAATAGCTTTGTTTACACTCCATAAGAGGTTGTCTTCATAAAATGGCCCTTGTAATTTCTATAAGTTGATTTGGGGACCTTTTCAAATTGATCAGTGATCCTTTGATCATATATCTTACAGTAAATAAATTACTACCTTAGCCAATAAATTACCTAAATAATATTTTGTAGTAACTTAACTATTATACTTGCCCTAATTTTTGACCTTCAGTTGCTTCTGAGCACATGCTAAAATCATTTCATTAACACTAATTAAAGCCATAGTTCCAAACAAATTTGTTTAACCTCTCTTAGCATGAAGAAGCAAAATGTAAGGTTTTACATATAAAGACATTGACAACTTGTTAAGTACCCTCAATTTAATGATATAATGACATGCATGTTATTCTATGCATCTGAGAGCAAAATTGGACTTAAAGAAAGAGAATTCTGCACTCCCTTCGATATCAACTGATGCTCTTCTATCTAAACTACCCCAAAAATTAGAAGACTGTATTAGTGATGATACTATTTATTCCTGCATTGCTTGGAATTTGAACTCATCCAGAGAAGAAAGAATGGTTGAAGATCTTGAAGATTAGGGTTAGACTGAAACTCAAGGAAGTCCCTAATTCATTGCTGACATGCTTAGCAAAATTGGAATACAGTGTTTATAATGATTTGAAAACCAGTAATAATTGATTTATTCCTACTCATATGCTGATGAAAACTTAAGTAACATCATCCATTATGCAATGTTGACAATAATGAGAATAATATTTACAAATACAGTAATAACACATCTCTCAGAGTGTAAAACCATCTGTCATAATTACAAAAGCTTGTCCTTGCCAAATTATCAGATTGATATGCACAGCTCTAAAGACCATTCATAGCCCATGTTCACCTTCTGCTGATGACCCAATTTGCATCCTTCCTCACAATGGAATGGATTGTGCCAAGTTATATAGATATAGTTGACATGGACACTTACTTGATTGAAATCTATTTAGTTAACAAATTTCTAGGACTTCAGAGAATAAGAACCATATTTGGGTTGTGGTACACTGAGTACTGAAAGATGATTGACATCAAAGTGTAAAAGCATGATCAAACTAGACAAAAGAACAAGCAAATGCTTCCACTGCCAGTTCAAATGCAGTATCCTCTTACAGGTTCTACTCACCTCTAGCAGGACAAAATTAGATGGTTCTAATTCACATGATAATTCTAATTATTCATCAGCCAGCACCACAGCATCCATATGTGAAACCACTGATTACAGCAAATGTGAGGTTGCCACTCGCTTTGCCAAAGTTAGATCAGTATTTGAGGAAACTCCAAAAGAAATGGTGGGAGAGAAGATGTTTAGACAAACTACCAAACTGAAGTCTACAGAGCTGTTGTGCTGATCTTATTGCTCTTGTGCCCATGAAACCTGGATAGTCTACTAGTGCCATCTCAGGAAACTGAATCACTTCCATTTAAACTATCTTAGGAAACATCTGAAGATCACCTGGCAGGAGAAGACACTAGACAGTGAGGTCCTTTCTCAAGCTAAACTATGGTGGACTGGATATGTTATTAAAATGCAAGATGTACACTTGCCAAAAAAAAGACTAGTTTATGGAGAACTCACATAGGGCAAGTGCTCTCAAGGGTCAGAAGAAGTAATAGCACTCTGAAAGTCTCATTGAAGAACATTAGAATTGATTGTATAGCGTGGGAGACACTGATATGGGACCAGCCAGCATGGTGTGCCCTTATCAGTGAGGGTGCTGTACTCTAGGAAGGCAGAATTGAAACAAGTCAAAGGAAATGTGACATACATCAAGTTTAGAGTACACTCTCCAGGTGTTCACATGGATTTTTTGTGCCCAACCTGTGGCAGAGCATTCCGAGTTCATATTGGTCTGTTCAGGCACATTAAGTCATACTATAATTTGTCTCAAATATAGTGATGTCATTTTGGTCTTCTTAGATAACGAAGGACAAGACCCAACTAGGAGGATAGAATTAGATTGTTCTGGTCACATGCTCTAATATAGCAGTTTCATAGAATGTCTTCCTTGATGTATGAATGTTAGTTTTTTCCCATCTACAAGTGGCAGAAATGAGCCAAGAATGACTAAGAATGACTTAGACCAAGTCCACATGAAGTGACTAAGAATGAAGATTGTATGATAGGAACTTGGGTAACTGGTACAACTAGCAGTACATTGGACCAATTGGCAAAATAGTGGATTGCAGAATGCAAAGAAGCCTTTTTACTATTTTATAAGCAAGAAGATGCTATTATGACAACAAAAGAATTAGCCCTGTACTGAGCTCACCTGGGCAGAACCCTACAGAAGAAAAATTACAGGTTATGATTAAGGAAATAAGTACTAATGGTATTGGTCAATTGCCCCTCCAGAATTTCTGTCAATGAGGTCAAGGAAAATGAAAGTCACAGAAAATGAAGATGAAATTAGAGAAGCATTTCACTGTTTGATAAGGGTGGAATATTATATTAGTATAGCAAAATTTCATCATGTAATGACAAATCTTGGAGCAAAACTAATCGGTGATGAGTGCTTTGAAAGGCTTGGGGAAATATATTGATAAAAATGACCAAGTAAACTTTTGCACAAATGATGACAGCAGATTGATGACAATGTAGAGAATGTGCTAATTTTTTTGTACAAAAATGTTTATTACTTGTCTTTCTTTTGTAATTTATCTATAAAAAGCCATTCCCACTTCCTACTGTGAAAAGGAAATATATTTATAGATTTAGGACTTCATTACTCCTTATTTTTCTTCCTTTTGTTTTGTAGTCATTGTCCAAAAACTTTATTTTGGAAAACTTATCAGATACATATTCCATGTGGTTTACTCTAGATATACTGAAACTCTCCTTTGTATTTAAATTTAGATAAAATTGGTCAGTATTTGAGTTATGTCTCCCCAGTGGTTGAATTAATTCACAACTCCACCAGTAGTGCAGTGGCATTCCAAATTTTACCACATCCTCTCCAACATTTGGCATTTTCCTTTTCCATCACCATTCTTACTGTTATATTGGTGAATATTTGAGTTATGCATTTTTATTTTTTAAAGTAATTTTAAAGTAATTTTTTAAAGTAATTTGGAGTGTGGAGTCAAAACTCTCATCAGGTTATAGAGAACCAAAAAATGTACTTAAAGTTGAATTGTTGCAAAATAAGTGGATCATACAGATTTAAACATATTAAATATTTTAAAATTACATGTAAATTCAATTTAACATTTACTTTTGAGTTCCAAATTCTTTTACTCCTCCTCTCCCCTAATTGAGAGGACAAACAATATTATAATAGATTATACATGCACAGTCATGCAAAATATATTTCTATATTAGTCATGTTGTGAAAGAAAATACAGACCAAATTAAAAAACCCCAAGAAAAATAAAGTTTAAAAAATATACTTTGATCTACATTCAAACTTTATTAGTTCTTTCTCTGGAGGTGGATAGCATCTCTTAATCACAAGGGCTTCAGAATTATCTAATAATAGCATTATATTGCTCAGAATAGCTGTCATTTACAGTTGATCATCATACAAAATTGCTATTGCTATTTCTGTATAAAATGTTCTCTTTCTTCTGTTCACTTCACTTTGGATCAATTCATTCAAGTCTTCCTGAGATTTTCTGAAAGCATCTTGCTCATCATTTCTTATAGCACAAAAGCATTTCATTAAAAATCAAATACCACAGCTTGTTCAGTCATTACTTAGTTGACAGTCATCCCTCAATTTCCAATACATTCCCACCACAAAATAATTTTGAACATGCAGATCCTTTTCCTTTTGTTTTTTTATCTCTTTAGGATTTAGACCTAGTATTGGAACTGCTAGGACAAAGAATATGCCTTTGGGGCATAGTTCCAAATTGCTCTTTCCAGTGGTTGAATTGATTCACAACTCCACCAATAGTGCAGTGGTGTTTCAAATTTTACCACATCCTCTCTAACATTTGGCATTTTCCTTTTCCATCACCATTCTTATTGTTATTTTAATTTAAAACTGTTTTGTAATTTACTAAGATTAAAAAAACACCTGGTGGCGCAATTTACATTGAATCCATTTCAACTTTTATATGATTTCCAATTTTAAAATTACAATTAAAAATAAAATGACTTACACTATTTTTGAAAGTTTCTCTTAACACAAAGTAGACTTCATCTGGATTATAATTGCTAAGATGACTATCCCATTGTATACTCAATTATGCTCTTAATTTATTATATAAAACAATTTCCAGTCTTAGAGGTAGAATCTATATCTGATATATACTGAGACTGGTCAAGACTATCAGTGTCATTGTCCCAACTAACTTTGTATGACAATGCTACAAGCAAGTTGGTGATATACAATATTAGTGGAAGTTTTTATACTAGAATTTCCCTATGCTTATAAAATAAAAGTCCTAGAATCTATCTTTCCTCTTAAAATTAGGTTATGGGGGTGGCTAGGTGGCATAGTGGATAAAGCACCAGCCTTGGAGTCAGGAGTAGCTGGGTTCAAATCCGGTCTCAGACACTTAATAATTACCTAGCTGTGCGGCCTTTGGGCAAGCCACTTAACCCCGTTTGCCTTGCAAAAAAAAACTAAAAAAAAATTAGGTTATGGTATTTTATCATGATTTTCTTATATGATAATTTATTGATATTTTCTTTAAGAAAAAATATGATTTAATATCATGATACTCCTATTTATAAAATAAATGCTTGATGGTGATGATATATTAACCACAGATAATATGGCCCTTGATAAGCTTAGATAATGAAAATGGAAACTAAGAAAGAGAAATTGCTAAGGAGAAAATCAAAGCAAGCACAAGTAGGATGATTACAAATAACATCACGAACTTGAAAATCTATAACACAGCAAGGATTAAAATGGATATTAAAGTATAAAATGGTCTTTAATCTCTGTCAGGGAGAAGTCTTTATATATATATATATATTTTGAATCAGGCCAAGATAAAATTCAATCAAGAACAGAGTATTTGCTGTGGTGGACAAGGCAATATGAATGGAAAACAGAGAGAAGTCAGAAATACTCATTTCATATTTTATTTCACTTCTAAGAGTAATATTCTATAATAAGAAATAGCCAGGAAAATGATTGATAGAGAAATGCTGCAAGAATGAATGGATAGCAAGGAAACAAATGACTCATCTCAATTATTTAAAATCATCAGGTTCAAATGAAATATGTTTCAAAGTACAAAAAAAGGAATTTAAAGATTTAGAGTTAAAAAAATGAAAAAAAATTATACAGAACTGACAGTGGGAAAATTTTGCCCCTCTTTTCAAAAGGAGGAAAATCATTATTTAATTAATTAATTGGGAGGTTCAAATTCAATATTTGAAAAATAACTAAAAGAAGCAATTAAAGAGATCGTGTATAATATTTGGAAAGTGAAACAATGATCTCTATAAACTTTCAGGCACATAGCAGGAATGTTTGTCCTTCAATTCAAAGAAGAACAAAGAAGATCACAACATCAGGGAGGTGATACCATGACAAGTACATGAGTTGGATTTGAGTAAAGGGGTGTCACCAGTCTCACTTTCTCCTCCAGAGGTCTGGGTCTAGAGACCAGATATGAATCAGGACAAGTGAAGATGGCCTTGGATGCAAGACAATCAGGGTTAAGTGACTTGCCCCAAAGTCACACAGCTAGTAAGAGTCAAGGGTCTGAACCTGGATTCAAACTTCTATCCCCCTGACTCCAGTGCTCTATACACTGAATGGCCTTGCTATCCTTACATAACAAAAAAAATCTCTCCTAGAATAACTTCATTATCTTTCATAACCTATTCACTAGAACAATAACAACTATGAAGTAACAAAGATATTCTTTTTTGAAATATTTTTTGAAATATATATTTAAAATGATTTTATAATAAATATAATATAATGTAATGTAATGTAATGTAATGTAATATGATATAATATAATATAATATAATATAATATAATATAATATAATATAATATAATATAATATAATATAATATAATATAATATAATATAATATAATATAATATAATACAATATAATATAATATAACATAATATAACATAATATAATATTCATAATAATTTATATTTATAATATGTAATATATAATATATAATAATATGCAACGTACATTCATATATTAATAATAAATAATATTAATATAATAATATATAATATATAATATACACTATAATAATATAATAATGTATAATAATATGATATAATTATATTTATAATATTTATAATAATATATTTAATAACATAATATTTATAATATAATTTTATTATATTTAATATAATTATTGAAATATTATATAATATCTTTGTAAAGAAAATATAGATTGTGGTCTACATAATATTTCAGTGAAGAGGGTTTGGGATGAACTGAAGTCTTGAAAATCTTGAAAAGTTCAGGGATGTAGTAGGACTAGTGAAAATATATTTGGCTCAAAAGGACTGACCTAAAAAAAAAAGAAAAGAAAAGGGAGTAAGTTGCTAACATATATCTTCTAAAATAGAAATACAGAGGAGCTAAAAGGAAAAAATTATCACCATAGAAATATTGAGAAATTCAGAGAAATAGTTTACATTTTATATTATACAAAAATATATGAAGTATAGATACCAGCAAAATTGGAATAGTAATCCTAAGGGTGGTGCAAATTAAACTTGACCTCATAAGTATCTCCAGATTTTGATGTGATAAGACCCAGAGCTAGAACATCACTCTGGAAAAGCATATCTTTTATCCAAAAAGAAGGAGAAAATTAGAATATGGGAGGAACAGAACAGCATTAAATATTCCGAAAGGACAGTAAGGATGTCCAAAACCTCTTTGTGAGTTGTTTTTTTTTTAATTTTTGTTTCCACTTCCAAATTGTCTCCCTTTTTTCACTCCCACCTCCAAGCATGGAGAAGACATCTAACTTTTCTCATACCACCCAAATTTGTTTATAACACAGTTCTTTATATCCAAGTCATGTACCCATTTTGAGTTTATCTAGTAAAATGGTACAAGTTGTTGGTCTAAACCTATTTTGTGCCAAAAGTGCTTTCTAGTTATCCCAGAAAAAACTGTCAAATGTTGAGTTCTTACCATAAAAGCTATGATCTTTGGGTTTATCAAATACTGTGCTACTATACTTATTTGCATCTATATATTGCATATGTAATTCATGCCAGTGTTTTATCACTATTTCTTATCCAATGCCAAATTAGTTTTATGATTACTACTTTGTAAAATAGTCTGGAATCTGGTACTTCTACTTTCTTTATATTTTTTCCTATCAATTGCCTTGATAAGGTTGCTCTTTCATTACAGGATGAAATTTGTTATTTTTTCTAGCTTTATAACATAATACTTTGATAGTTTAATTGGTATGTCATTGAATAAGTAAATTAATTCAGTAGTATTTTCATTTTTATTATATTAGCTTGAAATACCCATGAGCACAGAATAATTTTAGATTTATTTAAAATAATATGGAGTGTTTTCTAATGGTATTCACATAGTTTTTAGATGTCTTAGAAATTATAGATTCACAAGTATTTTATCCTATGCACAGTTAATTTAAATGAAATTTATCTATCTTTTCCTGTAGTTTTTCTTGACAATATGTAAAAAACACTCATTATTTGCATAGGTTAACTTTATATCCTGTAACTTTGCTAAAGTCATTAATTGTTTTGAATATTTTTACCTGATTCTCTGGAGTTGCCTGTGTATACTATAATATCATTTGCAAAAAAAAAAAAAAAAAAAGATAGCTTTGCCTATGCTTATTCTTTCAAAATGCTATTCTTGTCTTATTGTTGTAGCTGGTAATGCTGGTATCATAGTGAATAGTACTAGTATTATAATGAATATTATCACCATAGTGATAATACACATGCTTTCTGTACCCCTAATATTACTGAAAAAAATTCCAGCTGCTTTCCATTACAGATAATGCTTGCTCTTGGTTTTGGATTGATAATATTTATCATTTTAAGAAAATATACATTTATCCCTCTAATTCTAGAGTCTTTTATAAGAACAGGTACTTTATTTTGCTGTAAGCTTTTTTTCATCTATTGATACAATCATATGGCTTTGTTGGTTTTTTGATATTAATAACAATTATGTTTTCATTTTCCCTAATAATGAATCTGCCTTGCATTCTTCATATCAATCCAGTTAACCAAAGTTTATGATATTGTGACATATTACTATTATCTCCTTGCCAACATTTTTACTTAAAAAATTTGCATTGATATTCATTAGTGATCTGACATAATTTTCTCTATATTTGCTTTCCCTGTTTTAGGTTTCAAAACTATATTCTGGTTGCAAAAGGAATTTGGTAGGTTTTCATCTTTTTTTATTTTTTTAACTTTGAGTTCCAAATTTTTTTACTTCCTCCTATTCTTTCTCTCCTTTGAGAAGTCAAGGCATATAATACTTATTATATACATATGAAGTCATTAAAAACATATCTCTATATTTGCCATATTGTGAAAGAGACCAAAATAATAAAAATAAAGTAAAAGTAAAATTGCTTCAATCTGTTTTGGAATTCATTAATTCTCTCTGGAGATGGACAACATTTTTCATTAGAAATACTTTACAATTTTTATGGATAATTTTATTGATTAGAGGAAACTAAGTCTTTTCACAGTTGTTATTACAGTATTGAAATTATTATTTATTACATAGTTTATATAATATTGAAATTGAATAGTCTTTAAATATTTAGTAGAAATATTTGTAAATTCATCTAGTCTTGGGGTTTTTTTTCCTTAGGGAACCCATTTATGACTTGTTCAATTTCTTTTTCTGATGCATTGATTTTGAAGTATAGTATTGTCTTTTCCATTAACTTGTGCAATTTGTCTTTTTTTTAAATATTCATCTATTTCACTAAGTTATCAGTTTTATTGGCATATAGTTGAGGCAAATTGTTCTTAATAAGTACTTTAATTTCATCTTTTTGGGTTGTACATTTACCCTTTTCATTTTTTAATTCTGGGAATTTGGTCTTCTTCATTTAAAAATAAAATTGGACAAAAGCTTTTCTATTATATTGTGTTTAAGATAAAACCAGCTCCAGGAAACTTCCAGGAGCCAAGATAATGGAGTAAGCAGTAAATCATCATAATTCTCCTATATTCACCTCCAAACAATGATAAAAAGAGCAAAACACTGTCAAAGAGGGAAAGGATGAAAGAAGAAAGAGGACAAACAGAAGGAAAATTAGAATGGAAGGAAATACATAGTAATCAGAGTCATGGATGTGAATGGGGTGGACTCACCCATAAAGATAGAAGTGGACACCAGAGTGGATCAAAAAACAAAATCCTACAATATGTTGTTTACAAGAAACAAACTTGAAGCAGAAAGACACACTCAGAGTAAAAGAAACTGAGGTGGAATCTAAACACATGCAAACTAAGTGGTACAGCATCCAAATTCTTAATAGAGAAGTAAGTAATAGGAAGAAATAGAAAACACAGTAGCAAATGATCATAGTATTCTAGTGTTTGATAAACTCAAAGATTTCAGCCTTTGGGATAAGAACTCACTATTTAACAATAAACTGCTAGGAAAAAATGGAAAACAATAGATCATAAACTAGGTATAAACTACATCTCACATCCAATACCAAAAGAGTCAAAATGAGTACTTGACTTAAACAAAAAAGTTGTCAACATAAATAAATTATAAGAGCCAGGAATATTATACCTGTCAAATATATGGAATGGAAAATAGTTCATGACCAAATAAAATATGGCATTACAAAATGTAAAATAGAATATTTAATTATATTAAATTAAAAAGTTTTTTGCACAAATAAAATCAATGGAAAGAAGCTTAGAAAGAAAGGTGGAAAGCAATCTTTACAGCAAGTATCCCTGGTAAAGGCCTCCTTACTCAAATATTTAGAGAAATGAGTCAAAATTTTAAGAATATAAGTCATTCCCCAGTTGATAAAGGAACAAATGATATGAGCAGGTAGTTTTCAGATGTCAAAAATTAAAACTATAGGCATATTGGAAATGCTCTAAATCACCAAAAATTAGATAAATACAAATATAATATACAATACAATATATAAAATAATATACAATACAAACATAAAATACAATATAATATACAAATATATATATAAACAAATATATATATATATAAATACAAATATATATATATATATATAGCAACATTTTTTTTGAGGGGATACCTATCAATTGGGGAATGACCGAACAAGCTGTGGTATTTGAATGTAATGGAATACTATTATGTGATAGGAAATGAAGGATAGGCAAATTTCAGAAAAAAATCTGAAAAGAGCTGAATGAATTGACTCAAAGTTAAATGAACAGGACCAAGGAAAGACTACACACAATATTAGCAACACTGTGTTATGATCAATTATGAATGTCAGTTCTTCTCAGTATATAGGACTCACAAAGGACAATGCTATCCATATGGAGATAAAAAGATGACAAATTCTGAATACAGATTAAAGAATACCTTTTTCCACTTTATTCATTTTTGTCAGTTTTTCCTTTTTATCTGTTTCTTCTTTCACAACTGTGATTAAAAGAAAAAATGAAGAAGACCAAATTCCCAGAATTAAAACTGAAAAGGGTAAATACACAACCAAAGAAGATGAAATTAAAGTAATTATTAAGAACAATTTGCCTTATCTATATGCCAATAAAACTGATAAACTTAGTGAAATAGATAAATATTTTAAAAAAGACAAATTGCAAAAGTTAATGAAAAAGGAAATGCTATATTTCAAAATCAATGCATCAAAAAAAGAAATTGAACAAGTCATAAATGGGTTCCCTAAGGAAAAAATCCAAGACCAGATGAATTTACAAATAATTCTACTGAATATTTAAAGAATATTTAATTCCATTATTGTGTAAACTTTGTAATAAATAATAATTTCAATATTGTAATGACAATTGTGAAAAGACTTAGTTTCTCTAATAAATAGAATTATCCATAGCAATTGCAAAGTATTTCTAATGAAAAATGCATTATATAAAGCCTATATCAGACTGCCTACTATTTTAGGAAGAATGAAGGGTAAGGAAAAAATTTGGAATTCAAAATCTTATAAAAACTGAATGCTAAAAATTGTTTTGACATTTAATTGAGAAAAGTAATATACTAATAAATAATAAGATGCTATTAAAAAAGAAAAAACCAGGAAAAAACAAATATTGATATGAATGCACTGCTGAGAAAGATGGAGTGCAGCTAAAAATGACTAGAAAAATCTTATTTATTGTACTTTAAACTGTAAAGGGGTAAGAATGGAGAAGGAAGATTCCCCATCTGCATCTTCCAAGACAGAGGAGGAGAGTAATTAATAAGAAAGAATTTCAAAGAAGAGACAGGAAAAACAGATCTTAAATGTCTATATGAATATTCAAAATAAAGACAATAAACTAAATTAATAAAAGATAACTACAAAAGAGGTAAATTTTGATTTTTTAAAATATCACTAAAATGTGATGAACCAGAACTTTATAAGAACATAAATCCAAGAAGAGGAGGGTAGATTACAATGCAAGTTAAAAGTTATGACCATGTAAGGAAATTCAGAAAATGAATGGGGGCAACACAACAAAGAGCATTAGGATAAGAATAAAAGGAGAAGCAGGTGAAATATTGTTATGAAAATTTCCAGTGACTCAGAGAAAGTAGGTTGGATCTTACAATCCAATATTCTATAGGGAAAAAAGTCAGTTCATGAGAGGAAGAAATAGGAAACATTTAAGAGTGAAATTCGATATGCAACAGTAAAGATGAAAAGAGGGAAATCTCAAAAGAATTGGATATGCCTGAACAAAACATTCATTAATTGATATTTTTTTAAAAGATATATAGAAGAAAAAAGCAAGAGCAAGTAATTGAAAGAACACAAAAGGATTGCTAGGTCCTGAAAGAATAGTACAGAAACCCAGACTAAGGACAAAAATGGATAATGTATGTTTTTTTTCCTTTATTAACTGTGATTACAAAAAGAAGGATGGAAGATGGAATAGAGCCAATGCTCAAGATGAACAGGATTATGATAAAAGACCATGGTAGAAAAGTAAGTTACTCTTCTCTTATTTTACTTCTCTTTCCTTTCCTTTCCTTATCCTCTTAAAAGAGAATTATATTTGTTCTAAGGGCAGAATAAAAAAATGGTTTAAAAGGAGTTGAAACTGAAAATAAGTGAGGATATTAAGAGACAGGATACCTTCCCTAATGACTTCAAGTCACCAAACCCTGTTAAACTACAGGGTATGGAAAGGCCTGGCAGATGTGTTTGTTTAACCACTGTTAGTGATCTTTGAAAGATCATGGAAATTATTCACTATGGCCAAGTTGGACCTCTACCAGGAATGCAAGGACAGATCAACATTAGAAAACTATAAACATAATAAACCATATCAATAACAAAAATAATAAAAATCATATGGATATAGCTAGAAACACAGAAATGGGCTCCAATAAAATGCAGTGCTCATTTATGTTAGGAAAAAAACCCCAAAAAGTATAGGAAGAAAAGAATCTTTCCTTAGAATATTGAAAAGGATCTTTCTACAACCAAGCTAGTCTATTTGTTTTTTAATTTTTTGTTGCTGACTTTTGTTTTAATATCACATTCATTTCTGAGTAAACAATTACTAATCCATGTCCATGGAGATTTCTTGGTAAGAAAGCTTTTTTTTTTTTAAATGGAAAAGCTTCAGCAAAATGAAATAACATGTCAAGTATTTATGAGTATATTATATAGAGTTATAGAATATAAAATAAAGAGAGAGATTTTTTTACACCTCTCCTCCATTACTTAACTTTATTATAATTACATGTTTAGACTCATTTCATTTTTTAAAATGAAATGTCGTATATTGTGTATATCGCTTTTCCTACTTCAGCTTACCTCATCCTGTATCAATGTATCAATTTATTCACCTCATGCTTTTATGAATCTTCATAAATATACTTCACATTATTATATATGTGTGTGTATGTGTGTGTGTATCACAATTTATTTAATCATTCTTTAATCAATGAGCAACTACTTTGTTTTCAGATCTTGATAGCCACAAAAAGTGCTTCCATAACTTTATGAGAACCTTCTGTCTTTGAGTGCCTTGAGGCACTCAATCTTTGGGTGAAAACACTGAGTAAAAAGTTAAAGATTTTTAAACACTTTTGTTTCATAATTCTAAATTGATTTCCAGAATTTTTGAAATAATTCACAGACCTAATAACAGGATATTTTTTGTGCCTGTTGTTTTCCAATTTGATGAGAGGTGAAACTACAGAATTGGTAGAATTTACATTGCTCCCATTAGTAATTTGGAACAATATACTTGTTAAAAGATAGCCATCTTTTTCCAAAATTGTTTGTTTGTATTTCTGGACCACTTATTACACAGAGAAGGTTTATTTTAAATTTTCATATATGTTTTAATTTCCTAAATATCTTTAGATAATAGACCCCAACAAAAATTTTTATTGCATAGATTTCCTCCATTCAACATTTTATTTCATTTTTCTGGATACATTGATTTTGTTTATACAAAAGCTTTTAATTCCAATTAATTGAAATTTTCTGATATATCTTTGATGATCAACTCTTACTCTTGTTTTTGATTTAAAATCTTCCCTCTAGTGATAATTTTGGGAAGTACCTACACTAACTTTACTTCTATTAATTATCTCTTGTTGGATATTGTATGCTGATTTTTTGTGATTCTATTGTCAGACTCTTCCTATCTTTTCTGGATGATCATTCATCTCATTCATTCTTACTATCTCAATTCTGCAAAAGCTCTCTCTTAGTCTCATTTCTCTCTTTTCCCATTGGCTCATATGAATTTAATGATGATTCTGTTGCTGACTCTCAGTTCTATTCATACAGGCTGAGTCTCTCTCTCCCTGGAACTCATCACACAAAAGTCACTAACTGATTTCAAGACATTTCAAGCAAAAATATCCCATACACATCACAAACTTAATTACCCAAAATGAGTATTTTTTCCTATAATACATTACTTTTCCAAAACTCCATTTTATTGAGGTTACTCCTGTCTTTCCAATCACTTATGTTCAAATTATTGGGGTTATCCTTGACTCCTCACTCTCTATACATAGAAAATTAATTTCTAAATCTTTTTGTTTCTATTTCTACAACATCTTATAACTATATTCTTTTCTTTACATCCATGGCCACCTAATTCAAGTCATCATAACCAGTGGCCAGAAGATTTGCAATAGATTTAGCATTTTCACTATCATTTTTTCATGTCCTCACATGCTCTCCATCATCATCCATGACTACTAGTTTACCTGACTTCCTTCATGTCTTACTGATATTTTGGGGTCTATCAACCAATCTGCACTAACACATTATACAACTCCTTCTTTCATCAGTTTTTTTTAAAAAAAATAATTACTACAGTGTATTTTTCTGTGATCAGTGCAGGGATCCAATACTGTTGTCTTGCCGCCCCAATGTGTGTCTTATTTTGATTATTAAACTACCTACATAATAAATCTGGTACTCCTTGACCTCTTTCTTTGATATCATCTAGTACTCCTTGTTTGGGATAACCTTGAATATCTAAGGGGATGCAGGAGATTTGGTGGCAAGACAGTAGGCACTTAATAGATTCTCTGAGTCATTAACTGACTGGTGACCCTAATTCAAGTCACTACCCACTCTCATATAGCCATCTCATAGCTGTCAAAGTGAATTTTTTTCAATAGAGCTCTTACTATATATTAAAATAATTCTCTCATCTCTTAAAACAAATATTCTCCTGTGTTTAACATTGAAAGTGCTTTACAACCTTTTTAGCTTTATTATACATTATGTCATTCATGTCCAGTCAAATTGGCCTTCTTACTGTTCTTCACACATCATACTTCATCTCATATTTCTTGTACTAATATAGAATATTTTCCATTTTCACCTCTGCCTCTTAGAATTACTAGTTCTCTTCAAGTGACACCTTGTACATGAAGTTTTTTGATTCCTTCAGATCTTTATACCTTCTCTCCCAAATTACTTTGCCTCTATTTTTCCATAGTCATTATATATGCATGTACATACTAATAATACACACAAACACACATACACACATATTCTAAGTTTTCATAGTAGTTTATGTTATCAGGTTAGCATTGTTTTGTATTTAAGAAATGCAGGAAGCTTTCCCAACAGTATTTGAATTAATGCAAGGATATTGACTGTCTTCACTAGTATTCCACATGGTGATAAAAATGTTAACATTAGAAAGAAAAAGAAAAACACCTACAACTGTATGTATAATCACAAGAACAACAGTGGGGGGGGGGATTATCTTTATTTGCAGTCAGTATGATGATTTACTTAAAGGAACCCAAATAACCAAAACAATAAATATTCATATCAAAGTATCAGATTGCAAAATAAACTAAAAAGCTGTTCACCTTTCTTGTATATTACTAATAAAATCCAAAAGGACAAAAAAGAAAAATAATTTTGTGAAATTAATTTTAATCTGTTGAAAATATTTAAGTATTAATCAACATAATACACTTATATGAATACAGAAAAATATTTTTTTCAGAAAACAGAAAAGACATATATAGACATCTATTTCTTATAGTTAGTCCTCAATTTAATGAAAAAAATACTATTTGAATAAGCTTAGTTATTATTCTGGACCAGTCCTTTTCCAGGCAATCTAGTCCTATGATTTAGTTTTAGCATAGGAATGTAATGGAATATTTACCTGCCATGATATACAACAAAAACATTTTTTGGAATTAAAATAAAAACTCCTGTGGTTAAATACAATATTTATTCAGATAAAACACTACACTCATCTATCTTTATATTCACTATGGCAATTTTTAATGCTAGGTCAGAAAGGAATTTGACAGGATAATGGAAATTCTGCTAAAATATTGAATACCAATTACGCATAGTCTAGTTGTTAATTCAGCCCAGTTCTATAGTAGATAGAGTATTGTACATGATGTCAGGGATGCCTGAGTTCAAATTCAGCCTCAGACACCTATTATTATTTGTCCTGGGCAATTTACTTAATCTTTGCCTTAATTTCTTCAACTTTAAAAAGGATGATAATAATAGCAGCTACTTCCCAGGATTGTTATGACAGTTTACTGGGATATTTGTAAAATGCTTAGCACCATTCCTGGCTCATAGTATACATTAAATGAGTATTCCTTTTCATACCTCATAAATCATTTCCTACACTTCAAGTTCAATCCCCAAAATGACTTCCAACAAAAGCAGTTAGCATAAAAAGATTCAGTCTTCTTCCAGAGGTTCAGTCAATATGGTGGAGTAAGGAAATGTTCAATCGAGTTATTTAAACATTCCCATCCCCTCTCCCCCCCAAAAAAACTTTAAAGGAATGCCTCAAATGGAATTCTGGAATGACAGATCAATAAAAATCCAGAATGAGACATACTTGCCACCCAGAACAACTTAAGAATTTGGTAAAAGTGATCAATGACACAAGAATGGAGACTAGCCCAGAACACATGTAAGTGAAACACCAGTGGTGGAACTAAGGGGTGGGGACAGAACCAGAACCATCTACAGGAACTCTCAAGACAGATAGTATGGGCAGTTGGTGGTGCAGTGGCTAGAACATTGGTATTGGCATCAGGAGCATCTGAGTTCAAATCCGGCTTCAGATAACTTAATAATTTCCTAGCTTTGTGACCTTGGTCAAGTCACTTAATCCTGTTGCCTTGCAAAAACAAACAAAAAGACAGAGACAGTAAAGAGATCTGACAACTGAACAGAAAGAGGTTACTTCCTCTGAATGAAAAACCAAATGCCATTATACTATACCCTCATCTAGGTCATAGTTTAATGATGGAAAGGAATATTCTCAGGCAAGAGAGAATGGAAGCCCTGAGGAGCAATATCACTTTGCATGCCAGTGGAAGAGACTCCCTGAGAAAAAATATGCAATACTATTGCAAGGAACCAGAAATCCTACCTGGGCAAAACCATATTGCCGATCAAAAGAACAATGACCACACATCATCTCAGATCAAACCATCTGGGAAGAATCAAAAACTTATAAACCTCTATAACTTTTTATAAATACAGCAGTGCGAAAAAGCTTGAATCTTGTCATATAAGCCCTCTTCTATCCCCATGCAAGGAACTGAGTACTACATTAATATGAAATTTCAAATTAAGAAATAAAATGGAAAATGAGCAAATAAAAAAAATCCTCACTATAGAAATCAATAATAATGACAGGAAAGATCAAATCATAAACCAGATGGAAACAATGTAAAACCTCCCTCAAAATGTGAACTGTACACAAGCTCAAAAAAATTTCCTTGAAGAGTGGAGAAAGCTTTTGAGTTATTTATTTTTGACAAGGCAGTGGGGTTAAGTGACTTGGCCAAGGTCAGACAGCTAGGTAATTATTATATGTCTGAGACCAGATTTGAACTCAGATACTCCTGACGCCAGGGTCACTGCTCTATCCACCACACTACCTAGCTGCTCTGCAGAGGTACTATTTTCAAGAGTGGTAAAGGATTAACTAGGTAAAGAAATGAAAGCAAAGAAAGAAAATTTTGAAACTATAATGTGCAATAATAATATTGCAAGAATAAAATGTTATAGAATGTAATCCTTGATGGGCAGTTATGTGACTAAGTGACTAATTTGTGAGGAATATTCCCTTCCTGAGTTCAAATCCGGCCTCAGACACTTCCTAACTGTGTGAACCTGGAAAATAATAATTAGTAGGTTGATAAAAGAAACAAAAATTACTGAATAAAATTACATCTTAAAAATCAGAATTGATCAAACAAAAAAAATATATAAAAGTTCACTAATGAAAACTTCTTAAGAAAACAGGTACAAAAACCCATTGGAGAAAACAATTTCATAAAAGTTAGACCTGGGTAAGTAGAGCTAATGACTTCATGAGAAATAAAGAAACAATAAAACAAATTCAAAAGAATGAAAAAATTGAAGAAGATACTAGAAATCTCAGAAAAAAATTAACTGGAATACATTGAAAAGAGGCTTTAAAAGTACTGAAATATCTGTGAGCCATGATTTACAAAAAGAACCTAGACATTATATTTCATATGTGTATGTATACCTAAAACTATTCTGATATCCTCAAACTGGAGACAGTAATTTTACAATTGCAATTTGAATTTACAATTACAAATTGAAAGAACCCATAAGTCATTACCTGAAAAATATTCCAAAATTAAAAGCCCTGGGAATATTATAGCCAAATTCCAGAGCTCCCAGGTCAAAGAAAAAATGTTTCAAACAGAAAAATTAACTTATTCAAATACCATTAAATCACAGTCAGAACTCAGAAGATTTAATAGATACCATATTAAAGGAGCAGGGAGTGGGGGTAGAGGTTTAGAATATAATATCAAAGAAAAGAAAAGAGCTAAGATTACAACTAAGAATAAACCACCATAGAAAACTGAATATAATCCTTCAGGGAGAAAAATGTTAATGCAATGAAATAGAGAACTTTCAAGAATTCCTGTCAAAAAGACTAGAGTTGAATAGAAAGTTGATCTTCCAAATACAAAACTCAGGAGAAGCATAAAAAGATAAACATGAAAGAACAGTCATAAGAATCTCTATAAGTTTAAACAATTTACTTTTATATATGGGAAGATGATCCATGTATCTTCTAAGAATTTATCATTACTAGGATAGAAGGAGATTGCTTAGGCAGAGGATGCAGTAATGAGTTGATTATATTGGGAAGATATAAAAATAAGTTGAAGAGTAAAAGGGATGCCCTGAGAGTTGGGGTAAAGGAAAGGAAAATGGGGGAAGTTATCTCCCATAAAATAGGCATGCAAGGAAAATCTTTAACAGTGGAGGGATAAGTAGTTGAGAGGGTAACATTGGAACCTCAAATTTAACTGAGTTAAAAAAGGAAAATATAATATCCATACTCAAATAGTAAAATAAATCTATCTCACCAAACTGGGAAGTAGGAAAAGAAATAGATAAGATAAAGTATAAAATGGAAAGCAGATAAATGAAGGAAGCAGTCAAAAGCAAAAAAAGGGAGGAAGAAAATTTAAAACTAATTTTTTAAATGATTGTTAAAATTTTTTTCTTAGTGTAATTGGTAAATATTTAATGAAATAAAATTATTAATAAAAGATGCCTGTCTAACCAAAAAAAGATTTAATGTTACAAAATCAAGTCAGGAGGACACTCTTTAAAGCTAGACTAAATAATAACAAAATTCAAATTTAACTGTAAGCACAAAAGATAGCTAGAACCTCAGTTAATTAAAATTTATTATCTCAAAGAAAATAATGAAAATAACAACCACTATACTAATGGAAATGACAATACATAATTTATAATAATATGATGCATAATGTATAATATATTAATATATGGTAAAATTTAAAGTACGATACAACATAAAGCAACATAAAACAGAATGTATAAACATATATATTTGTGTGTAAATATATACATGTATACACATATACATACAGAATTCAGAAGCAATTAAACATTTAAATCTCAGTGTTCAATAAAGCCAAGAATACTTTTTCTATTATGAGATTCTGTTCTGGTATGATATTCTACTGGAAAAGAACCCTGGTAAAACAGAAGAAGAATGGCAGAAATCAGATTTAGGCCAGTATAATTTACAATGTAAACAATAATCTAAAAATGGACATATATATATATATATATATATAGTCTAGATTTAAATAGTGACATTAAAAATATGTAGAACAAAAGAAGATATATTTCAGCTCTATGATGAGTATAAAAGTTTATGTAAGCAATAGAAAGGCAGTTATAAAGGAAAAATGCATATTTTAGTTGCATAAAATTAAAAAGATTTTCTTTTCTTATATTTCCCCACTCAAGGAAATCACAGGTCTCTATGCCAATAAAATTATAGGTACCATAAAATCAGTGAAGTTTAAAAAGAAAAAGAGCTGTTAACTAGAGAAAAAAAAAATCCCTGGCTGTTTATTCATAAAAAAATAGCCTGGCATATATATGCCAAGAGCCATTTCTTAATAGACATGCTCAAAATTTAGGGTCTATTTTTTTTTACAGAAAGACATAACAAATAATGAAAAAGAGAAATGACAATTAAACTAATAAAGTTTCACTTCCTTCAATGGAACTAATACATGTCTTTTTTATTAAAAATAATAATAAATGTGACAATGCTAGCTTTTGAAAGCCACAGATATTGTAGCTCTGAATGAATTCAATAATTCTGGAGAACTGCTTGGAATGTTAAAATTTGGGAAGTAAATTTATACCATTTGGCCAAATAATCTATCCCATTGCTAGGTATAATATCCCAAAGGCATCAAACACATAAGGATCTAGTCAAAAAATAGTTGAATAAATTATTGCATGTGAATAGAATGGAATATTATTGGATAAGACCTGTAGTTTCACCAGAATGCTAATGAACCTAGGTAATTGTCAATATGAAGAATTTCAAAAAACAGAAAAGAGTTGTGTGAACTGATGCAGAAGGAATAAAGTAGCAAAAAAATACCTAATAGTTTTTTAAATAATACCAACCATCAGATGAACTCACATTATTTCTAACACCCAAACTTGTTTTCAGTATTTTCTTAGAAGAGACTTCTGTTATTATAGCTAAAGAAAACAGCATTTTCTATAAAATGTAGGGGAGGTTTTTGGTGGGTTTTGGCTAGTTACTTTTGTTGCTATTGTCAAAGGTGGGGAAGGGGTTATACTGAAAAATTATGATGATAATAAATATATATATATGCATCAGTAAAGCATTTTTAAAATATTACAATGACTGATTGTGGAAGACCTTGAATGGTGTACAGAAGAATTAAAATCATTATGCTATAAATCCCAATATGGAGAATAACTCAAAGTGCAATAAGCTGCCATAGGATGTAATGAGTTCTGCCTCACCAGACTTCTTCAAGTAACTTTCAGGTATATTGTAAGGTATATTTTTGTTCAGGTATCAGGTGAATTGGATGGCCTCAGAGAGAGGTAAGGAGATGAGCATGTTGAAAGAGGAAAATGCTGTATGATCATCCTGAGTGTTACTTTCACTAACAAAACTGGAGATCCTAGAGGTAGAGGCAAATAAAACAAAAGGAATAAGGGAAATGAAAAAGAATTTTAACATATATGATATATATGTATATGTATATATTAGCTTAAAACTGCACTAAAATTTCGTGGACACTGGGTATATTTTACTTACTTTCATTAGACTAATATTCTCAAAATATTAGTTACTCAAAATACCATTGAGTAAGAAACAGTTATCTTTGTGTTTTAGAGTTGTATGCTTCCTGAGAGAAAGTCACAGTTCCAAACAAAAGGATATTACCAAGATTGACAAACTCTAAATTTGACTTGCTTAATATAATTATTCTAATATTTCATATATTTGTAAAGTTTAGATAATATCTATTGAATGCTTATTGGTTATTTTTTAAAACATTTCTATACATTTTCTATTTTTATTTAAAAAAATAAGAAAATGCTAATAGCCCAGTCTGGGGGAATCTATCTTCAACATGAATTCAAGTATTGAAAAGAAGACAAATTTTTATTTATGAGGAAACTTTAGGGAATGATTTTATATGCAAAAAACAATGGTGAGAAAAAAGGTGGAAGCATGGTAATACATAGAGAGCATAATCTTCTATACTCCAGCAGTGCAAAGAACCTCAACATTTGGGTAAGAGAGACCTTAAATCAGTCAAACCATCTTTCTTATTTCAATGAATTAAGACATATATAAGAACTGTTTTTTGAAGAAAAAACATTAGTGATATTAGTTCAGTTGATCCAGAGAGAAATAAGTATAGAGCTCTACTTCCTGATATACTATACAACAACTGAGAGAGACTTGCCTCCAAAAAATAATGGATAACAGAATAAAGGTAATAAAGAGAGAGATGGGGGAAAGGAGAGAGAGAGAGAGAGAGAGAGAGAGAGAGAGAGAGAGAGAGAGAGAGAGAGAATGAGACAAAGACAGACAGAGATGGACAAAAAGACAAACAAAAAGAGGAAAAACATGACCAAGAAAATGAGTAAGGAGAAAGGAGAAAAAACCTCCAAAAAGCGGTTTAAATATTTTGGATTTATATCATAAGAAGACAAAACAAGAATTAATAACAATAGTCCCAGAAAGGTATTTGGAAAGTTCACTAGTCACATTAAATTGAATAATAAGCCATCTAAAAGAAATAAAGGAGGGTCTGGTTTCATTTTAAGGGGATTTTATGTTGATTAATAGAGATCTGTCATCTATTTAAAAAGGAAGAATAAAAAAATATTGTGGAAGTAAATGGCATGGAGTGATCTGTTGAAATGTTTTATGAAAAATATATAGAATCAATGAAAACCAAAACTATTTGTTGGAAGACATAATAGCAGAGAATGGGTGAATTAGGTGTGGCCAGATCACTGAGAAGATCCTGCTAGTTTTAGTGGATTGGAAGCTCAATATGATACATCATTATAATATGGTAGCTATGACAGTCAATAAAATCATGCAATGTATTGAGTATTGAGAAGTAAAAAGGTAATAATCATGCCATTGTCTTATCTAGATAGAACAAGTGAAATATTGTCTTCAGTTATGGGTGTCATATTAGAGAAAGAAAAATAATACATTTGAGAATGTAAAGAATAAGGAAACTAGGATGGGGAGACAAAAAAAACTTCATTCTTTTTTGGTCTATATTTTTGATTTCATTGGTGAATGATTACAATATTATATGACCCTCTCTATCAATGCTGATTGACAGCTCTTCCACAAGTTACAGAGTTATTGTCTGGAGCAATGAGTGAATAGCCTAGGGTCAATCAGAAGTAGGACTTGAATTCATTTATTCCTTAAAGCCAATGTTCTATTCATCATACTGTCTTTATAAGTAAGTGAATGAACAATAATATGTGAGTATGTCCTTAATACTGTATTAAACATATGTGAAGCAAAATATGCAAATCTGATTGTGGGTAAAGAATAATCAGTGTGGAGGGAGAGAAGAGAGAATCTCAAAGATATTCTCTTAACAAGACAAAGAGGATTCAGGAAGTTGAAACAACTGAAAGCTTTACAGAAGAAAGAGCAGTAAGTAGGCAGAATATTTAGAGTTGCAATGTATTTGTATATTTGTGTATATACATGTGCATAAAACAACTAAGACTGATCTAATGTTAGTGAACTAAAGTATTTTGAATTCAATTATATGTGATATAATTGGTTCTAATAAGCAAATGAGAAAATTAGAATTTAGAGCCTAAATGAATCAAATTTCCCAATGAAATGAAAGATCTATAGATAAGATTAAAAAGATACAACCCACACAACAATATTTCTAAAATAAGATAGTACATATCACAAAGGAGATGTTTAAATTAAAAGCACTTATTTTTCAACTGCATCTAGAACATAAGGAAAGGAATTCCAATCATTATATCTAACAGTGCAGAGTAATAAAAACACAACCAAAGAAAAAACATATATACTGTCAATATCTTATTATAAACAATAAAAATTAATTAAGGCTAAATATATAAAAACAGTTCAAAAGAGATTGCAGCAAAAACTAGGACAAAGTTCATATTATTATTATTAAAGCCTGTAAACATACCTCTGGAATTTATAATTAGTAATATTAAAAGTTTTGAGTAAATTTTTAATTTTCATCCAATTTTTTATTTAGATATTAGTATTTACATTTCAATGATTTTCTTATTTTTGAATGACCTAATGACAAGCAAGAAGAAAGACAGGAAGGAAAGGAGCAAGCAGTAAGTAGGGAGATAAAGGAAGCCAATGTTGAGACTATGAGAGATTGAAATTTTCTAGGAAATAGAGGTGAACCTAGAAAGCTATGCAGGGGATAGGAAGGGAGAAGTCTCTAAAACGTCACAGAGATATCAGGAGGAATATCATAATTAGAAAACAGGAAGTTGCTCAAATTGTTAGAAAGTAAAATAAGTGAAGGGACAAGTAATATAAATGAACCTGGAGGACTTCTGGTCAAGATGACAGAGAGAGGACAGGCACTGTGTTAAGTGCACCTGGTGTCCCATAAAAAATAACATGAAAGAAAGAAACCACTTAACAGAAACTTGATTGACAAAACCCAGAAAAAGAAGCTAGGAGAAGAACACCTAACAACAAAGTCTGTCTCAGGGGAACTTGGGTGAACCAGGAGAGGAGATAAGAGGTTCAGTGCAGGTACAGCATAGGGGGAAACTAGAGGACTAGCATTAGCCTCAGAGAATTTGGTGAGAGGCAGGTCTCAGATCCAACTTTAGCCATGGAGTCTTTGGCCAGGAGGAGGGGAGGTCTGCATGGCTGGAAATCATTAGGGGAGCATTCTTCGAGGAAGAAACAGAAGCCACCCCCCACCCCCACAGGCTCAGGTGTGGACTACAGACCACACTCATCTAAAAGGAAGATTGGCTTCCAGTCCATTGTTCAAGGTCAACTCAAACCCTGCTTCCCCCTTCACACCCTCCTCACTACCCCCCACTCCCTCCAGGATTGAAAGAGGGCTTCAGTCACTCCAGAGACAGCAACCAGTGTCCACACTGGCCAGTCCTTGGAATTATGAAGCCAAGTGAACAAAGCCTCTAGTGTTTCCAGAAGCAAAACCTCTGAGAGCCAGCCCTTCACCCAACAGAAGATCCTAGAAAAATGAAGAAAATCCAGTGAAAAGTGGGGCCCATGGAGTAATATTAGAAGAAGCAAATTCTAATCCGGAGAGATCTAGCACTTAAGGATAATATTAATTGTCCAGAAGTCCAGAAAGACTTCCTTGAAGAAATCAGGAAGGAGTTTAAAAATCACTTGGAAAAGTTGGGAAAATAAACAAGAGAAAATTTACATGTTGCAAGAGGAAATTAACATTTCATAACAAGAAAACAAATCCTTGGAAAATACAATTGGATAAATACAAAATGAGAATGATACTCTCAGGTTTTCAATTGGGCAAATGCAAAAAGAAAGTAATTCTCTCAAAATTAAACTTAGGCAGATGGAAAACTCCTTTAAAAAATAAAATTGACTAGTTGGAAAAGGAGTTCTAAAAGGTAAATAAAGAAAATTCCTCTCTAAAAAGCAGGAATGGAATTTATGGAAACTAGTGGTTCCATGAGACAAGATTCTGTTAAACAAAACCAAAAGCTTGAAAAAAATAGAATAAAATGTAAAATATCTCATCAACAAAACCATTGACTTTGAGAACTGATTGAGAAGGGGAAAAAAAGCCTGGAATTAATACTACAGGATTTAATGATGGAAACTGCCATGACATCATGAAAACAGAGGGCAAAATAGTTATTGAAAGAATACATCTATCCCCTCTAGAGAAAGATTCTAAAATTAAAACACTAAGAAATGTTGTGGCCAAATTCCAGAACTATCAGATAAAAGAGAAAATCCTGCAAGAAGCCAGAAAGAAACAATGTAAATACTAAGGAACCACAGTAAGGATTACACAGGACCTGGCTGCATCAGAATTAAGGGATCAAGAGCCTGAAATGAGATATTCAAAAGAGCAAGGGGAGCTAGGAATGCAGCTAAGAATCTACTATCTGGCAAAGCTGAGTCTTCTCTTCCAGGGAGAAAAGATGAACATTTAATGAAATGGGAGACTCCAACATTTACTGATTAAAAGACCAGAGGTAAATAGAAAATTTGGACCACAAACAGGAGGCTCAAGAGACACATGAAAAGGTAAAAAAAAAGGGGGGCATGAAAGAAAAACACTGCTATCCAATAAGATGAAACTGGATATATCTCTACTTGGGAGATTCTCATAACTCTTGAGAATTGTTACTCTATTAGAGAGAATTTGCTTAGCCAGAAGTGCTGGACATTCATGACTTTTATGTGACTCATATAGAATGATTTAAAAACAATATCTCCTTAAAAGGGGGGACAGTAACGAGATGGCAGGATGGAGGAGATTGAATGAGGAGATTGAATGAATAAATCACATTATGGTGAGGTACAAAAGACCTATTGCAATAGAGGTGAAGAAAGGAGGAGGTTAGAACCACCTGAATCTTCTTCTCATCATTACATTACATCATAACATTAAAGTTAACTGGCACACACTCAGTTAAATTAAGAAAATTATCTTACCTTAAAAGGGGAAAAGGGAAGGGGGGGACAGGAAGGGAGAGAAAAGGGGGAACTAAAAGAAGAAGGGGAAGGAAGAAGGGGAAAAGGGAAAGGGAAAAGAAAGGGGAGGAGGGTTGATATAGTGGGGCAAACACACTGAAGTTGGTGGTATTCAGAAACAATACTGGGGAATATGGATAAAGGGTAAAAAGGGGGAAAATACAAACAGAGGAAAACTGCTAGAATAATTAATTATATCAATAATCATATCTATAACAAACCTATCAGAAATGATATAATTATATCAATAGACCCTGAAAAAGCTTTTGACAAAATACAGTAACCATTCCTATTAAAACCACTAGAGAGAATATAGGAATAAATGGATAGTTCCTCACAGTAATAAGCAGTATCTATCTGAAACCATCAACAAGCATTATACGCAATGGGGATAGGCTAGAGTCATTACCAATAAGATCAAGGATGAAACAAGGATGCCCATTATCACTACTACTATTCAACATTGTATAAGAAATGTTAGTTTCATGGGCAGCTAGGTGGTGTAGTGGATAAAGCACCGGCCTTGGAGTCAGGAGTACCTGGGTTCAAATCCGGTCTCAGACACTAAATAATTACCTAGCTGTGTGGCCTTGGGCAAGCCACTTAACCCATTTGCCTTGCAAAAACCTAAAAAAAAAAGAAATGTTAGCTTTCAGCAATAAGAGAAGAAAATAAATTGAAGGAATTAGAATTGGGAAGGAGGAGACAAAACTCTCAATTTTTGCAGACGACATGACAGTATGCCTATAGGATCCCAAAAAAATCATCTAAAAATTACTAGAAATAATTAGTAATTTTATCAAAGTCACAGGATATAAAGTAAACCCTCATAAACCTCAACATTTCTATATATGACTAGCAAGATAGAGCAGAAAGTGCTAGAAAGTAAAGTCCCATTCAAAGTAACCTTAGACAAAATAAAATACCTAGGAGTCTACCTGCCAAGGCAGAGTCAAAAACTTTTTGAAAACAATTACAAAATACTTCTTACACAAATAAAATCAGATTTTTAATAATTGGGCAAACATCAACTGCTGATGGATAGGTCAAGCTAATATAACAAAAATGACAATTCTACCAAAACTAAACTACTTGTTTAGTGCCCTTCAAATAAAATTCCAAAATAATTACTTTAATGAGTTAGAAAAAAATTGTAAGTAAATTCATATGGAGAAAGAATTTCCAGGAATTCAATAAAAAATGCAAAAGAAGGTGGTTTAGCTTTACCAGATCTAAAATTATATTATAAAGCATCAGTCATCAAAACTGTCTGGTATTAATTAAGAAATAGAGTGGGACCAGTAGAATAGACTAGGTGCAATAGCAGGAAATGATTATAGCAATCTGCTGTTTGATAAACCCAAAGAATACAGGAATTGGGTTAAAAACTCTCTCTTCAATAAAAACTGTTGGGGAAAATTGGAAGTTAGTATGGAAGAAACTTGAATTAGACCAACACCTCACACCCTATATCAAGATAATATCAAAATGGATACAGGATTTAGACATTAAAAAATATATTATAAGCAAAGTAAATGATCAAGGAGTAGTTTACCTGTCAGATCTATGGAAAAGGAAGCAGTTTATGACCAAGAAAAAGATGGAGAATATCATTAAAAACAAACTAGATAATTTTGATTGCAATAAATTAAAGAGATTTTTGCACAGATAAAACCTCTGTAACCAAGAAATGTAGCAAATTGGGAAACAATTTTTATAACTAGTATTTTTGACAAAGGACTCATTTCTAAAATATACAGAGAACTGAGTCAAATTTTCAAAAAAATAAGTCATTTCCCAATTGACAAATGATCAAAGGATATGCAAAGGCAATTTACAGATAAGGAAATCAAAGTGATCCATAGTCATATGAAAAATTGCTCTAAATCACTACTTATTAGAGAAATACAAATTAAAACATCTCTGAGATACCACCTCACACTTCTCAGACTAGCCAATATGACCAGAAAGGAAAACAATCAATGTTGGAAGAGATGTGAGAAATCTGGGACACTAATACATTGTTGGTGGAGCTGTGAACTCATTCAAACTTTCTGGAGTGCAATTTAGAATTACACCCAAAGGGCAATAAAAATGTGCATACCCTTTGATCCAGCAATACCACTACTGGGTCTATATCCTGAAGAGATTATGAAAAAGGGTAAAAACTTCACTTGTACAAAAATATTCATAGCAACTCTGTGGTGGCAAAGAATTAGAAATTAAGTGAATGTCCTTCAAATGGGGAATGGCTTAACAAACTGTAGTATATGTATTTAATGGAATGCTATTGTTCTATTAGAAACCATTCAGTGAAGCATGGAAGGATTTGTATGAACTGATGCTGAGTGAGATGAGCAGAAACAGAAAAATATTATACACCCTAACAGCAACATAAAGGTGATCATCAACCTTAATGGATTTGCTCATTCCATCAGTGCAACCATCAGGGACAATTTTTGGGCTTTCTATGATGGAGAATACCATCTGTATACATAGAAAGAACTGTGGAGTTTGAACAAAGACCAAAGACTATTACCTTCAATTTCAGGGGGAAAAAAATCGTTATCTCCTTATGTAATTTTGATATTTCTTATACTTTATTTTTCTTCCTTAAGTTATTGATTTCTCCCTTATCACATTCATTTAAGATCAATGTATATCATGGAAACAGTGTAAAGACTAAAGACTACCTTCTGGGGGCGGGGTAGGTGAAAGGAAGAAGAATAGGGGGAAAAATTGTAAAACTCAAAATAAATAAAATCTTTCTTAAAAAAAGTCTGGAAACATTTCCTTATTTAATTATGAAGGGTTTAAAATCCAAAAAGAAATTTGTACTTACCTTAAAATTTAGGATAAAGAGGAAATAGAGGATCATTGAAACTCCTTTAGCAAAGAAACAACGTGGTAAGACCTAGACCTATAACTCTGTGTGTGTGTGGGGGGGGGGGTGTTTAATAATTTAGTGGATAGTAATTAGAAGGGAGGGATAAACAAAAAACAGGAAAAACCTCTTCAGAAACTATTACAAAAGAAAGTCCCATGATGAAATGATTTAGAGTAGTGGTGCTATGTAAGGAAGGGAAGAGGCAAGACTTATTTTAGAAGTAAAATCACATGATTTGGAAAATTAAATGGTTATGAGGGATGAAGGAAAATGATTTTTGATGTAGCAAAACAAGCAGTCTAGAAAATTGTGTTATCTTTTATAGAAAGAGGGAAATTTGGAAGAAGGATAAATTTTTTTCAACCACTTATCTGATCATTAATGTCCTTCCAAACTTGGTTAGTTTATTAAAACTGAGAGTAGAAGGAGTCCTAAAAGGAGAAAATGAGTTCAGAATACTGAAATGTTCAAAAATAGCTTATCTCCTTCAGCTTTCCCTTAGAGTTGGCCTTATGTGTCATCATACAGCAATTGTATTGGTCATCATTCTATGGTCTATAGCCTGTTATTAAACATGAACTTTGTGTCAGAAATTGTGTTGGAGACCAAGCAAAGCAAAAGACAGTACTTATTCTTAATGTGTTCACAGTCTAATAGGGGAATCAACATCCAAATAATAATATACAAAGAAATATGCATGATAAAGATAATAAAAACAAATAAAATTTAACATTTCAGGGAGGCCAAGAGCAGTTTCTTGTAGAAGGTGAAATTTTTAGGTGCAACTTGAAGAAACTAGGGAAGTGAGGGAGGTGAAGAGGGAGAGAATACTAGAGATAGGGAATGCCAAAGAAAATATAGAGTGGGAGATGAATTATTTTGTGTGAGGAATAGCAAGGAGATCAATGTCGACTAGATTGCAGAGAATGCAGGAATGAATAAAATATAAGAGGTCTGGAAATGATAGGATGCCCAGATTATAAATCTGCCAAATAAGAATGCCAAATAAGATTTTATTATTGATCCTGGAAGTAATGAGAGTCATTATAATTTATAAAATGGTAAGACCTGTGCTTTTGGAAGTGCTACTTTACAACTGAGTAGAGAATAGTCTAGAATGAGGTTACGCTTAAGGTAGGAAGACCAACCAGAAAATGATTGCAATCATTCAAGTGCAAGGTGCTAAGTTGATGGTGGTACAATTCCCCAATGTAAGGGAGAGAAAATCAGAAAATTTGAGTCCTGAGACCATTGCTAGAATAAGATTAAAAACAAATATTAATCAATGCTCAGATTATCAAGATGGATAGGACCTCTTTCCTAAACAGTCTTTTCTTCATCTGTCAGCCTGTATGCTACTCCTGATGAAATCATTTTTGAGAGAAACAGCTTGGTAGAGTAAAACAAAACAAAATCCTGGCCAAACATTCAGGAAACTTGGATCTTATCCACAGCTAAAACTGAAACTATATGAATGACTTTAAGCAACTTAGCCTCTGTGGACATCAATTATTATTGCAATAAAATTAGAGAGTTGTGACTATATAACCTTTAAGGTTCATTCTTTCTTTATGATCTATGATATTTCTTCTCAGTGATCACTTATCTTCTCTCCTTTTGCCTTATTTTAGGCCTAATTATATTAACTCTTTTAAGGGGAAAAAATAGATTTGAAATAAAGTACAACACCAAATTAGAATATTCAGGAACTATCAAAAAGCAATTTTTACTACTTTCCAGTTTTTGAGGAAGAAAGAGAAGATATTCTAGAGGAAGCTAATTGGAGTAGGTCATATTACAATGTGTGAAGCTAACCAGTTTATCTATAAAATGCTATCCTCTGGCAGCAACAACTTACCCGGTACTGTTTTTCTACTGTGATTTGTACCATAATATGTGGAGATTCATTCTTCCTAGGAATGAGATGAGACATTCCAATTCATTTCCCAGGAGACTTAAACAAAATTTAAAACTAGCAATGGAACAGAGAAAGACTAATAATCTCACCAACTGTCTGTTTACAATGATCTAACATTCTATGGAAAGTTGTAATATATTGTGATTACTTCCTCTTTTTTATATTTGTGTTGTGTTTTCCTGATTTTTCCTGTTTATTTATTTGTGATGTTCCTAGTTTGTTATTAAATCTTTCTCCATTGTATGAGTTGAAATATATGTGAACATATCTATATATGATATGATACTATATAACAACATATATTAACATATATGCGTGTTTATATGTATGTATATTCACATACTTTTAGGTGTCTATTCATTTTTTCAGTTTGAAATTGCATTTGTCCGAAGTTGCTGATTGTTATTTTCTATTATTTAGAGTCAAAAAGTTGTTTTTCCTTGTCACAAAGGGGAGAGAAATGCATAGTTAACAAACTACACAAAGGTGAGCATGGGATTGTTATAACAAGGACTCACTTTATTGTATACATGCTCTTGGTTGTAATATCACTTGTTTTCTATTGAATTTAGCTATTTTCAAAGTGTGAAATTTGCTCTGCTTTTATTGGAAATATGATGGCATTTCAGCCAGAATTTAATCTTCTACTCAAATTATGTTTCTCTAAAACAAAATCCAGCAATAGATGAATGAGTGCATGCAGCATACTGTGTTCTGTGTCAGGGACTGGGTATAAAATCCCATATACATTTTTTGGCATGTGTTAAAGAAAACCATTTATTGCAAGTAAGCAATTCCCTCAAATCACATAAACACTTGTATTTCTAAAGAAGTCTCTAGTGTTTTGTTTTGTTTTTCCCAAATACAATGGTATTTGGTATTTAAAGTCAAAACATACCATTAATGATGTAAATCAGTGCATTCAATAAGATTCACAATTTGAACATTCCACTGAAGCATTTTTTGAGGTAAAAGTGAATAGAATGGTAAGAATCCCTTAAGTTATTTCTTCTTTTTGTATTGAATTAATTAATGTGTAACTAACTGGCCTTCTTCAATCTGCTTTCTACCTTGAAAAGAAGCACAATATTATTTCTATTTTTATATTTTCAATTCCTATGACTAGGAAGATGTGCTTCTGATATTTGAAAATTAAGGTACTCAAATAGACCACTTGTTCATATAGCATCTAATGTTTTTCCATATATATATATATATAGATAGATAGATAGATAGATAGATATAGATATATATACATGATGCCCCCATACATACTCCCTCGAACTAGAGAATTTTTTTTCTTTTTTTTTTAGGTTTTTGCAAGGCAAATGGGGTTAAGTGGCTTGCCCAAAGCCACACAGCTAGGTTATTATTAAGTGTCTGAGACCGGATTTGAACCCAGGTACTCCTGACTCCAAGGCTGGTACTTTATCCACTACACCACCTAGCCGCCCCAAACTAGAGAATTTTAAAGGTTGTTTTCATATTATTTTTTCAAACCCAAAGTTCATAATCAATGTATTGATTTTTTTTTTACAGGCAAACAAATGAACTCATTTGTTAAAAGCAAAATAATTTAAATTCAGTAGCATAGAAAGATATGATGAGACCAATTGTTGCTAAACACAGGGATACACTCTTCCACAGTTACTTCAACTCTAATGAGAAGGGGTAAATGTTAGAAATATGTTCTAATGGAATACAAGTAGTCAAAGGACATTTTGTATCTGAGATAACTTACCCTTCCAACAGGAAAACTGTCATTGTCTTCTGTTGGTATTATAAAGTAAACTGCATTATGTATTGAGCCAGAGATCTCATCTTTGCTGTTCTTGCCCACAGCTGGACATAAGCTTTGAGCTGTTTGTCTCTGACACTCACTACTTCTGAATATCCACACTTCTATTACTACAGCTTCTGAAATTATCTGCCCATCATTGACTGCTGTGCAGTATCATGTTTTTCAAAGCAAAATGTTATTTATACTTTTGCTTCTTTTTTTAATCTTAAAATCCCTCTGATTATCTTACCTGAATAGCTAGCTAGCTCTTGGACCTCTCTGAGAACTTTTTGAACTGACTTTTCTTATATGTAATTTTCACTCTATCTTATCTGAATGATGATCAAAAATTACTTTAATGCTTGTTTTATTTTAGTACTTGTACAAATGATTTCTAGTGTGTCCATTTGGGGAAAATGCTAAGAAGTTGAATGAAGCTATTGTAGAGAAACTCTTGTTACTTATTGTAACTTAAAAGTTTCTTCCTTTGAAAATTACTTATTCATATCTTTTCAACTTATGTCTATTGGGGAATGACTCTTTTTCATATAAATTTGAATCAATTTCTCATATATCTCAGAAATGAAGCCTTAATCAGAAAAATGCTATGAAGATTTTGTCCAGTAAAATGCTCCTGTTTTGTTTATGAATTAATTTTGCTAGTACACAAACTTTTCAATTATATATGATCAAAATTGCCCTATTACTATTAGTATTTCATTGAACAAAGAAGACCTCACAGCTAAGCAAATGGTTGATGGTATGAGTTGCACAATTATGTTCATTATAATGAGGAATATACCATGCAAGGCATACTTCTCAATTGCCTATACCATAAACAAACTCCCAGAGATTTGATTTTTAAGAAACAGTACTATTGGAGATGGTCTGACTATTGCAGTAGTTTCTTGGCCTTTAATGATTTTGATACCTCCTATATCAGTGAGGCAACCACTGCACATTAGCAATGCTAGGAAAGCACAAGTCTATGCTGTGTGGTAATATATAATAACCTGATACATCCTAATCTTTTACTAGATGGACTAATTTTCGGTTAGTCTTTCTACTCAGACTTTCCACACTGAAACTGCAAGGTGTGGGCCCTCTCTTGGGGAGAACCTATTCTCAAAAAAAAAAAAAAAGAGAACTCTCCCTAGGGCTCCCACCAGCTTCTCCAGGATTGATCACATTATCCTACTGGACACCTCATGGCACCAATCTCTGCCATTCTGGATTTTGGTATCTGAACCAGACTCTTTTGATTGGCTGAGGGCAATGGAGGCCATTGCTCTTCCCTTCAGAATGACTCTGGTCTATCTCTCTTCTCTCTACTCTCTAAAGATCTAAAAAGGTACTCTAATTTGCTTAGGATATAGACTTTATATCTAAGTCATATATCCATTTGGAGTTTATCTTGCATGTGGTATAAAATATTGGTCTAATTCTAATTTCTTCCAGATTGCTTCCTAGTTTTCTCAATCATTTTGTTGAATAGTGAATCCTATCCCCCAATAGCTGGCATCTTCAGCTTTATAAATAAAAGTAACCTACTATCAATTGATCACTCAACATTCATTTATTAATCACCTTTCATATTTCAGGAACTCTGTTGAGCACTAGGAGACAGAAAAAAAGCAAACCTTGTGTCTTCCCTCAAGGAGCTCTCACCTTAATGGGGGGGGGCATTCGAGCAGTTATGGGGGCATAAAATATTTAAAAATGAAAGATAATCCCAAAGGGAAGGGACTACTAAGGGAGCAACTGAAAAAGTTCTCTAGAGGATGGTAAGATTTGAGTTGAATCTTGGAAATAGCTAAGAAAGCTAGGAGGAAAAGAATACCAGATCTAAAATTATATTATGAAGTATCAGTCATCAAAACTGTCTGGTACTGGCTAAGAAATCAGTGGAATAGATAAGATGCAAAAAAGACAGCAGGAAATAACTTTAGGAATCTACTGTTTGATAAACCCAAAGATTCCTACTTCTGAATAAGAACTCAACCTTCAATAAAAACTACTGGGAAAACTAGAAGATAGTATGGCAGAAACTAGGAATAGATCAGCATCTTACACACAATATCAAGATAAGGTCAAAATGGGTTGAAGATTCAGACATGAAAGACAATATTATAAGTCAATTAAGAGATATATGGAAAGGGAAGCAGTTTATGACCAAAGATGAGACAGAGAACATTAAAAAATGAAAATTTTGATTATATTAAATTCAAACATTTTTGCACAAACAAAACCATTGTAAACAAGATTAAAAGGAATGTAGTAGGGGTGGCTAGGTGGCGCAGGGGATAGAGCACAAGCCCTGGAGTCAGGTGTACCTGAGTTCAAATCTGGCCTCAGTCACTTAATAATTACCTAACTGTGTGGCCTTGGGCAAGCCACTTAACCCCACTGCCTTGCAAAAAAATCCTAAAAAAAAAAACTTAAAAAAATAAAAGGAATGGAGTAAATTGGGAAACAATTTTTAAAAATAGTGGTTCTGACCAAAGACTCATTTCTAAAATATATAGAGAACTGAGTCAAATTCATAAAAAAGTCATTCCACAATTGATAAATGGTCAAAGCATAAAGAAGGGCAATTCTCAGATAAAGAAATCAAATGTATTTCTAGTCATATGAAAAACTGCTCTAAATCATGACTTATTAAAGAAATATAAATTAAAACATTTCTGAGGTACCATGTCATACCTCTCAGATTGACCAATTTGACAAGAAAAGATAATGATTAATGTCAAAGGGGATATGGGAAATCTGGGATACTAATGCATTGTTGATGGACTCAACCTTTCTGGAGAGCAATTTATAATTATACCCAAATGACAGTAAATGACAGTAAAAATGTTCAAACCTTTGGATCCAGCAATACCATTACAAGGTCTGTAACCTTGAAGAGAACATCAAAAACAGTAAAAAATACTCCAAAATATTCATAGCAACTCTTTTTATAGTGGCAAAGAATTGGAAATTGATAGGATGATCATCCATTGGGGAATGGCTGAATAAATTATGGTATACATACATACACACACACATACACACACATACACACACACACACACACACAAACTATTGTCCTATAAGAAATTATGAGGGATGGAATTTCAGAAATGCCTGGAAGGACTTGCAACTGAGTGAAATGAGTAGAACCAAAAGAACATTATACACATTAGCAACAACATGGGATGATGATCAACCATGATGCTCTAGTTCATTTTAGCAGTACAATAATCAAAGAAAATTTTAAAGGACTTGTAATGAAAAATACCATCCATATCCTGAGAAGGAAATGGAGTTTATTTTTTTTTGCAAGGCAATGGGTTTAAGTGACTTTCCCAAAGTCACAGAGCTAAGCAATTATTAATTGTCTGAGGTAAGATTTGAACTCAGGTCTTCCTGATTCCAGGGCCAGTGCTCTATCCACTGTGCCACCTCGCTGCCCCTAATTTTGGAATGTAAATGAAGACCAAAACTTATTATCTTCAATTTTTATAGCTTTTGTCATGTATTATGTAATTTTATCATCTCTAATGTTTCATTTTTTTTTCTTTTGGATCTGATTCTTCTCTCACAACATGTTCAATTTCAATCTATGCTTAGCATGGTTACAGATGTAGAAGTTATATCAGATAGCTTTCTGTCTGGAAGAGGGAGGGAAAAGAGGGAGAGAAAAAAAACTGTAAAACTCGAAACAGCAAAAAAAAAAAGGGATTGGAGTTTGATACCAATTGGAAAAATAAAAGAAAGTGGAGAAGGAAACAGGTATGTATTCAGTGTCTACCATATACTAAGAACAGGTGTTAACTACTTTAAAAGTATCTCATTTAATTTTGGGAACAATTCTATGTGGGAAATATCATTATTCACATTTGACAGTGTGAAGAAACTGGGCTGTTTGGAGAACAAGATTAAGAAACCTAGATTCATAGGTTCATTTGCTTCTGTAGGTTGTATACTTAATACATTTTACTGAGGGGCATCTCTATTTTTTTAACTAGTACCAAAAGAAAATGTGTTAAAGAGAAAAAAAGTAAGGCTTGGAGTCAGAAAAACCTGGATAAAAATTGTGTCCATGATACATAGCTGACTCAGGTGCTTTCTCCTATATCCCTTTCTCACATTTGTTAGTTTCACCCAGAAGTTCCATTTTTGAGAAGGAACTTTGGTCAACTATTCATCATTCTCAGATATTCATTAGCACATCCATAATGGGTACCTCTCAAGCCTGTATCCAGTTTTCTTTTAAATATTGGATGCCTTGGGGCAGCTAGGTTGCACAATGGATAATGCACCAACCCTGGAATCAGGAGGACCTGAGTTCAAATCCAGCCTCAGACACAATACTTGCTCCCTATGTAATATTTGGAAAATCATTTAAATGCATTGTTTTGTGAAAAAAATAAAAAAATATTGCTTGTACCTTTGAAAATGTGACCTCCTTGAGAATAGGGATTGTCTTTTGTTTTGCTTATATTTACATGCCCAACTCAACACACTTTTTAGCATATATATTATAAATGTCTATTTACTCATTCACTAATGCTATGCCTCATACATTCCCATTTATTACAGGGAATTAACAGTATAGACATTTATTCAGATTATGATGTATTAAAAACCAAGTCATTGAAGCTTCCTGGACAAATCCAAGATGATGGCATGAAGCTAAGAAACTCCTGAGGTTTTTTCCCAAAACAACTTTAAATGAAGTCTCCAAACAAGATCTTAAAGTGATAGAATCCACCAAAAATAGTGGGGAAAAAAAACTTTTCAGCTAAATATATACTGGAGGAACTTCTGAAAATGTCTGTTTCCCATGGGTAAAAGAGGAGTATAAACTAGCACAGGTGGGAGAGCTGGGAAACCAAAGGGAGGCATTTAGCCACGATGCAACTCAAGTTAGCAGATCAGCAGGCCAGTGATAGAGTAGGCCAGCAGTGAGGGTCCAAACCCCAGCTCAGAAGGAAAAGTTTGAGAGCTGTAATACTGATGCAGCAGATGAGACTGGGTTGGGCTACCTGAATGTAGAGTACAAATTGTGAACACCTGAGATGTCAGAGCAGCAAGGCAAGTACTATATATCCAAACCCTAGATAAAAAAGCCTTTGGGTATAACCCCTGTGTAACATAAGCAGAGGTCAATTTTCAAATTGAGCATAAAATCCAAGAGTACTAATCATATAATAACCTATTATTCTGATGGGAAAGAAAAATGCCATCTCAGAAGAGGAAAGCAGTAACAAATTCTACATGCAAAACCACAAAAGGGATTATGAATTGGCCTTAAAACAAAAAAGACTCCTTGGAAGAACTCAAAAAGAATTTTAAAAACCAAAGAAGAGGGAAAAAAAGAAAAACTGAGAAAAGAAATGAGAGTCTTGCAGGAGAATTATGAAAAATCAACTAATGAAAATAATGCCTTTAAAAGTATAATTGGGGGGGAGGCTAGGAGCACCGGCCCTGGAGTCAGGAGTATACCCGAGTTCAAATCCAACCTCGGACACTTAATGATTACCCAGGCTTGGCAAGCCACTTAACCCCATTTTTCCTTGCAAAAAAAAAAAAACTTAAAAAAACCCTAAAAACTAAAAGTATAATTGTCAAAATGTATATAACTACTTTAAAAGAAAGATTGACCAACTGGAAAAGGAAATCAATTCATATAAAAGCATAATTGACAAAGTGGAACAGCTCATTTGGGAGTGGCTAGGTGGCACAGTGGATAGAACACCAGCCTTGGAGTCATGAATACCTGGGTTCAAATCTGGCCTCAGACACTTAATAATAATTACCTAGCTGTGTGGCCTTGGGCAAGACACTTAACTCTGTTTGCCTTGCAAAACCTAAGGAAAAAAAAGGTAAAATGAACCACAAAAGGAAAGGAAACACAAAAGCTAAATGAAGAAAATTAAAGCCTAAAAGTTAGAATTGAACAAAGGCAAACAAATGATTCTATAAGCCACCAAGATTCCATCAAAAAAAATGAAAAGACTGATAAAAATCAAAGAAAATGTAAAACATATCTTAAAGAAAAATGAACAACTACAAAATAGAACCAGGAGTGATAATTTATGAATTATTGATCTTGTAAATCATAAGGAGAAAAAGAGCCTGGACATTATCTGTTAGGAAAGTATCATGGAAGTCTGTCATAATATCCCAGAACAATAAGATTAAAAAGTCCTTGAAAGGTTACATTGATCACCCTCAGAAAGAGATGCCAAAATAGAAACTCTAATGAATACTGTAGCCAAATTTCAGAATTCTTAGCTAAAGGAAGAAATATTTCTAGTAGCCACTAAGAAGCAATTTAAACACAATAGAATCACAGAACCTGCCAAATTCAACCTTTAAGAATTGGAGAACTTGGAAAAAGATATTCTGCAGGGCAAAGGAGCTTGGACTGTGGCCAGAAATCAACAATCCTGGAAATTTTAGATATTCATCTAGGGGAAAAGATGAATTTTATTTTTTTTTGCTTTTGTAAAAATGTATTTTATCTTCAATCAGGTAGCAAAACAAGAATTTCCATAACATAATACAATAAAATATGATTATCCATGTAGAACTTGCTATTTCCATCAAATATACAACAAAATTATCATTCAATGTTCTTTTTTCTTTTTACTTCCCCTCCTAACAACTGCAATTATTAGAAATGCACATATATATATATGTATATACATATATACAAATATATGTGAAATTATTCTATACATACTATTATTTCTCTTCATGTCCTTTATTTTTAGTATTAATATAGTCAAAATGACTAATTTTCCCATGCATTCTTAAAACAATATTGCTTTTGCTGTGTATAATATTCTCTTCATACTGCTTAATTCACTGTTCATCATTTCTTTTTTTTGTTCTTCATTTTTTGGTTTATTTTTTATATTATTACAATAATTTATTATAAGAGTAAACATAAACCCTCCTCCCCTCCCCCACAGAGAAGATGAGAAAACTAAAGAATAGTGAGAGAAAAAAAATGTACTTCAGCCTATGTTCAGATTCTAATGGTTCTGTCCCTGGGATAAGGTGCCTTCTTTATCATAAGTCCACCAGAGAAGCTGCTTGAATATTTTTCCCACAGTTGCTATTACTAACCATAATTTCCCTCTGCTCTATTACTCTGCACTCTCGTTTATTCTATTCTCTCTCTCTTCTTTCAACCTGTCCCTGTCCAAAAGTGTGTTGTATCTGAGTACCCTCTCCCACAACCTTCTCTCCCTTCTACCACTTATTCCTCCCTTCCCTTCTCCCCAATCCCCCTTATCCCATCCCTTTCTTATCATTTTTCTCTAGGGTAAAATAGATTTCCTAACCCTATTAAGTGTGTATGTTATTTACTCTCTGAGCCATTTCTGATGAAAATGAAGGCTCACTCATTCCCCTTTGCTTTCCCTTGTTCCTTCCATTGAAAAAGATGACTTTTGGATTTTTGGGGGAAGGAGTTTCTGGGAAATGCTGCCTTCACTCCACCATCTTGGCTCCACTCCCCCAAATGATGAATTTTCAATGAATTAGAAGACTTTCAAACTTACCTGATAGAAAGACAAGAACTGAAAAGAAAATTTGGTCTTAAATAAAAGTCTCAAAGAGATATATTAAAAGATAAACAGAAAGAAAAAATATTAATCATAAGAATAAACTATTTGATTCCCAACTTAGAAAGACAATACTTATAAGTCTTGAGAATTACAATTCTATTGGGACAATTTAAGGACAAAATAAGAGGGTATGAGTATAAATTAACTGTGATATGAAGATACTTTTAGCCCTTGAAGATTGAATTTCTATTAGGACAGTTGGAGGGAATGTATTTGAACAGGGGGTGTGAATCTGATTTTGTGATGATGCTTTTGACTCTTGAGAATTAAAGTTATAATAGGACAAATGAAAGGAATGTACTTGGAAAGAGGGCGTGGATATAAAGTGATGAAGTTTGAGAAATGCATTTCTATTATGACAGTTGAAAAGAGGATACTTGGAGATTGTTGGTATAAAACAGGTATAAAAAATTGAGAGGCGGACATTATAGTGGAAAAAGAAGACAGAGGCATTAGAGGATAAATAATTCCACATGAAAAGCCAAGAAAGACCTATTTAGTAGAGGGAAAGATGAGAGGATGTGAATAAATAAATCTTACACTCTCAACACATTTGGCTCAAAGAGAAAAATAATATATACTCACAATTGAGTTTATAAATTTCTCCTACCCTAAAGGGAAGTAGGAGGGGAAAGGGGAAAGAAAGAGGAAGGAGGGACTGATGAAAGGTAGGGGGAAGTTAAACAATTAAAAGAAGAAAGGAAGAAATAAAGGAGGAGAGGCTGATAAAAGGGAGGGCAGACTGAGGGAGGAAACAGTATGAAATAAAACATTGTTGAAGGATAAGGTGAAAGGAGAGAGAAAAGCACAAACAGGGAAGATAGGATACAGGAGAATACAAAGTTAGTAATCATAAATGTGAATTTAAATGGGATGAACTTCCATAAAATGGAAGTGAATAACAGAGTGGATTAAAAACCAGAATACTATAATATTATGTTTCTAAGAAACACATTTGAAAGAGAGAGACACACTCCAAGTAAAGGTAAAGGGGTAGAGGAGAATATACTGTTTTATCTGAAGTAAAAAAAAAATCAGAAATAGAAATCCTGATCTTGGACAAAGCAAAAGTAAAAACAGATTTCATTGGGATGGCTAGGTGGTACAGTGGATAGAGCACCGGCCTTGGAGCCAGGAGTACTTGAGTTCAAATCTGACTTCAGACACTTAATAATTATCTAGTTGTGTGGCCTTGGGCAAGCCACTTAACCATTGCCTTGCAAAAAACTAAAAAAAAATCAAAATCAAAAACAAAAAACAGATCTCATTAAAAAGCTTAAAGAAAGAAATTATTTCTTACTAAAATGTACTATAGGCAAAGAAGTAATGTAGTAAGAGGTATGTAATCCAAATTATTAGAAAAGAAGTTAAATGAGTTACAGGAAGATATAAATAGTGAAAATATCTCCCTTTCTCAGAATTAGATAAATCTAAATATAAAATCAACAAGTAAGTAAAGGAGATCAATAGAATTTTAGAAGACTTAAATATGACAGACCTCTGGAGAAAAATGATGGGAATAGAAAGAAATATATCTCCTTTTCTTTGGTACATGGCTACCCAAAAATTGAGCATGCTTTGGCACAATAATCAAATGCAGAAAGAGAAATACGATATGTGATATGCATACTTTTCAGATCATGATACAATTAAAATTGCATTATTAAAATAATGGGTCATGGAAAGATAGATTAAAAATTTAATGGAAACTAAAAAATATAATGTTAAAGAATGAGTAAATCAAACAATAAATCATAGAAATAATTATTTCATCCAAGACAATGACAATTATGAGACATCTTACCAAAAACTTGTAGGATGCAGCCAAAACAGTTATTAGGGGAAAATTTTGAATGCTTACGTATATAAAATAGAGAAAGTGAAGATCAGTGAATAAGGCATACAACTAAAAATCTACAAGGAGAACAAATTAAAAATCCCTAATTAAATACCAAATTAGAAATTCTAGAATTCAAAGGAAAGATTAATAAAACTGAAAAAATATTGAAATAGTAAATAAATCTAAGAGTAGGTATTATGAAAAATTCAAAAAAAGACAAATCCTTGACAAACTGATTTTAAAAAGAAGAAAGAAGAAAACAGATTGATATCATAAAAAAGGAAAAGGGTGAATTCACCTCCAGTGAGGAGGAAATTAAAGTAATAATTTGAATAGATTTTGCCCAACTGTATGACAAAAAAAATCTGACAATATAAGTAAAATGGATGATTTTCACAAAAAAATATAACTTGCCTAGATTAGCAGACAAGGAAATAAATTACTAATATAAACCCACTTCAAAAAAAAGAAATTGAATAAAATATCACTTAAATCCTTAAGGAAAAAAATCTCT